>NW_004524739.1:3183411-3189217 GCF_000260255.1 Octodon degus
ATTGAACCACGGTCCCTGTGCTTTGCTAAGCTTGTTCTAAGTAGGTGCTTTAGACCACTGAGCCATCTCACCAGCCCCATTGAGACAGTTTCTTGCTAAGTTCTTCAGGTGGGACTTGGATCATCCTGCCTCCAAGAGAGCGAGGATTGCAGGTGTGCACACCATACTCAGATGTGAAGTCCTATTGGTATAAAAACCAGTCAATGGCACATTCCTGTGATTCCAGGATGGCTGAGGCAGAAGGATTGCAAGTTTGAGCCCCATAAGGGTAACTAGGCAATGTAGCTAGATCCTGTCTCAAAATAAGAACTAAAGAAAGAGCTGAGGATACAGCTCAAGGCAAAGGTCCCGAGTTCAATCCTCCGCACTGCAAAAACAAAACTAAGTATGTGCTGACAACAAAACAAAACTGTCTAAGTGCTGAAAAGCAAAACACACTAATGACTCCTTTTTATACAGGAAGAAGATCCTACGGCTTAGCGTGGTGTTGGCAGGGCCTCAGCTGATGTAGCCCTCACTGTACTCCTCAGCCGTCTTTCTCACTCATGCGCCCTCTGTCACATGCAGAGCCTCTGCTGAGGCTGCCCTGGGTTTGCCACCATCTCCCAAACTCACCCTGTGTCATTGCTTATTTTACTTCTTTCACAAGACATGATTATTAGCTTGTTTCCACCTAGCAAAGCCTGCCCCTCAAAAATCTGTTCTAATGAAGTCTCATCCACAAAGCCTATTGGCGATTCTTCCCTAAGACAAACTCACACTCACACACACGTGCATGTGTGCAAGGGAGCCAGAAGTGCCCCCTGCTTCTCATGAACTCAGAACACTTACTTCCTTTACTGAAGTTACTGGTTTAGAAATGTTTTCAATTAGATCTGAGCCTCTGGAAGACAGGGATTATCTTATCTGTATTCTCCACTGCACCTTCCAGCAGGGACTTAGGGATGTAGGGATTCAGAGAATTACAGCTCCCATCAGCATGGGCCCGGGCAGATAGGAGCAGGTGTACTGGCTCCAGAGTAAAAGGAGCAGCATTCTGCTCTGCTGTCACAGAAGCAATGCAGGAACTTAACAGGACCGCACGCACTAACCAATGAGCAAAGCCTCTGGGGTGGGGTTGCTTTGCAGAATATGATCTGGGAGAAGAAAAGGGCCGCCACCACCAGGGAAAACTCACCCAAACCAGCATTGGCCGGAATCACCCAGGCTCCTGGCTTTAGCCCAGTCACACTGGGGCCCACTGCGACCACCTGTCCAACGCCTTCATTTCCTCCAACAGCAGGCAGCTTGGGAAGGAGGCCGTAGTTCCCTAAGGGAGGAGAAAGCAAAGGGTCGTACCATGAAATGTGGGCAGGGCGAGAGCATGGACTTTGCCTCATTTTTTGTGTTTTGAATCACAGTCTTACTATGTAGTCCAGGCTGCCTTTCAACCTGTGATCCTCCTGCCTCAGCCTCTGAGTACAGGATCATAGGCATGTGCCACCATGCCTTGCTCAAAGTACAGACTCTGGAGTCAGACTGGAGCTTGAGTGGGGCTCTGCCTCTGGCCAAGCATCCACCTAACACCTGAGCCTCAGCTTCCTTGTCCATCCAGAGTGGGGACCCTTTAGTGTTCATGGTCATCAACGATCAAGTAACGTAAGAAAGGAGCCAAGCATGTAGCCGGCCCTTCACAGTGGTTGCTCTGTGTCCCACTGCAACCTTCCTGGCTCTCAAAGCCTCATGTTCAGGCAAGGGAGGTTAGGGAGGGCTGATGCAGTCTGTGGACTGCTCCTCTGGAGAAGCGCTGTGCTAATCACAGGGATTTCACATCCATACCTGAGGAAGGCAATGGAGGTGGCAGCTGAGCGAGAAAGCCAATTAACATAAGCCCCAGAAACCAAGGTTACCTTGGATCATATTTATGTCAGATGGATTGATAGGGGCCGCCAGCATCCTCACGCGGACGTCTGATCCTCCCATGGCTGCAAGCTCCAGGTTCTTTAGTCTGAGCACAAAGCCAAAGAGAGACGTTAATGTCAGCCAGGCTACACTGGGCGTCTTCGGCGCCAATCATTTCCCAAAGTAGGTCAGGCAATGTGTCTGAGCTGCCATGTGTGGCCAGGAATTAGGTTCTGCTGGAAAAGGGAGGGACTGTAAGGAGTAATGGGGCACAGGCTGACTCTCCACTGCATGTGCATCAACCCAATTGCTTCCCTGTCCCCAGTGCCCAGTCTGGGACAGAGAACTATTAGTGAAAGCCTTTGCTGGCCTGGACCAGCCCTGGGTCCCCCAAACTTGCTTGGCGCTAAGAATCATGTGATGATTCTGTGAATAATATAGATCCTAAAAAAAAATAATAGTAATACAGATTTATTTTTTTGAGATACTGGGAATCAAACTCGGGACCTTGCGCTCGCCAGCCATTATACAGCTGAGGTATATCTCCTCGGCCCTAATAATATAGATTCTAAGGCTTCAGCTCTCCTGATCCACCAGTATCTCCACATGAGGATACCCCAAATAGTTCTCAAGATGCACGTCTGGGAGCCTCAGGTATCTACTTGCTCTCCACCGGTTTATGGGTGGGTGGGTCCTGAGGCTTAAAGGCAGCCCTTTCTCTAACAGAGAGGGGCAGTGGAGAGAAAGGCTTTTTTGTGTGTGTCTCTTCGAGACAGGATCTTGCTATGTAATTTAGGCTGGTTTTGAACTCACTTTGAAGCCCAGGCTGGCCTCGAACTCAAGAGCAATCCTGCCTCAGCCTTACACATGCTGGGATTTTAGGTATTCACCACCAAACTTGGCATGCCAGAGGCTTTTTGAGGGAAGCCTAGTGACCATGTCTATGTGTTATGTTTTTTTTTTGTATTTTAGGGACAGGTCTACAGGGTGTTCAGGGTCTCACTACTAGATGGGACTCATAGTGATCAGCCTGTTTACAGCCTCCCAAGAGCTGGGATTACAGGTGCATGCCACCACACCCAGTCTCAATTGCTGTCTCAGCATGCCCCAGGGTGAGGCTGGCATGGCAGGCTGGGGGAATCAAACCCCTGGCCCCTGTACCTGCATGCAGGCGCTTTAGTCCACTGAGCTATTTGGCTGCTCCTTTATATGTTACTTTTATTTAAAAACAAAACAACTTTTTCTGCCATCTTGGAGTCTTGGGAGGCCTGATGGGAATAGGGCTTTGAAAAGGCCAGTATGTCTGGAAGACTGTGGTGCAAGGACATTCTTGTTGGCTATAAGCAGGGACTCTGGAACCAGAGGGAACCAGAGGGAACACACAACTCTTCTTAAAATTGAAGGTGCTTATGCTTGGGGCGAAATAGAATTCTACTTGGGCAAGAGCTGTGCTTATGTGTACAAAGCGAAAAACAACACAGTGACTCCAGGTGGCAAGCCAAACAAAATCAGAGTGATCTGGGGAAAAGTAACTCGGGCCCATGGAAACAGCGGTGTGGCTCATGCCAAGTTCCGAAGCAACCTTCCTGCTAAGGCCATCAGATGCCGAATCCATGTGATGCTGTACCCCTCAAGAATTTAGGGCCAGCCAAATAGCTTAGCTGATTAAAGTGCCTGCAAGCAGGTGCAAGGGCCGGGGTTTGATCCCCAGGCCTGCTTTGCCGGCCCGCTCCTGGGGAGCCCTGAGATGGCAATTGAGACTGGGTGTGGTGGTGCACGCCTGTAATCCCAGTTCTTGGGAGGCTGTAAACAAGCAGAACACTGGGAGTCCAATCTAATAGTGAGACCATGAACACCCTGTTGACCCTTCCCTAAAATAAAAAGAATTTAAACTAATGGAAAATAAAAGTACATTTGTGCTCTTGTACAACAAACAAACAAACAACCCCCACTCCCCCCAAAAAAAAACTTTAGGAAAGGGGAGCTGCCAACCAGACAACACTGACAGTGTATTAGGCCACTGGGTCCCAAGACTCTTCAGTAACCAAGGGACCTTTTTTCTTTTTTCACCCTCTTAAGACTTCAGCTTTGTAATTCTTTTCTCTGCCCAAATGTTTTTATTGTCATAACTCTTAGCAAAGCCATATGTAACTAACTGCCTACCAGAGGTTCTTAGCGCAAGGCCAGAGCACCACACCAGGCTGAGGCAATGTACCTGTGTCCTACAGAACTTCCACCTTTTAATTATACCTAAGGCTTGATCTCTGGAGAAAATTGTGATTTTCAAAAATACTTTGCAATGGGGCTAGGGATATAGCTCAGTGCCATAACTGCTTGCCTGGCAAGCACGAGGTCCCAAGTTCAATCCCTGGCACAGCAAAAAACCAAACCAAAGCAAACCATTTTTTTTTTTTTAAATGTATTTAGTCCAGGGTCTCACTACATAGATTGGACTTGTAGTGACCCTTCCTGTTTTTCAGCCTCCCAAGCGCTGGGATTACAGGTGCGCTACCATGCCCAGTCTCAATCGATGTTTCAGGGCGCCCCGGGGGGTGGGGCCAGCACAGCAGGCTGGGGAAACGAGCCCTGGCCCCTGCGTCTAAGCAGGCACTTTAATCCACTGAGCTATTTTTAAAAAGCTTTAAAAAAAATACTTTGCAATAATAGTAATAATGGAGGCAGGGACTCATGAAACTATTTCTTATATACCAGGCTCTGTGCTAAAGCCTTTAAGTACAATGACCTAAGATGTAACACTTCTGGGATGGAAGTATGAACAGGCCCAGGCTACCTAGTAGGCAACAAGGTTCTGCAGGATAATGGGACTTGCATAGGCTTAAGGTGACTGGTAAATAGCAGGTTTATTTAATTCCAGAGCCAGTACTCTTAATTATATCACTCTACATCAGCATCCTGAGGTAAATTTGGGAATCCTTAACCGCCTCCCAGTGCCCCCAAGGATCTGGGAGCCTAAGATCTGGACCACAGTGAGGAAAGCAGTGCTTCACCAAGACTGAGAAACAGCAGCAAAAAGCCAGTTAAAAACTCTCTACAGAAAATGGCTAACTAGGAAGGAGTGGATGATCAGGGGCAGAAAGAATAAAGAGCTTTTAAAAGAAAGTGAAGTGTTAAGGAGCGCATGTATTCCGATACACAGCTGGAGAAGCAGGGAGTCCTTGTCAGAGGCATAAGCGCTGCTTATTGAGTGCTCACCGGTAGGCATCCTGCTCAATGCTTTAGAGGCCAGCTTCCATCTATGACTGTCACTTTCATACTATTGTTCTGCTTTTGCAGCAGAGGAACAAAGCTACAGAAGAGGTAAATAACTTGCTCAAAGCCATGGACGGCAGTGAGTAGCTGATCTGCTCTGAATCTGGCAGTTTGATGTTAGAGAGACTACCTGGCAAGGGGCTGACCCCAGACCAGGCAGAGGGCAGTGAAATGAGCCCATGCCTGTGGGATGACCCTGCCATGAGGACAGGCACTGTCCAGAGCCCTAGCAGACTGGGCAGGGAGGAATCAGTGAAGTTTCTATGAGCAGAGGTATTAGGTCTGCATCCCAAAGAAAAATCCTGCTCACAGCAAGCCGATTTTGGACTAGCTGCTCCTTTGTATTATGCCCATGGCTTGTCACTGGCATTCTGACAGATAATCAGACTTGCCCTGTAAGCTGACAAAGTCTGTGAGCTCAAGCTGCTTAAAAGACATTTTTTTTGCCCCTGCACATTTTCTACATGTTCCTCCCTCAGCTCAGAGTTTTGTTTTTATCTTTTCTCCATGGAATATGAAATTCAATTCATCCTTCAAGACCCGACTCAGGCTAGGGCAGTGGTGCACACCTGTAATTCCAACACTTGGGAGGCTGAGGCAGGGGGATCGCTGTTAATTCAAGACCAGTCTAGGCTATAAAGTGAGCTCAAGGCCA
>NW_004524739.1:3189422-3196454 GCF_000260255.1 Octodon degus
TCTATGTGGTGTGTGTGGCCAGCTCAGCCCACCAGGGGGCGGGGCTGGCTGGCATGTGGTGCTGGGGATTGAACCACGGTCCCTGATGCTTTGCCAAGCTTGTTCTAAGTAGGTGCTTTAGACCACTGAGCCATCTCTCTAGCCCCTTAATTTGCTTTCTATACATTTTTTTTTCATTTTTTCACCCTCAATTGCTCAAGCCAAGATACACATTCACAATTCCTTTTCTCCTTTCTCTCTTGTTTTTTTTTTTTGAACCGAGGATTGAACTCAGACCCTTGCACTTGCCAGGGAAGTGCTTATTCTATTGAGCCATCTCCCCAGCCCCTCTCTCTTGTTTTTGTGAGACAGGATCTTACTATATAGTTCAGGCTGCCGTGAAATTCACTATGTAGCCCAGGCTGGCCTTGAACTCATAGTGATCCTCCTGCCTCAGCCTTGATTACTGGGATCACAGGTGTGTGCCGCCATGCTCAGCTCACAACCCCTTTTCCAAAGCTCTTGGGACCAGATGTACTCCAAAGGGCTGGGGAGATAGCTCAGTAGAATAAGTGCTTGCCTAGCAAGTGCAAGGTCCTGAGTTCAATTCCTGGTACTGCAGAAAAAAAGAAGAAAAAAGAAAAAGGAAGCCAGATGTACTCCAGAGTTCAGAACTATGTGCTATCTCTTCCCCTGGGCTGGGCAGCACCCTCTGATTATTTTCTGTAGCAAAATGAGTAAGTATCACACTTAACAAGGTGAATAAAGACCATATAAAAACCTCATACCAGGTTTTACCTCCAAATGAGTTAGGAAAAAGCTTAGTTTTAAAGCTGGGCTTAAACCAAAACAAAACAAAACCAACAAAACAAAAAACCACTTAGCTTTTTTCTTTTTTTAATACCAGACATCAAACACAGGACGTTGTATTTGCCAGGAAGGTGCTACACTGTTGAGCTAAATCCCTGGTCCTAAAGTATTCAGTTTTAAAAGATTTTTATTTTATTTTATTTTGTAATTGCAGATGGAAGCCTGGATCCAGATGCTTTAGATTCTAGTCCTTTTTCATTTACCACCTGTTTTGTAGTCAGAACATGTGTCACTGCAAATGCATTTGCTATCTCATTATGGCTGTAAGCTTATAGACAGCAGAAAACCTTTAGATTTACCTCAGTATTTAGCATCTGAGATTGAACTTTTCTCTCCAGGGAAAATGTGACATAAAAGTGCCAGCCTCAGGAGTCAGGGCAAGCGCTCTAATCACAGGGCCTCAGCTACTAGACTTATTTATTCATGGCGGAACTGGGGGTTGAACTCAGGCCCATGCATTTGCCAGGCAAGCACTTATTCTACTGAGCTACCTCCCCAGCTCCATAGTACTTAAGTCTTGCAATAAGACTGCACTTCTTAAAAGTCTAGATGACAGTTAAGAATGGATGCAGACGGCAGTGCGTGGATTTGAGAGTGGACCAGACAGCCCTGGTCTTGCATCCTACCTCAGCCTGACTGGTTAGATGAGGCTCAGAACTCTCTTCTAAAATCGAATCAACTTGAATCTCTGAATGAAATGAGCCCAAGTACAGAAAGCGTCTATTACTGCACCAGACATACAAGAGAGGCTAAACAAAAGCCATCTGTTACCAATGGAAAGAACAGTCAGAGAAACTCTGGGAACACGTGGCTGGCATGAGCTCTGAAAAGAATCACAGTTAGTTGGGCATGGTGGTTCATGCCTAGAACCCAGCACTTGGGGGGCTGAGACAGGAGGCTCCCCAGTTTGAGGTTAGCTACATAGTGAGCCTGAGGCCAGTATAAGCCACATAGTGAGACTCTGTCTTACTTTATTTTGAGACAGAGCCTCACTATGTAATCCAGGCAGACTCTCTTTAAAAGAACAGAAAACAAAAGAAAAATAATCACCAAGTCACTGAAAGGAAGCCTGCGACTTTTTGGAAAATTCAAGTAGATTTAATTCCAACAAAAATTTATTGAGAGTCCCAGTGCTAGGTACTGGGAAAAAGGTGTAAAAATGAATATATTAAAATCTCTTGCTTATGAACTTGCTAGCATGGGAACCTACACTTGGGAAGACTCGGAGAACTCTGACAGCACAGACCAGTGGTGCTAAGGCCTGCTAAGTATCTAGCCTTGTGGGAGGAAAGAGCAGGAAAAGGTTTTTGCCAAAGGGACTTTTTTTGGTCTTATTTTCACAATTTTTTTTTTTGGTACCGGGAATCGAACTCGGGGCCTCGTGCTTGCTAGGCAGGCGCTGCGCCACCGAGTCACATCCCCGACCCAGGAAAAGGTTTTTGTGTGCAGTTGCCTTGTTTGTTTTTGGTCTTTTTTGATTTTACCGTATTTTTTTAGTTGAACTGTTTTTTAGGGGAGGTTTATGTTTTGTTTTTGGTGCCAAGGACCGAACCCAGGGCTTCCAGCTTGCTAGGCAAGCATTCTACCACTGAGCCAAATCCCCAGCGCCAGGAAAAGGTTTTTGAAAGAGTGATTTTAGAAGTTTTTTTTTCTTTCTTCCTATAGCATCTTGCTATGTAGTTCAAGCTGCCCTTCAACTCATTGTGTAGTGCACGCTTACCTTGAACTCACAGCAATCCTCCTGCCTCACCCTCTGGAGTGTTGGAATTATAGGCATGAGCTACCATGCCTGACTGAAGAGTAACTTCTTTTTTTTTTTTTTAAAAAAAACTCTTTTATTTATTTAATATTTATTTGTTTATGTGTGTGTGTGGCCAGCTCAGCCCACCAGGGGGCGGGGCTGGCTGGCATGTGGTGCTGGGGATTAAACCGCGGTCCCCGTGCTTTTTTTTAGTTTGTTCTAAGTAGGTGCTTTAGACCACCGAGCCATTTCACCAGCCCCAAGAGTAACTTCTTAATTGGGGCTTTAAGGATATAGATGAATTTACTGAGTAGAGTTTTTCTCATTGGAGAGAGTGAGCAAGACTTGGACCTGACAGTAGGTCAGCAACAACAGCAGTATGAACTAGGGCCATCAAATGGAGAGGAGCTTGGCACAGTAGCTCATGCCTGCAAGCCTACCACTTGCAAAGCTGAGGCAAGAGGATTTCTGCAAATTCGAGGCCAGTATGGGCTACATAGTGAGTTGAAGGCCAGAACAGCTTGAACTACATGGTGAGTTATGTCTTAAAAAAACAAACAAACAAAAGATTCAATAACCTGCAATCTCTTAAATAGGTGGCATTATATCACCTGGTGAACAACCAGCACCATGTGAGAGAAGCCTTTGATGGCTCCCAGGCTTTTGGCTTAGATTCCCCTTGCATGTGAAGACAAGAAGAGTGGATGTGGAGTGGGAAAGAAGGTGCCCTATCTGACATCTGAGGTAGGTATCCTGCACTATGGATAGTAGAGGGCACTCTAGGCCAGACATGAGTGTAGGTGGAGTCCAGAGATAGCCAAAAACTTATTGTGGGCCACTTGGTAGCACAATGAAATGAAACCAATGCCAATGGCTGACTGAGTTCCAAGCACGACACCTACTGTTGTGCAGACAAGATAGTCCTCCCGATGCTGAAGTGGAGCTATGGTTACGCCAATGTAAAGAGAGGCACCCAGGCTCAGAGAAACTAAGAAACTTGCTCAGGAGCACAAGGCAAGTCTTGCTCTTCCACTAGACTTCAAAGCTCAGGCTGCTAAGCATTTCTGGCATCCACTATCTTGTGTTAAAGGAATTCTCCTGGTAGATATCATTAGGTGTTTCCCACAATCCAACACATTTGGGAAATGTCACCTAAGACCTCTAAGAGTCAGACTGCATGCTATCACTATAAAGGTTCTAAGAAGTCCTCAAGTTTAAAAAAAAAAAAAACAAAAACCAAACCAAACCAAACCAAACCCCATGTGGCTTGTATGTGTAATCCAGAGCTTTCCAGACAACTCAGGCTGGGAACACTATTTGCATAGCCCAATCTGCCCCAAAAGCAGCTATGGAAATGATGCATTGGGCTACAAACTGTTCCTGGTTCTCGTTTGCCTTCTGGGGAGCCTGGCTGCTCTGCACCAGCTGAGATTCACAGAAGTAGGAGGGATGATGGGCCGGGCAAAACAAGAGTGAGGGTTGAGAAGGTGAGTAGAAGCTATACAGATGGGTGATGGCAAGAAGCAGGCCTGACAACAGTGGGGTGCCTTGGGGCAGGTGTGCGGGTCCAGCTGCATCTCGCCAGGAAGACCAGCTCCAGCCTGCCCTGTGGAATGCCATCAATACCACAGACACCGCTGTTCCTGCCGACAGTTCTAACAGCGTCGTCAAGGATACGGTTCTGTTGAGACAGGAAGGAAAACAGGGCTGAGTCTGAATTTCAAGAGCTGGACCTCTGGTGCAATGATAGCAATTTCTTTTCTTTTTTTTAAACACTCACCAAAAGAAATGGAAGCTGTATTGTGGGGGGCAAATGAGGCACCCAAACATAGACTGGCTAGACTGCAAGTCAGTTCTCCTCAACTGTGTGTGTAATGGCGCCATGTAACTCGAAGGGATGCCACTGTTCTCAAAAGACAGATCCCAGACTGGATAAGGTCACAATGGATCCTTTGAGGCCGAGGCTGTACACCTGTGATGCCATATGAAGTACAAGGGAGACAAAAAGCAGGCAGAAGAAAGAGCCTTTTGAGAGGGGGGAAAAAAAGAGGTCAGTCCCCTGGGGACTGACTCAGTTCTGTTTGTTATGAAAGGTGGGCAGTGACCAGCTCTGCTAAGATATTTTTCCCGCCTTCCACATTTAATTAGCAACCACTTTACTTATCATTCATCTTCCACTTGGTCACTTCAAACCGACTGGTTTCATTTTGAGCAAAAACAAGCAGGACAGTGTTGCTGACTAGACTCATTTGCTCAGTATGTGGAACCAAGCATGTGGGTCTTCTCACAGGGCACTGGGTGAAGGCAAGGGACAGCATGTGTGCCTCTCCCCTTTCTGCAGTCATCCTCCACTGGCCAGTGGACTGCCTTCTGTGATTTTAGGAGATGCCAGGTGTGCTTGGTACCTTGTTCTGAGACTTTACTAACAATGAATAAGGAGGGCACCACTCAGGGATGAAGTTCTCAAGGTTGTCATTTCTTGTGCCCCAGCAGGGAACATCACTGACCTCAGCTGGTAGAGATCTAAAGGAGTGCTGGGCTCCCAGGGAGTTCTTTTCATGTCACCTGGAGTGCCATGCAAATCCACCTGTCTCCCTGACCTCTTCTGGCTTCCTTGCTGTCTTCCCGCCACTCAGGACTCATCTCTTGGCCCGTTAGCATGATTTTTTTTTTCTTGAGATAGAATCTTGTTACATTGCCCAAGGTACCCTCAAACGCCTAGGCTCAGGTGATCCTGCTGCTTCAGCCTCCAGAGTAGTAGAGCAACCACTGGTAAGCAGGAGTCCAGAGCTCACCATAGGATGTCAGGACTAGATACTTGGAGAAAAGAGGATTCATGGCTTATAATTTCCATGCTGCAGTATTATGTTAAGAAGGATGTTGAGGCCTGCTAGTGTTTGGATCTTAAATGTACCCCAAAAACGTTACCTTGTCTTGGCAGGAAAAAGTGTTTGGGGGAATGTAGAAGAGGTGTGAAAAAACAACAGAAAAAGCGGGGCTGGTGAGCTAGCTCAGTGGTCTAAAGCACCTGCTTAGGCAATCTTAGGCAAGTGTGCAGGGACCTCATTTGATCCCTGGCACCATATGCTGCGCCGGCTCCGCCCCCAGGGTGGGCTGAGCAGGCCACCAAAAAAAAAAAAAAAAAAAAAAGGATGTGTATGTTTAGAGGCACACAGAAAAGGGAACTGCCATGAAGATGGGGCACAGCATGCATGTCCCTACTTACCACTGCTGATCTTAGTCAAACTCTGTTCCATCAAAGAGCAATAGAAAAGAAAGGAGATGGGATGGGGGGTGTCTTACATCATCTTTTATAAAAAACCTGCCTCTAAAATGAGCCTTGTTCCCAGCCCAGGGTGGGAAAGAGCAGAAGTACAGGAGCTGCTGAAGAGGTAGACAGTGACAAGAACTCAAGAGTTCCACTGGGTGACAGCAATCCTCAAGGGAATTCTGTCAGTGGGAAGATACCCAGCTTGCAGGGCAATTCTCTGACCTCCTAAGGGGGTCAGAAACCCTTCTTTTAGGTTTCCACTGTACTCTAAACATAGCCAACAAGGCTACGGTACCCTGCCTCCTGGGAACTTCCTGTAGATAAAGATCAAAAATTATGTGTCTATATTCTCAGCGTCCTTGTCAGCCTCAGGTTGCTGGAGTTCGAATCTCACAACTCTCCCGCTGGCCAAAAGTGCCCTGAAGGCATTTGAGAACAAAAAACAAAAAACAAAAAAACCCCCTATATTCTCAGCGTCTTGTACTTAGTAGGCCCTCAAAGAAATGTCAACTGACTTACTAAGTTAGAGTTCTGTTCTGGTTCCCTTCACTTATGACTATGAAAAAGAGCCCTCAACAGAGCACCAAATGCTATAAAAAACTTTTTCCAGGAATTGTAATTCTGGTTTAAAAACCAAGTTACCCACAGTTTTGGTTTCAATCACTGACGTCAAAAGTAAAAGAACTCTTCAGAGAATAAACAGTCCCCTACAGTGAGAACACATTATCCCTACAGCCTGGGGTGCCACCACCTGCTCCCCCAAATTCCATCTCGCTTATGGCAGAATGAGTATGTGTCTAAGGGTTTTCCAGCTCAGTTTTACCTCTTACCAGCTGCAGGCAGGTGAGAGCCATGATCTGGGTACTGTTTTAAGAAAGCTTAAGGGGGGCCGGGGAGATGGCTCAGTGGAATAAAAGGGACTGAGTTCAATCCCCAGTTCCACCAAAAAAAAAAAAAAAAAGAAAGCAAGCTTCAGGGTCAGCCAAACAGCTCAGTGGATTAAAGCGCCTGCAAGCAGGCACAGGGGCTGGGGGTTCAATCCCTGAGACTGCCGTGCTGGTCCGGCCTCCGGCGTATGCTGAGATGGCAAAGACAGGCAGATCACTATGAGTCCGATCTAGTGGGGAGACCCTGAACACCCTGTAGACCTTTCCCTAAAATACAAAAAAAA
>NW_004524739.1:3196889-3199473 GCF_000260255.1 Octodon degus
ATGTGGTGCTGGGGGATTGAACCGTGGTCCCTGTGCTTTGCCAAGCTTGTTCCAAGTAGGTGCTTTAGACCACTGAGCCATCTCTCCAGCCCCACCTTTCAATATTCTTGAACTCTAATTTTTCTATCTATAAAACAGAGCAGTGATGACTACGTTGGATTGTTGTAATTTTTATTTTCTTTTTTGGAACTGGGGAGTGAACCCAGGGCTTCACACATGCTAGGCAAGGGCTCTGCTCTACCATTTATACTCTGATCCTACTGTTATTTTATTTTTTGTCATAGTAACTCAGAGCCTTCACACTGAGCTCTATCTCCAGGTCTTTTTATTTTTTTTGAGACAGGGTTTTATTATGTAGTTCAGACTGGCCTTGAACTCAACTGTGTAGCCAAGGGTGACCTCAAACACACAGTGAGCTCTCTGGGTAGTCTCCGAAGTGCTGGGATTATTGGTGTGTGCCACTAAATCTAGCTAATTTTTAAAGTTTTGAGATAGAATCTTGCTAAATTTCTAAGTTGCTCAGGATGAGCTGGAACTTGTAATCCTCCTGCCTCAGCTTCCTTAGTGCTGGGATCACAGGTGTATACCACCATGTCCAGCTTCCAGTGTGATTTTTAAATTCCACTATATGTGTGAGTACTTAGACTAATACTGTAGTTACTACATAATGGGTATGCAATAAAGAAGAGCTCTGTCCAACATAAAACTCAGAGAATGGCAAAGTTCTAAGGAAACCTTCAGGGACAGAAAGAGAATGAGAACATCAGGGGTTCTGGGAACTATCTGAGAGATAGTCCACAACTCTGCCTGAGACAGCACAACGACCTCTGAAATTGCTAGAATGTCTGTGATGCTCAGTCTTTATTTATATCAGCTGTTCAGTCTTCTAAATGAAAACAACCAAGTGCTTGTTCAGGGAGGCCTACTTGAGAAGGGAAAAGAGAGGGGAACATGGCTTAGTAGTGAGAACAGCTAGGATGCTTGGGGGCCAAATGGATGGAAAGCAAGGCCATTCAGAATGTTAGCCTTGGTGTCAGAAGCTCTGCAACCTCTGAGGCTGGGAAGATTTTTCCTCATCCTTCTCTCCTGCTCCCAGGGCTCTGACCTGCAGTGTAGGCATCACAGACCTCACCAGTGTTGGAATGCCGTTTGGACTCTGGTAGTTCCATGACCCTACTGGCGTAACCCGATCCAGTCACTGGGAGGTGTAAAGGTCATCTGATTCTTTCTGTGACAGTGGGGTAACCCTAAACCTCCTAAGGGAATCCCAGTCTTTGGCCTCAGCCCTAACATGAACATGCAATGATCCCTGAATCTGGGTCAGAAGGGAAAGGTGCCCTTTACTTCCACGAGAGAGAATGACCATTCACAGGGCAGTGGTTCTTAACCCTCACTGAGGCAGCAGTTAGCTGGTACCTGAGAGTAGGTTAGGGCATCCCAGACCTACTAAGAACTTCAGGTATGGGGCCTAGAAATATTTTAATTTTGTACCACAAGTGACTGAGTCCCATGAAGCCAAGCTAAATATAACGCTTTGAAAAAGTATTATGTTTTGAACATCTGGGAATTTACTACAATTCTATGCAAGGAGACAAGATGTTCTTTTCTTTTCTTTCCTTCCTTCCTAAAAGGCATCTGCTGGGCTGGGGAGATGGCTCAGTAGACTAAGTGCTTCCCTGGCAAGCACAAGGGCCTGAGTTCAATCTCTGGTTCCACCGAAAACAAAACAAAACAAAAACAAAAACAAAAAACAAAAAGGCATCTGCAGACAGACCAGTCTGTTCTAATTTCTCTGGGTCTTCAAGAGAAGAGAATAATCAGGAGGTAGCTGTATTCACTGCTTCCCCCTTCCATAATATCCACATCACCACAGTATAACTCAATAAAAGGTACTTCCTAATGAAATCAGAACCAGATTCAACTAACATTATGGCAGCACCTGTTTGTGGCAGGTCCAGCACTAGACATGGATATTATAAGCCTGTGGGAAAGGCACATTGTTCTTGTGTGGGATGCATTCCTTGAAGTGGATACATGTGCATCAGGGCTTTGCCAGCTCACTGCCGCAGTCCTCAGACATGGTGATTTATTACCTGTGATCAAAATATAGTTTGGGGTTTACTGACTGATGTCTTTTTAAAAAATTTTTAAAAATGTTTTCTTGAGACGACCCAGGCCGCGGGATCCTGAATAGAGCCAGAGCGCAGGCCCGGCGAGTGAGTGAGACGACCAGGGCCTGGCAGGATCTTGAATAGGCCTAGAGTACAGGCCCGGCGACTGAGTGAGACGACCCAGGGCCTGGCGGGATCCTGAATAGACCCAGAGTGCAGGCCCAGAGAGTGAGTGAGATGACCCAGGGCCTGGTGGGATCCTCAACAGACCCAGAGTGCAGGCCCAGAGAGTGAGTGAGACGACCTGGGGTCCTCCGGATCCTGAATAGACACCCAGAGCGCTGGCCCAGCAGGGAACCCTTCAGCAGAACTCCCTGCAAAGAGGCTAGAGGCAAGACCCACCCAGCTGATTCAGGAGAAGAACATCTTGCCAGAGAGACACAAAGGGTTCAACTCCAACGGCTGCAGCAGAA
>NW_004524739.1:3201796-3204207 GCF_000260255.1 Octodon degus
TTTTTAATATTTATTTATTTATTTTGTGTGTGGCCAGCTCAGCCCACCAGGGGGTGGGGCTGGCTGGCATGTGGTGCTGGGGGATTGAACCCCCATCCCGTGCTTTGCTTAGCTTGTTCTAAGTAGGTGCTTTAGACCACTGAGCCATCTCACCAGCCCCTTTTGGTTTTTTTTGAGACAAAATCTTGCTGCATATTCTAGGCTGGGCTTGAACTTATGATGTAGCTCAGATTTGCCTTGAACTCACAGCAATCCTCTTGCCTCAGTCCCCCATGGATTCTAGGCATGCACTACCATACCTGGTGATGTGTCTTCTGATACTCTTTTCAATTGCTCTAAAGATGGACGTGGCTAGGTTCAGTGCATAACCTTAATTTATCTGAGGCTTCCCTTTACTTGTCAAAACATTTAGCCAATATTTAATCCATTACAATAATTCCATTCCTAGGAAAACAAACAGAGAACTGAAGAGCTGTTTGGGGAGGAGTATGCAGGTGGCTTTCGGTGGAAAATTTTAGATACTTCTTAGCTGATTAACCTTGTGGATTATGTTTATATTGTATCTGGTTTTTTTTTTTGGTGGAACCAGGGATTGAACTCAGACCCTTGTGCTTGCCAGGGAAGCGCTTATTCCACTGAGCCATCTCCCCGGCCCATGTATGTTTTAAATATAATGAAATCAAAGCTCCAAAAGCTTCAGTAACATGCAAGACACACACAGCTAGGCAAAGTTAAGACAAAGATCTGGCCCTAAGCGTTCCAATTCTGAAATCTGTGCTTTTGCCTTGGCTCCACTCCAGCAGCCCTTTTGAATGGCTATTTATATGCACATTTCTTAATGGTGGACCATTCACATTGTTTTTATCAGCCACACGCAAAGATCATGAATCAAGATTCAGAGCAGAAGGAGTACATGGTCACACAAAGAGCTCAGAGATGTTGAGTGACTCGTCCAAGATCAACCAGCTACTATAAGGCTGATCTTGTCTTTGATCTTAGGTCTGACGGGTCCAGAATGGTCCTTTTTAACTAGGTGTACAGATGATGCAGTGGGAAGGAACTCGTATGACAGAAGTCATGGATTCTAGTCTGTTTCAATACAGCTTAGTAGCTGTATCACCTTGGCCACATACCTTGCTCTCTGTAAAATGGACATAATAATCTATTACTTAACTAAGAAGTGAGGATCCAAATGGACGTAAACGGGGGCTGGAGAGATGGCTCAGTGGTCTAAGGCACCTACTTGGAACAAGCTTGGCAAAGCATCAGGGACCCGCGGTTCAATCCCCCAGCACCACATGCCAGCCAGCCCCGCCCCCTGGTGGGCTGAGCTGGCCACACACACACACCACACTCTCTCTCTCTCTCTCTCTCTCTCAAATAAAAATAAAATAAAAAAAAAAAAAAAAATTAAAAAAAAAAAAACAAAAACAAATGGACGTAAACGTGTTCTGCCCCCCCCCAATAAATGAGATGGGATGGGTCGGTCAGTCTGAGACTGTCTGAGACTGTCAGTGGCTGTGTGACCTTGGGCGAAGTGAGTGCCTCGGTTTTCTCATTTGCAAAATGGGAATCCAGTAACTACTCCAAAACGTTGTTGTGACAATTACATTAGAGCATTTAAACAAAGGGCTGCCTGGCACACAGTAAATCCAATCAATCAACGTCAGCCTCTACTCTCGGGTCTTGAGCTACCTTAAGAACTGACTTTCAAAGCTACCATAGGGTCCTGAGCTTCAGCTTCGGTCTTGCTATTCTCCGTTTCCTTCCTCAGACCCTGACCCTCCTTTTCCAGGCCATAGACCAGCTTAAAACCTTCCAGGAACCCCAGCCCACCGCCCGGTTTCGGCGCCGTCTCTTACTCGACGACCTTGGCTGGATCCCCGTGGTTCCCATAGACCAGCGCCCTCACGCGGGAGGGATCGGTGGATGCAGAGTAGGAAGAGGCCGCACCATAGTGGCGGCTCCAAGATGCGAGCAGCCCTGGTGGTAGCTGTGCGGGCGTTCGCGCCCACTCCAGCGCGCAGCGGACCCACATGCTCCCCGCGAACACCACAGAACCTGGCGCACCTGGAAACGTCATCTTTCCGCGCCCCGCGCCTGTGCCCCTCCTCCAGCCTCGCCCCTTCCCGCCTCGTGACCACGCCTCTTTAAAGGGCTCGCTTATTCCTCCGCTGCCCGCGCGGTGGCGCCTAGCTAGGCAGAGCGGGAGGCCCGGGTTGCGGGCCAAGGTGGGACCTGGGGAAGTTGCAGCTTCTGAATCCGCCAAAGTAACTTTTCCAACATGGTATGTCTGAGACTGTGGTGTGAAACCGTGTCTACAGCTGAGCTTTGGTGTTTGATTTGGGAGAAGTCGTTTATCCTCTCTTGGTCTCCGTTTTCCCTTCCCACCATTAAAAAGATATATATAT
>NW_004524739.1:3204307-3231215 GCF_000260255.1 Octodon degus
ATACAGGGTGTCCCAACAAAGCTCGGACTCATAGTGTTCCTCCTATCTCAGCCACCGAAGCGCTGGGATTACAGGTGTGGGCCACCTTGTGCGGCTTTGGTGGCTAACTCGGCATCTGGGGTTCAGGGACCTGCATGCTTTCCAGTACTGGGGATTGAACCAAGGTACCTGCGCTTGCCAGGCAGCAGCTTAGACCACTGAGCTATCTCCCCAGCTCTTCCTACTATTTATTTTTGCGGAACCGGGTATTGAACTGAGGCCCTTGCACCTGTCAGGGAAGTGTTTATTCCTCTGAGCCATCTCCCCGGCCCCTTTCCCACCATTTATTGAGCTTTTAGTGTGCCAAGCCCTTTAAGGTACTACTTTATTTAATTCCCACTACTCTGGAGCTGAACAGGAGGCAAAGCTTATGAAGTAGAACAGATGTAAGGTGGTGGGAAAGCAAGACTTCAGGCTTGGAGTTAGGGTTTTAAATTTTTCCTTTTTTTTTTTTTTTGAGACAGGGTCTTGCTATGTAGTTTAGGTTGGCCTTGAACTCACTTGTGTGTGTAGGCACTCTTGCCTTGAGCTCACAGTGACCCTAGGCTTGGAGTTGGAAAACTTAAGTTTGAATCTGAGCCCTGCTACTTCTTAGCTTGGGTAAATGATAAGAGCGTTATTGTGGACGTTGTGAAAACATTAAGTGTGAGCTGGTGAGATGGCTCAGTGGTCTAAAGCACCTACTTAGAACAAGCTTAGCAAAGCACAGGGACCGCGGTTCAATCCCCCAGCACCACCTGCCGGCCAGCCCCACCCCCTGGTGGGCTGAGCTGGCCCCCCCCCATACACACATAAATAAATTAAAAAAAAATAGAAAAGAAAACATTAAGTGTATGTAGATATAAGGAGAAGGGCTGGGAAAAAGCTCCGCGGTCTAAGTGCCTGCCGGGCAAGTGCAAGAGGGTCACTATGAGTCTGAATTGCATAGCGAGACCCGATGTCAAATAAATAAATAAATCATAAAAAATAGGAGGAAATCACAAGAAACAGTGTAGAAAGAGATTAAGAGGGGAAACTGCAGATTTTGTAAAAGGTATCACCTTGCAAAGATGCCTGATCCTATTTTTGGTGGAGGGAAGATGTGAGCATTAGCACAAGCCAGAGTGCAAGACAGTAGTGTCAAGAAGAGGGGCACTCTGGAGTGGGGAAGGAGCTCTTGGAAGAGGTGTCTTTTAGCCAGCTCCTGGACTTCCTTGTGTGTGAGAATATGTGGGGGCAGATCGCAGACCTACTGAGTTAGAACTTTCTTTTTTCTTTTTTTGGGTGGTACCAGGGACCGAATTCAGGGCCTAGTGCTTGCCGGGCAAACATTTATCCCACTGAGCTGTCTCCCCAGCCCTCTGAATTAGAATCTTGCCAAGAGGTCCAGTGTTACGCATTCATCCAAGTTCCCAAGCTTATGGTGATTCAAGTGGCCCAGAGAACAGGCTTTGAGAGAGGAAGGGCTTTGAAGGACAAGGAGTTGACTTTTATTAATTTGAAGCTTCCCCCTACAGTCTTTCCTGTGGGGAAGAAAGCACAGCAGCATATAGTGATTAAGGATGTAAGAACTGCACTGGGGCAAATCTGGCTTTGGGTCCTGGCTCTGTTATTTTCCAGTGATTTGAGTTTGGACAAGTCATTTGGCTTCTCCATGTCTTCAGTCCCTTATGGTTAAAATAAAGATAATAGAGCCAGTGAGATACCTCAGTGATCTAAAGGACCTGCTTAGGCAAGCTTAGGCAAAAGCACAGGGACTGCAGTTGTATCCCTGGCACCACATGCTGAGTAATCCCAGCCCCCAGGGCATGCTGAGCTGGCCACAAAAAAAAAAAAAAAAAAAAAGAAGAAGAAAGAAAAAAGAATAGAACTTGATATGTAGCTCAGTGGTGGACCATTTCCCTAGCATGTATGAGGGCCTGGATCTAATTCCCAGCTCAAGAAAAGAAAAAAAAAAAAAAAAAAAAAAAAGATGAGTAATGTCAAATGAGCTATTACTCACTTGAAGCATTTACACGCTACTTGGCATGTAGAAGCATTTGATAACTATTACTAAGGGGTTATTATAGAGATTCAGTGAGAACTATCACATTTAAAAAACTTGGGATGGCTCATACTATAGGCTCAGTAAATGTCTGCACTGATTTTTACTATTAATGGAAGTTGATGCCCCATGGTAGGGGAAAGACCTAGTCCCACAGATAGGTGTGAAAATATACACATGAGTGTACATACAAAACACTGTGCTATTCACTCACTTTCTTTAAAAAATTTTTTTTTATTAAATTTATTTATTTATTTATGTGTGTGTGTGTGTGTGTGTGTGTGTGTGTGTGTGGCCAGCTCAGCCCACCAGGGGGCGGGGCTGGCTGGCATGTGGTGCTGGGGGATTGAACCGCAGTGCTTTGCTAAGCTTGTTCTAAGTAGGTGCTTTAGAACACTGAGCCATCTCACCAGCCCCATATTCACTCACTTTCACAGAAACACAGGAACATTCTTGTATTGGGAGGTATAAAATAACTCTCTGAAACTCCCTACATGACATCTACTGAACTTGTCTGTGCACTGGCTCTTTTGAATCCTTACGCAGCCTAGCCAGGAAGCCTGGAGAACCATCCAGCACATCTTCTTGGGGCTGGATTTTGTTTCTTTGTGTATCCCACTTTAGTCTAGGCCATCTGGGTTCTCACAGTGGCAGTTTGACAACCATCTATTGAGGAGTTCAAGTCCAATTGTCCTGGCCTTGCCTTTATGACTTTGCATTGTGATTCCCACCCACCCTGTCTTTCCAGCTTTGTCCCCCCCCCCCCAAACAGGGATTGAACTCAGGCCCTTGCACTTGCCAGGGAAGCGCTTATTCCACTGAGCCATCTCCCCGACCCAGCTTTGTCTCCTACTAGTGATGTGTATTGTCTGTGACCTAAGTGCACCTGGTACTCACCTTTGCTAACACTTCCTTGTCCTATGCTTTTATTCAGGCTGATTCTTCTGCCTGAAATGCTGTTCTCTGCTTTACTTACGAGGGCAATTCTAGGTTCAGATATCTTGTTGAGTCAATTTCTGCTACCTTTGTGTCTTCTCTGGACCTGTTATTTAGGATTTTGTCTCACAGTTATTTATGTGTCCACCCCGCCCCCGGGCAAGAGTGGAGCTTCAGGTAAGATGTTTGGTTCCTCTCCATGACACCAGCACTCAGTATGGGGCCTGGCACAAGGTAGGCGTCATAAATATTCCATGAGTTGCAGGTAATTGAATTTCTTCATGGCCTGGAATGGTGTAGTGCAGTTGCCTTTTCCCTAGATTTGGACCCTTTAGTCAGGACTAGGAATTTCCTTAATATTAAAAAAATTTTTTTTCTTCGTATTTTTTTCTTCCTTTGGGGATTATAGAAGGTTGCAGTCTTAAAGCAAAAATGGTCTCTGTGGCCTGCCCCTGCACAAGGAACAATGGGATGTGGAGTTAGTCAGATCTGGGCAAGTCCTGGGTCTACCATTGACTAGCTGTGTGACCTTGGGCAAACGCCTTATGCTCCCTGTTTCCACACCCATAAAGCGAGATCATCAGTTAACCCCAGGTATGAGGCTCCCCTCAGGGTCCTCTGCCAACAGTATCATTGGCTGCTGTTTCTGTTCACCAGCTTTTTCGCTTTTTCTGTGTGGTCCTGTCTTCGCTCCAGAGTCTACCTCTGTTTCCCATCACTTTTCCTTCTTTTACCTCTGCTTCCCTTTGACTCTGTGTTGAATCTGCTGCCTGTGGTTCTTGTCTTTTGTCCTCTTCGGCATCTCAGCCTGGAACTCTTCAGAGAGAAGACCAAAAGCCCAGAAAGGTTCAGCTCTGCCTCATCTAGCCCTAGGACACCTTCTAGGAGTCCCGACCTTTATGTGAACTTGCAAGGAGAGGAGGCAGAGACCAGAGAGGGCCTACATAGATCTTGACCTCCCAGGTTCTGTAATTGGAGATCAGAATTTATTGCTCTTCTGCTTGATGCTTCAATGGCTTTCCATTATTCTTAGGGTTTAACTCAAGCTTCTTCCTTGCTTATAGTTTCTTGCAAGACCTGAGGCTCTGCTGACCCTTTTCAGCCGCAGCTCCACTCTGTTTGCCTTGGCCTCCTTGCTAACTCTAACCCACTAGCTCTTGCCTTTGCGCAGACTGTCTCCTCTGGCTGCAGTGCTCTTCCCTGCTGATTTGCATGAGGCTGGCTCCTCAGTCTCACCTACTGGTATCATGTCTCTTCCCAGAAAAACTGGCATCCTGTCTCTCTTAGACCACCTTGTCTGAAGAAACCTTTTTCCATTTCCTTTAACACAGCACTCCATCTGTTTTCTTTAGAGTGCATGTCTCATGTTGTAATTATACATTTACTTGTTTGCTGTTCTGTAAGCTTCATGAAGGCATGGACTATGACAGTGTATATTCATTTATTATTTACCTATCCATCCAATATTTACTGAGCCCAACTTCATGCCAGATACCAGGCCCTGGGCTACAAGACAGTATTTCCTAAGAGGAACATACCTTATAGAGGTGGAAATAGTAACAAATCCATCAAATGGTAGTGCTCTGTTTTGAACTGCAACAATCCTTGTCTCCCCAACTATTCTCCCCTCAAAGTTTTCTGGCATATGAGACTGTTGTAAGGGATATATACCAGAGAATATGCTTTAAGTTATTGTTGTCTGTTCTTTTCTTCCTCTGGAATGTAAGCTCCATGAAGGAAGGGAGTTTTTGGTTAGTTTTCGATCGCCAACGTGGCCTATTGTCATTGTTAAATAAATGAATCAATACTTGGAAGTATTTTGGAAGTGAGTGGGTTTCCAAATGGGTCTCAGCAACTATTCAATTCAAACTACACCTACACAAGCTTTACTGAAATCTCCGTGCTGTCTCATACTAATCATAACCTTGGAAAAGTCACCTTTTTCTGTACCTTAGTTTCCTCAGTGTCTCAATGGGAATATAACGATACATGTCTAATGGGGTTTTGGAGGAGATGGAGTGAGTTTGATGGGTTAAAACACATAGGAGGTGGCTGGACTGACACCAATGGAAACCAGTTTTCCAATTGTCATGCAGAAGCTCCTCCTGGATAGAGGCCCAAATGCACTCAACCTGTGTGGTAGAAGGTAGAGTAGGACCACTAAGGGTTAGTGAGGGAGATGGATTTCATGCTATGGAAAGGAAGAACTTTCTGAAAGCCAGCGTTTCACAAAAAGACGTGATGAGGTGAGTGATGAACGACTGGTTCTGGGGGGCAGGTATGAGTTCATGTTGAGAGGCCAAGGTAGGTGGAGTTCATGTTGAGAGGCCAAGGTAGGTGGAACTCTAGCATCATAGGACAGAAAGCTGTCCCTGGGTCGCTGTCCTTGAGAGCCCTTTGCAGGAACTAGAAATGGGCAGTGAGAACGTTGGAGCCAAGTGCGTGCAGAAGCCAGTGGACATCCAAGCGGGGCCACCCGACCTCCAGGCAGGGGTGCTTGGGTGGGGGAGGGGCTCGGCAGGATCGGCAGGCGGCGGGACCTCAGCAACCGCATGCGCCGCGGCCAGCAGGGGACGCCGCGAGACCGCAGAACCCGCGGCCGGGCCTGACGTCAGCGCCCCGCTTGCTCCGGCTCCCGCTCCCCAGACTCGGCGCCAGTCCCGCTCTGCGCCGCGCTGCTCCGCTCGGGCTCCGGCTCCTCGGGCTCCGGCGGCGGCGCCTCGGCCCCCGCGCCGGGCCCCGGGGCAGTCGGTGCCGCCTGGGCCATGGCTCGCGCCCAGGCGCTGGTCCTGGTGCTCACCTTCCAGCTCTGCGCCCCTGAGACCGAGACTCCAGCAGGTAAGCGCGCGGCGGTCGGACCAGGCTTGCCTCGTGAGCCCCCGGGGCCCGTGGCGTAGCTCGAAGAAAGTGCGAGTGTTGGGCGATTGCGCGTCGAGAGTGTACCGTGTGTGTACCAGAGTGGAAGGTGTGCAGTCGGGTACTCGGGATGTGTGACTACGAACATTGTGTGCCTGTAGTTTTGTGTGGAAAAAAAAAGATGCTGTGTATTTTGTGTCTGCGAATATGTTGGGTTAAATGTTGTGTATGTGTGTGTATCGAGACAGTGAATGTGCGCTGTCTTGTGTGTCTGCCTGTGGGTAGTGTTTGTGCGGCCAAGTAGGTTGTGTATCTGCTGTGTGCATCTGAGTTTGATTGTGTGGCCAGAGTTGTATCTGCTAAATGTGTTTGAATTTGTTTTACATTTTGTATGTCGAAATCAAGAGTGCTGTTTGTTGTGCGTCTGAGAATGGGTTGTGTTCCGTTTTATACGTGTGCCGGGAGTGCTGTGTGATTCCACCCGAGTGTGGATCCGGGAACACATTTGTGGTGTGTATGCTTGTGAGACCAGTGTTCGTGTGCAGTCGTGGGAATGAGTCCGGAACGTGTGTGCTAGGGCACCGTGTGTTCTGTGTGTACGTGTGGGAGTGTCCGGGGTGTGTGGTGCGCGCCTCTGGGGGCCTTGTGGGTCCGGGTGAATGCCGAGTGTGCTGGGAAAGCGTGTGCGGGAGCGTGTCTGGGGCGGATGTGTGTGTGTGCGAGTGTGTCCGTGTGCGCTGACTGCGTGTCTAGGAATGCTGTGAATTGTGGTGCGCGGTGAGACCGGGGCCGAGTGTGCCCGGGCTCGAGGGGGCGGCGGAGTGTGTGTTGTGTGTGTGTGTGTGCGCGCGCGCGCGTGCGGCGCGTCCGGCTGGAACAAGTTGTCGCGGCTGCGCCCCTCGGCTGCGCGTTCGGCGGAGCCCCGGCTAGGAGAGGAGGCGAGCCGGGGGGAGGGACGGGGCCGCGGCTGCCGACTCCGACATGTCGGGCTGTTTGTTGTTTCGCAAGTTCGGCGCGGCGCTGGCGGGCGGCGAATCCAAGGCGGCGCCTCGGCTGCGGGGCGACTAGCCTGGCGGGGAGGGCTGTAGGGCGCGCGCGGGGGGCGCGGGGCGTCAGGCGCGGCAGGGCTGCGGCGTCGGGGCGCGGAAAGACGCCCGCTCCAGAGCACTCCCGAAGCTCCACGGACGCTGGGGTCCCCCGAGACTCTCCCTGGTCTGTCCCGCAACTTTGTGCGGTTTCCGCGCTGGCCAGACCTGCTATGTGCGTGTGTGTGTGAATGTGTACGTGTGTCTCCGCGCTCTGTCACGGTGTGATCGCGTTCTCTAGGTGCGTTTCCGAGTCTGAGGTGTATGGGGGGGGGCGCAGGATGTGTGTGATCGCGTGTCTAATGTGTGTATCCAGAGCTGTGTCTGTGTTTGTGCGCGCATCGTAGTGTGTACAGTGGATTGTGTGTCGGGGTGTGTTTGTGCGTGCGTGCTTGTCTCGCGGCCCCCCTGAGGCCTCGCCCCTTCATCTGACCGCCCGGGCCTTCTCCCGGACTACACTCTTCCCGGCCTGCCTTCTCCCGGGCCTCCTATCTCCTGTGCTCCGCGTTTCCAGACTTCTGCCGCCCGGTGCGGAGTAACCGGGAGCCACCCGCAGGATCAGAGCCCAGGCACGCTCCCTGCAGCCTCGGCCCCCTGGAGAGACTTCCTGGCGGCGAGCCCCCGGGATCGAGTTCGCGGCCCTTCCTCCTCAGCTAGGGCATCTCGGCCGAGCTCCCTGGGCTCCTGGTCGTCTCGGCCTCCTGCTCCTCCTGCTCCGTGTGGAGGCCTCTCCAGCAGCATTAGCTTTGACCTCTTAGTACTCAAGAGGATGACCAAGATGCGTCCATTTTTCCCAACTCCTCCTCCCAAATGCCCTGCGGCAATTTTGTTCCTCTCTCCACCCCTAATAGTTAACCCTCAAGTATGCTTTGCTCCTTCAACACCCACGATGCTACCTGCAACCTAGGTTCCAGAAGGCTCAAGTGCCCCAACTGGCCTTGGGGCCTGTTAGGAACTGAGGTTTGGGAGTGGGACTTGAACCAAGTCCCTGGGTTTCCTCATTTGACTCAGGACCTTATTGATGGTGAGTGGTTGCTTAGCAGATGGAATAAAAGATAAGTCTAATGATTATTACAAAGCTCCAAAGGCTGTGATTTGAAGCTGCAGGGACCTGGGTTCAAATTCTGTTTCCTTGCCAGTGGGAGCTTGGGCGAGTCACTTCTACAGTTACCAGCATAATTCAGAAGCCTGTATTTCAGAGAAGAGGAGTCAGCCCAGTTTCTTGCTTGCCTCTTGGGCGGGCTGCCCTGAAGGGGTCTGCTGTGTGATGTCTCTCAGTTGCATCCACTTGGAAGTGACTTGTTCCATGGTGTGTCAGCTTTTTGTCCTTGTAGTCACTGGAGTCTTGGACAGCAGGAATGAGGGAGAGGCTGCCCATTGGTTTCAGTTTGGGCAACAAAGGCTTGTCCTGGCAACACACCTTCTCTCCGGGGTTGGGGGAGGGGGCTTGGCAGGAAGCAACAAAAGTGGCCATGGGGGGCGGGGCTGAGCTGGTGGGCAGCCTCCTGCCTAGATCTGGTGGCAGGGAGACTCCAGGATGGGATTGCTGGAGGCGTGTTACCACCCTTCCATGCTGTCACCAGCTAGCCTGGGCTGTGAGGCCTTGCCATACAGGGCTGGGTTAGCTTGCATTGCAGGGGGCTCTTTGTGCTCCCCTCTCTTCCCTTCCTGTTCCCAGCTCCCCCTTTGTACATGTTGATATCTTTTCTTCCTGTCCCCTCTCAGGTCCCTCTCATGTGTCCTAACTTCTCTGTCCTCAACCATCTTTCACCAGCAGGAAGGCTCAGCTTCTTCCCTCCATAGTGCCTCGGATCTTCCTAAAATGCATGTTTGAAATGATGGTTTAACACCTTCCAAGACTCTCCATCGCTCTAAGGCTTCCACCATTCCATTGGGCAGTGTGGCTTGCTTGAGCCACCACCTGCCAGCCCCACCCTGTTTTGTGAGCCTCACACATTCTGGATGCTCCCTGCCCACCATCTATTCTCCCCAGTTGTGCTTTATCCCCAGAACTCTCTAACAGAAGTTCTTCCCAGGTGAACCTTGCAACTGTCAACTCTCAGCTTAGACCTCACCTCCTCCCTGCAACCTTCCCTGGTTATTTTCTGTCCTAGCCCAGGAAGGGGAGGGTGGGGATTGCTTGGATTTTACACAGCATTGTAATTATCATAATTACAGTTTGTCAGTCTTGTCTCCTATAACGGGTTGTAAGTTCTGTGAGGAAAGGGACCCGGACACTCCTGGTGACCTGGGCCAGGCAGGCTAAGTAAATGTATGTGGCAGGAGAGAATGAATGAAGTCAAGTGGGTCAAGTTCAGAGCTGGAAATGCCAGATGGGGGCGCATTGACTCCACTGAAGGTGGAGATGAAAGGAATAGGTTTTCCCTCCAAGAATCTGGAAAATTCTGTTGGGGGATGGTGTCCTGTTTTGAAAAGTCCATGTTGAAAGCATCATCTGGGAGCTGTGAGTAGAGGAGTTAAGTCATTGGCAGAGACTGAAGGGAGAAGTCCCCTGCTGCTAGGCCCCTTCCCCCAACAGCCCCATCTCTCTCCCTTGCCTGTCTTGGCCTCTGCCCCACCCCCAGCAGCCACAAGGCCTGTCCAGTCTTCAGGCTAGGCTCTTTGTGAGGAGGCCTGGGCCGTTGGTGAGGCTTCGAGTCCCAACGGTCAGTGTGAGCGTCAGAGGAGGAGGAGGGGGAGAGGGGCCTGTGAGAGCTAGACCCACCCCCTCAAACCCTCAGCCCCAGATCTTGGGGTAGGTAGGTCACGTCTAGGTCCTGGCTGCTTTGGAGCAGGAAAGAAGGGAGAAGAGCCATTTCCTGTGGTAATTCTTGCAGGTGGGCATGGGGAAAGCCCACAGAGGTGAGTGAGCCAGAGTGTGAGGCTTGAACCTGGGCAGCCACAGGAGGCATGTGTGTGTGATTGGGGCGTGGGACACAGTGGATCAGGGTGGTCAGTCGGAGGGTCTAACATTCGGGCCACCCTGGTGTGGCAGGGTCTGTTTAGAGGAGGGAGGCAGTAATTGGGGAACTTGGGGGTCATGTGGAGGTCCAATGGTGTGTGCAGAGTTGAGTGTCCCCTGGCTGAAGCTGATGAACTGTCTGAGTGGCTGTGTCTTTATTTCTGGGGCGGGGAGTCCATCCTGGGTATGGGTGGATCAGGGTGTGCAGGGGACAGCACAGAGCAGGTGGGCCCATCCAGGTTCTGGGCCTCCGTTGCTCATCCAGAGCTGTCTTATCCAATGGCCCTTTCTGCGTGGATGGAAATCTCTACTTGCACTCTGCAAAAGACAGCTTCTGAGTCACACGTGACTAATGAACTTAAATTAGTTAAATGTGATTAAAGTAAAAACTTAATCCCTCAGTTGCACTAGCCAGACTCCAAGCCCTGAAGAGTTACGTGTTGTTAATGGCTGTCATCACCCCAGCCAGGGCAGGTAGAGGACATTTCCATCTGGGCAGAAAGTTCTGCAGCAGTGCCGGCCGTATGTGAGGTGCGAAGTGAGGCCTAGGTCCCCTGGGAGTGAGGCTGGTCTGGATGGACCCTCACTTAGTCAGTGGCCCTTGGAAATGGTGCTGTTGGCTTGTCATTTCTCACCTGGACTGGTGCAGTAGCCACTCCTTTGTCTTTTTTCTGCCTTCAGCCTCTGACCCAGTAGTGCCTCCATCACTTGTGACAGGAATGTCCTGTAGACTCAGGGTACAGCCATCCTGTAGGTATAGGGTGCAACCATGTACTTGCCCCAGACAGAAGCAGAAGGTTCCCCAGCACCCAGGCCAGGCCCAAACCCTCGCGGGGCAGATGCGACCCTGAATGATCAGCTGATTCTTTCAGAGACAGCCTCATGCTCTGCCCATCCTCCCTGAGCCCACTCCTGCTTCTCTGTCTTATGACCCAGGACTCCAGAGCCTGCCAGGCCCTTTCACACCTCTCTGCCTTGCCCGTGCTGTGCCTTCTGCCAGGAGCTACCTCCTCCTTTCCCATGTCCACCACCATCATCCTTAAGCAGTAAAGCCTTTGCAGCTCCTCCTGAGGCAGTTGGTCAGATTGAGGCAGTGATCAGATTTCTCCCTTAATGCTTGAATGACCTCATGACCTTGTTTTCTGTCTCCTTTCCCTACTAGGCCAGGAGTGTCCCAAGTACTCAGCTTTGTCTTTGTCTCCTCTGGTTTCCAGGACTGTGTTTGGGCAGGTGTTCACTAAGTGCATCATTCTGGGGCTCTGGAGGGTAGGATTGGGTGGGGCAGTGTACTTCCTTGTGTGGCCCCAGGCCAGGGATTCCATCCCTTGGAATGGTTGGGGGAGAACCCTGGATGTGGCCAACTTAATAGATGCTACTACTGGATGACTCAGGAAGGCTTGGGCACATTCCCAAGGTGCAGACCTCAGGACCTAATGGTGAATCAATGGAATAAGGAGATAAATGTTGGCTTGGGGGCCATTGCTGAGATTTGAGTTTGGGGGCAAAAGCTGGGAGAAAGATTGGGATAGGGGTAGCAGATAGGGGTATTGTTGTGGGTATCTGATGGACAAGATTGTACCTGGAGTAGGAGTGACAGCTGGGAGCTGGGGGACTGTTGGGGATTGGGAGATAGCTGGTGATAGACATAAATCTGGGGAATGGAACAGTTGGCAGTGAGAGGGCAAAGCGGTGTTGGGAGAACAACCAAGAGTGGCGGACAGCTGGGGGAATAAGAGATGACAACTGGGTGATGTCAGAAGCTTATCTGGATAGGCTAGGTGGATCTTAGCTGAGATAGGAACAGTGTTGCTCAGAATGTGCCTTCGTGTGTATCCTTACAATTGTTTGTGTGTTTGTGGATCCTTGTAGATGCGTGTGTATCCCTGTGGTTGTATATGTAAGTAAGTGTGCTTGTGCCTACCGTGTGCTGGTCAAGAGGATGGGCCCATGGGCCCCTCCATGTGGATTCTAATCCTGGTGCCACCACTCCTATCTGTGTGACACTTGGTCAGGAACTGACCTCTCTGGGAATACCCTTTATGGGGCTGTTGTGAGGATGTTTTATGTTTCTATGTATCTAGTCAAGAGCAGGTCCTAGCATCTGTGTTATGTGTTACTGTTATGACACGTGTGTATGAGTAGGTATAAGCCTTCTGTGTGCTCTGAAAAGTTTGTTCTTAGCTTCTGACAAGTCCAAACCTGGGAGGAGGTGACAGCGATGGGAAAGCAGGGAGGGAGTAACTCACCAGGTTGATTGGGTCTGGCTTTACATCTCCCTCCTGTTCATCTCACTTTCTGTGCCAGGGTCTAACCCAGGAGGTCTCCCTCTCTGAGAGTGTGGGGCTTCCCTGTCCTGCCCCACACTGCCCTGCACTGGGCTGGGAGCCAGGGGATGAGCTTTAATTGTCTAATAGTTTTTCAGCAGAATCTAAATTCATTGTTTGCCTGATAACATGCTGGGGCCCTGCTCAGAGATAAATAGCTGGACAATGTGCTCAGTTCTGGACTGCCTGCCCCATGGGTGACAGTGGCTTTGTCCTGTGCCCTTGGTGAATCACTGGGGTGGAAGAGGTTGGAGGGTGGGGGTCAAGGTGGGAAGGAAGCCCACAGGGCAAGTGAGGCCTGGGCTCCTAACCCATCCAGTGAGCCAGCAGCTCCATAGGTACAGGGTTCTGGGAGTCTGGACTCTTTTCCTTGCCAATTTGTCCCAGGGAGACATCTGCAGCTCTTTCTGTAGCACTTTGCAGTGTGCTACGTCATTGCTTTACACTACAAAACTGCACTGCATCACGGCTTTGGTGTATATCAGGTGTGTGAGATCTGGGATTCTTAGACCCAGCATCTTGCAGTGCTTTGCATCTCAGTCCTGAGCCACCTGACTGCTGTGGATTGTGCATTGCATTGGGTGGGGGTTTCTCCTGAGTTCTTGTACGTTCCACCTCCACATTGTCCCATTGTACTGGGCCTCCATCTTGCAGCTGCCCTGCCATTTGTCCCTTTGCAGCTCTCTGCTGTATGGTAGAACTCTACCAGAGCCAGGGTTGTATTAGGGGGTGGATTCTCCTGGCTTTCTGCACACAGCCCACCCCCTCCCCGCATGGCTTTACAGCCACACTACATGTTTGCACAGCAGTCCATTCCTGTTCCCCTCTGCAGTGTCCTCCCGGACAGTGCACATTGCACTGGGCGTGTGGACTCTCCTGGCCTTTGGCCATAGCACCATGCATCGCACGACCACACTCCAGCAGATGGCATGCTACCACAACTGCCCCTGCCCCTCTGCCCTCATGCACTTCTGCAGTGTGCCTTTGCACGACACTGGGCACATGGTCCCTGTTCCTAGGGACAGCTCCTCCACATTCTATTGTTACATCTTATGAGACCAGTGTACCTTTGCCTCATTGAGCATTTCTTTCCCATTGCTTCACTGCACTGCAACTGGATGTGTACCTTCCAGCCCAGTCCTTGCGCTGCTCCACAGCTGCTATAACACTGCCTCCTGTGGTGTCTCAGCCTTTTGCTGTTTGTATTACCACCAGGGGCTGGTCGGTGTCTTTTGCAGGTTTCTGTCAGCAGCCTCAGGTGCGCAGGATGGATGTCCTCACTGCAGTGCGCCTCTCCCCCACCTCGGGGAGTCTGTACCTGCACTGCAGCTTGGGGCCACTTTGTTGGGCCTCAGGGCTGGGTACTCTGTACTGTTCCTCCTGCCCGCGCTGCACACGCCTGGGTTTTTGTGGGCAGCACCACTGCATAGCACACAACACTGTATCTGTGTGCTGCACAGGATTACCGCTGAACGCTTCTGCCTTGCACATTCTATCTGCTTGCCCTTTACTGCATTTGGAGGCCCAGGGTTCTTGAATTGAACCCACTGATATATATATCATCTTCACGCTTTTAAAAATGAGTGGGTTTTTGTTATATAAATTGATTTCATTTTGGCTGTTTCATACATGCATGTAACATACTATGATCATTTCTACTTCCATTACTTTTTTCCCCTTCCCTCCCCTGCTCCTTTTGTTCCCTTCCTATTCTTTATTTTATTTTTTGTCTTGTTGAGGCGGGGGTCTCACCGTGTAGTCCAGGCTGGCCTTGAACGTACTTTGTAGATTAGACTGGCCTTGAACACTTATCGAGTGCTGGGATTAAGTCCTAGGATTTCAGGCGAATGCCACCGTGCCCAACTCTTCCTCTTCTTTAATAATAGTCTTCCTTTTGCTTTCATTCTCTCTCTCTCCCCACCTTCCGTTCCCTCCTTCCCTCCCTCTCTCAGATCCTACATTTAAAAGAAAATGTGCCATTGGTTTTTCTGTGTCTGATTTATCTCACTTAATGTAACGATCTCCATCCATGTCCTGCAAATGGCATGATGTCATTCTTCTTTTATGGCTATAAGATATTCTACTGCACTTCATTTTGGGGTCACTTCCTACCTGTTCCTTGTGTCTGCATCTGACTGTGCTCCTCAAGACTGTACCGAGCTTCTGTCCACCACTGGATCGTTAACACCCAGCGGCTGGTTCTGTATGGCGCTGCGTCCTTCCCTGCCTCGTAACTCTGTACTGTTCTGACTGCCCATGTTGCACACCCCTGGGTGCAGGGAGCTCCTGCTCTGTGCAGGCCCTGCCCTAGTGTCTGGAGAAGGAGAAGGACTAGTAAGGCTTACTCACCACCCCCAGGGTTCCCCTGCACACCCATCATGCGGCACTGCCTTCTCCTGAGAATGTGGCACTTCTGTTCTCCATCAGGACCCTGACTGGTTTCTCCATGTCGTACAGGTACAGACCTTGGGCTGTGCACATTGTGTGCTTTGGTCCCTTGATACAACTGGATTCTGTGTCTGAACAGTGAGAAGCTGCTGTCCTATACTCTTGGCACACGGCATTGTGGTAGTGCACAACCCTCTCTTCACTGCATAAGTATGTGCATATCCTATGCCTCTCTACCCACAAGTGTGCCCTGCAGGGGATCTACAAACTCTGCCCACAGGTCCTCCACACAGCAAGGCCTTCTACTGGGCTCTTTACCTCCATTTAGTGTCTACACCTGGCCTGTGCTACCCCTTATACTGCCCTGCTGCTGACACTGGGATTTGAGGTATACACTGGACCAGAACACAAGGAGTGGCCTGCTGTGAGCCCCTCTGCTGCAGTTGGCTTCCTTCCATCCTTGCTGGAGATGGGAAGATGTTGGCATGGTCAGGCTTTGAGTTGGCTTTTGTGGGTGGTGCCAGCTCAGCTTTCTCTGCCTGTGGCTTGGCCTGAGTGATCTTCCTGCTTGCAGTCATGCTGAACCTTGAGTAGTTAGGAGGTGATCTTGTTGCTAGCCTTCATTGTAATTAGCTGCATATCAGTTAATTGGGGCTCTGGTGGGCAGCTTTGGGAGCCCTGGCCTCAGTGTGGATGTTCTGACCTGGGCAAGGGATGTGGTGAAGTGGCCTCCACGTGCCTGGGCTAGTCATGGTCTTTGAGCTGGGTGCATCTGGTCAAGGGCACACTGCCTGGGATCATGGATTTCATAAGTCTGGTGCTGTTGGTTACCTACTAAACACAGGGCTTCAGGATGGGGTTCCAAGGCATGAGAGACGATCCCTGATTTCCTGAAGGAAGGAACTAGGGGTTACACAGACCGATGATAGAATTGTAATTGAATCTGGGAGCCCAGGAGAGCTTTGGGCTGCCTAGAATTTGGAAGGTGAAATAGACCAGCAGTGTCACTGGGATTGTATGTGGGTTCCCCAGGTCAGGTTTGGGTCTATGTATAAGGTTAGGTGAGATCCCAACTGTGGCTTTTGCAATTTGTTGGGAGAAGTTTAGTTTCCCCTGGGGCTCTCCTTGGGAATTGGATGTTTTGTTGACTAGCCAAGGGGAATGAAAATCTCATTGCAAACAGGGTCAGTTTACCCAAAGAATTCAGACAACGTTGGCTGCAGGTTCAGTGAGCCCAGGATGCCTCCTGGAGTGAAGAGGACGTAGTGCATGAAGCTTGTGGTGCTCACATGCTCACATGCACACACATGCACCCCTCATGCCTATGGCTGAATGTGTTCAGACGCTTCTGCTCAGTGGTGTAACCCACACCACCCCCAAATCTCACAGCACCTGCCCCACCTCACACACTTCTCCTCTAGCAGACCTGTCCCTGCCTCCAGTTATTCTTGTTCATCTGGCGTACTCATATATGGTGATTGGAATGGAGGCAACCCCATTCTTATTTCATAGATGAAGGTAGCAGTGATTCAGAGAGGGCAAGTCACCTGCCGAGATCACAGAGGAATTTAGGAGACCACAGGAATAAGATCCAGGTCTCCTGCCTCCTTACGCGCTCTTGGCACCAGCTTCATGTTACTCTCACAGGCGTGTGTGCACACACTCACATCTACATATGGAAATGTGGACATGGAGGTGTGGAAACCGCTACCAGAAAACTCTCCCATCCTCCTTCAGAGTTTGCTCTGCCCCTGATGGCACACTGCCCAGGGCCAGCCAGCCGGATGTGGATAAGCCATCCCCTGCTTACCCAAATTGTGACTGACAGTTGCTGAGGCAACCGCCAGCCAGATTTGGGAGATTAGCTGAGGAATGTGGCTGGGCCAGTTTGAGCTGGTGCTGGGGGATCTAGTGGGGTCCTGGGTTGATTTGGCCCACCTCTTTCGGGGAGTCTTTTGGGGTGTCTAAGGAAGACCTGGTCTTCCTACTCACAGGCTAACTTAACATACCCTCAAGACTTGGATTAGCTGGGGAAATAAAGTGTGTGTGTGTGTGTGTGTGTGTGTGTGTGCGCACACATCTGAGTGTTCTGCTGCTACTCTGTGTGTGTGTGTGTGTGTGTGTGTGTGTGTGTGTGTGTTATACACCTCTCTGAGTGTGATTGTCATTTGTGCTGTTTGCATCCAGGATGGAGATTTGGAGATTTGAGGCTTCTTTCCTCACTGGTTCAGAGTCTGACTCTCACCGCTTGGCAGCTTGGTCCTGAGCTCCCTCCTGATCCTGTGAGACATCACCTGTCCTACCCATGGCTTATACGATCCTGTCCTACTCAGAGCTTATAGGCTGTATAGCTCATTTCGTCAGAAACCAGGCACTTGTCTGCACTTCAGGCCGAACTCCTTAAGCTGGCATTTGAGGCCATTCATGAGGGGACTCAACTTCCCCTACCTCCAATCTCATCTCCCATTGCCTCAGCTGGGCTGAGCTCCCCTCTGTGCTGTGGATGAACTGTATTTGTCCATTGTCTTCCTTGGCTGGTGCCACCCTTGTTCCTGCCTGTCCTCCCACCCATCTGTATTGGCTGGATTGACCCCTGTGCTTAGCTCAGGCTCCACTTTCTGCAGGGAGCCTTGCATCCAGCTCCCACTTGTAGCCTCAACTTCTCATCCTCCCTCAGTCTGGGAGGTCTCTGAAAGCAAGTTGGAATCTTGATCATCTTGTGCCCCTAAAATTGCCACCCTGGGAACTGCACTGCACTGACTGGGAACACATGTCTTGTGCATGACACTGAGTTAGTACTTGTGGCCAGTGGCATAGCAGAGTACCTGGTGAGAGTATCACATTACACAGGCATGTGTGCACAGACACCCACATCCACAATGAGAATGTGTACATGGAAGTGGGAAGACCCTCCCACCAAAGTACCCCTGCCACCTTCTTCCAGAGTTTGCTCTGGAGGGCCTTATTTTGTTTATGCATTGTCTCCTTGAATAAGGAGAAGGGACTTAAATCTGAGTTTCTGTACACTGTAACTGTGTCACCTTGGACAAAAAAACTGCCTGTCTCAGTGCCTCGGTTGTGATCTGCAGAATGGCAGTGACAATAGTAGCAACCTTCTGAGGTACCAGGAGTCTCCCCAAAGGGCTTCATGGTAGTAACTGGTGCCCACTCATGGTGGCATTGGTCTGCATATGAGTCTTGTTGGAGGAGTCAGTGGAATCCTAGCTATCAAAGTCTGACTTAGTTTCTACCCAGGCTAGCAGCCTCCTATAGAAGGTGGGTCTCTAGCAAGAACTGAAACATGGCTTTGGGGCTCCTGGCCCCCGAGCTGTCCAGGTTGGAAGTGACAGGGACCTTCCCAGTGCTGTGAGAGCTGATAGTCCCATAACTGTGGGAGCCTGGGGAGGTGGGCTGGGCTCTGTTTGGGGAGCCTGGCCTCAGAGGTGTTACCTGTTGGGGCTGGAGCTAGAACTGGGCCTGGCCTGAGACCCAAGACTGGGGCCAGTTGTAGATCAGGGAGAGGCTAAGGGGTTACTCTGGATGGGATCGGTCATCCTGAGAAGTCTTTCTTGGCTGCTAGCCTGGGAAGAAACTAAGTCTGACTGTGAAAGCTGGGATTCCCCTGACTCCTCCAATGCGGATACGTACACAGACCAATGCCACCATTCTTGGTGAGTTACAGGGGGTCCTTTGGCAGAGGTCAGAACTCTCTCTGGCTGGAGTTAGCCAGTTTGGGGTCAGTTAGTCTGGTGGTCTTTTTGGCTGATGTCATATAGTGTGGGGATCATCTGGACGAGCTGGGTCTCTCTGACAAGGGGTAGTCAGCTGGGAGCTGTTAGAAGGTTAGCCTGAGAGTCTCCCTTGGGTCAGTCATCTGAGGGAGATGGTTAATCTGGGAGTTTCTCTGGCTGAAGTCAGATGATCTGGGGTTGCTTTGAACAGAGACCTCAGTGTGAGCATCAGTTTGAGAAGGTTAGTTAGTCTGGGAATCCTGGCAGGTCATGGGCCTGGTTCAGGATGGACGGGAGGAAGCCAAGGAGCTGAATCTCTGGCTGGTCCCAGGGCCTTAGTGAGACATGTTGGCAGCTGCTTTGTTCTGGTTAAGGGTTAGCAAGGATCTGAGCCCCAGCCAGGCCTCTAGGTCCTGGCCTTTCCCTTTATGCAATCTCTGTGATCAGTGATTGACCTCTAGGATCAGGCCTCCCCAGGCTGAAGTTAGCTATCTCCCTTCTCCACGAATCCCTCCCTGGCCATTACTCTTTTCATGCTGTACCATGGCTCTTTTTTTCTGAGGCCCTCCCAGCACTGGTGGGGTTAAAAGCCATCCACCTTCCACAGGACACAGGGCATGGTGCTGACCGAGGCTTTTCAAACAAAGAGGCAGAGAGCCCCACTAGGGCTGGCCCCAGATGTTACTTCATCAAATCTATTTGGAGCCAGCCTCATGCCCACATGTTACCATTCTAGATTTGGATGGTGTCCAGGGAGGGCAAAAGGAGGCGCCAATGGTGGCAAGCTCCTTAGTGCTTGAACACTTCATTTAACCCACATAACCCCATAGACAAGCTGCTGCAATAGCAAAACACAGAGCCTCCAAAACCTGAAGTCACTTGATGAGCTAGTTAAGCTATGTGGACCTTGTGACCACCCAGAGTACCTGCACCTATCCCAGTCTTCCCATCCTACTTATTCCCTTTCTCATTTAAAGTGTTAATACTGGTTCTGAATCATGGGAATTTCTTGTGTGCAAGCCACACAGGACAGTGCTTTCGCATGTGAGTTCTTGCAAGCAGAGACCTAGATTGATTGACGTTGGTTGATGGCTGAATCCCCTGATGTCTGTCAAGTAAGAATAGTGGTGCCTGACTCAGATGGTGAGGCCTTAGCCACTATCTGCCTTTGGTGGTAGCGTTGTGCTGGGCTTGTCATAAGCTCAAGATGATTGGTGGTGACCAATCTTATGGGGGACCTACCCAAGACCTACCCAAGAACCCCAGCTTCCTGTATGAAGGGTATGCTGAAAGCATGAAATAAGAAACAGACAAATTTAGTAATGCACGACAGGAGGGCCAGGAGGTCAATGCCTCAGGGTGGGCAGAGACAAAGACACTCTGAGCCAGCCACTATTTATTAGCCTGTATAGGGGAGGAGATGGGATGGCTCTTGGAACAGCCTAGAGGCAGTGGTAGAATGGGCAAGTTTAACATCATAAAGGAAACAAGCCAAGGTGCTTCTGCACATCCTGGGTGCCAATCTCACTGACTGAGAGGAAGGTGATTTCTGCTTTCCAAAACCAACCCAAGAGGCAGGCAGGGCCAGGAGCACTTAAGACAGATGCTATGTCATTTTACAATTTGTGGTACCCAGCAGTGACTGTTGGCATCTTTTGGAGATAGCTTTGGACTGGCTTAGAGTGTATAGCATCCTGCAGGGTTTGGGGCCTACTCTGATAGGTACAGTGAGGATGGAGGAACACTGAGGTGTAGTCAGGAGATCTCCATCCATTCAAACCCCATCTCTGTCACTAGCTGTGTGACTTCCAAGAAAGTCATTCAGCCTTTTTGGGCTTCAGTTTCTTTAGTAATTTGAGGAATAATTCTAGTTCTGATCTCATACGATTGTTGCAAGGTTACAAAATGATGAAATAATGATAACTAATTTTTATTAAGGAGAGTTTTGGTGGGTGATCGTGTGGTGGTGGGGGTCTGAGAAGTACTGGGACTTGGTGCAAGAGGTCTTGGGAGGGACGGTGTGGAGAAGGACCTTGGGAAGAAGAAGCCAAAAGGAGGGGAGAGGGTGTCTGGGTAGTGGGAGTGGGCAGTGGTGAACATGGGGGCAACCTTCTGGCCACAGCCCTGCCTTAGCCTGGGATAACGAGTCCTGTCCTCACAGCTGGCTGCACCTTTGAAGAGGCGAGTGACCCAGCAGTGCCCTGTGAGTACAGCCAGGCTCAGTATGATGACTTCCAGTGGGAGCAAGTGCGGATCCACCCTGGCACCCGGGTCCCTGCGGATCTGCCCCATGGTGAGCTGCTTCTCCATCAGCATTCCTGTCATGTCTCGGCCTTGTCTGTAATGACGTACACAACACAAGATGTGTAGCTTTCCAGACTTTGCCTAATTGTACAGGACCAGTCGCTTCCTTTGTGAAATGGGTAGGGGTTCAAATCATCAAAAGCCCTTATAGCTGTCACTTAGAACCTACTCCCCACCAATCCCCTTTGCAGCTTGGCTCAGAGTCCACCCCAGTCCCAGCAGGTCTTCCCCAGTTCTCCCTGAGTCTCCAGTTCTGCTCATTCCCAGGTAGGGAGCTGCTGCCAACAGGGAGTCTGAGGTTGGATGTTCCTCTGCCTTCTTCCTGGGAGTCCCAGATCCTCCCCAACTTGTGCTTTTCTCTCTTACCTGAGGATGGGGCACTTGGGGCGTTTTGAGCTCTGGACTCGGTGTGAGAAGACTAATGATGTGGATTTTGGTACAGTGCCAGCCTCCTACTCAGATGATGACCATTGTAGTGCTCATTCCATAGTTATGAAAACATGGGTTCAAATTCTGGCTCATCACCTTACCAATTCTGGGACCTTGGACATGTCTCTTAACTTCTCAAAGTCTCCATAATCTTCACTGTGAAGTGGGGACAGCAGTAACCCATTTCACAGGGCCACTAGATATGTCCATAAAGAACAGAGCACAGGGGTAGCGCAAAGAGCTCGTTATCAGTTGCTCTTGTTGGAGATACTTGAGAAGCCTCACTTACTAGAAGCCCTCTTCACTGGATGCAGAATCAACTGGAAGTTAAAAAAAGGATAAGATGATTGGAGGCCAAATTAACTTTATTACTCAAAAGACCTGTGTCACAGGACACAGATGATGGGAGAACCAAATTGGCTTTCAAAGGAACCCCAGGGCCCAGGACAGCCTGACACATGCTTGGCTTTTGGGTAGAAGAGAGTAGCTTTGGACTCACCCCCTTGGCCTCTGCCTTGCTTCCTATCTCAAGCAGACCAGTGCCCAAGGAGAAAGGGAAGTGGACAGATTGGTGTTTGGTGTAAGTCCCAGGCTAGATCCTGAAAGCAGTGAACAGGTGCACAGGCCCTGACCTCCTGGTGCTCAGTCTAGGGAAGGTGTGTGTGTGGGGTGGCATGAAGGATGGAGATTCACACTGAGGAGAGAGCAGGAGAGAGGAGTACGGAGAGCAAGTGGTACAGGCAGTAGATGAAGGTGAGAAGAGGGATGCAGAGTAAGGAGAGAGAGAGACAGAGGAAGAGGGAGGAAGCGGAAAGAAGGAAGAGTCAGATTGGAAAGAGAGTGCTCACTGGGAGAGGACACCACTGTGTATCAGGGCTAGAGCTGGTCCTTCCTGGATAGGGACAGGGACCTGAAGTTTTGTTTACTACCCTGCCAGGGCTGATTCTGAGCTGCCTCTACAGGCTCTTGACTCATAGAGATGAATGAGATTCCTTCCAGCCAGACCCTGGGGAGCCCTCCTGGAAGGAGATCTGAATGTGCTTGTGTTGGCTGGCAGCCAAGTCTGGGAGGAGGTGGTGCTAGGTGGCTGTGGGCCTCCCCCGGGCAGCTGCTGGAGCCTCTCCCCCCAGATGGGAAGCCACCATCCCTAGCCAGATCCTTTGGAGTCCTTGTCATTCTCCTCCCCCTACTTCCCAAAAGCATATAGCTTGGATCCTCAGGCTTTCTCTGGGTTGGAAATCAGGAGAGTTTGTGTCCCAGGAATCTAGATTCTAAGTGGTGGCTGTAAGGGAAGCAAATCCATTCATTCATTGTCTGTCCTACGTATTCATTCAGCTTGGACTCAGAACCATGCAGAGGCATGGTGGATCCTGCAGGCTGGTGGGGAGACAAAGGTGCACTTCATGAATGATCCAGGGCCTGAGGGAAGCACAGCATGGGATGTGGAGGGAGGGTTTAGAAGCTGAGGCCTCCTCAGGAGGCCTGTCATGTGCCAGGCTCTTGACTTCTGAGATGAATTACCTGCCTTCAAGGTGGCACAGGGCACTGAAAGCTGTGTCTCTAGTAGGGCACTGGCTTGGACTGTGATCTGTAGAGGGTGAGGAGCCACAGTGGGTTTTTAGAAAGCCATGTTTGTGTGTTTTCTGCAGCTTCAGTGTTCTCCTTTAGGCAACATGCTGTGGAGAGGAGAGATCTACCCTGTGAGTCTGAGCTGGGACCAGAATGCAGTCTAAAGCCCTGAGTCCTGCTGTGCCCGAATGCCCACTGTCCTTTGCTCTGCCCCGGCCCATCCCTCCCCTCAGCTCCTTCTCTTTCTCCTCTTTCTCTAGGTGCCTACTTGATGGTCAATGCTTCGCAGCATGCCCCAGGCCAGCGGGCCCATGTCATCTTCCAGAGCCTGAGTGAGAATGACACCCACTGTGTGCAGTTCAGCTACTTCCTATACAGCCGAGACGGGCACAGCACTGGCACCCTGGGGGTCTATGTGCGTGTTAATGGGGGCCCCCTGGGCAGTGCTGTCTGGAATATGACTGGATCCCAGGGCCGTCAGTGGCACCAGGCTGAGCTGGCGGTCAGCACCTTCTGGCCCAGTGAATATCAGGTGGGCTGGGTTCAGCCTGTGCCTGGGGGTGAGGGCAGAGAGAAGGTTGGAAATTGTCTGTTTTTAGCATCAGGAGTCAATCTGTGGTGCAAGGTTGGAGTTAGTCTGGATTAGTCTAGCTTTAGCATCTGAAGTCATTGCTAACAGGAGTAGCCTGTAGCTGTGGTCGGGGGCAGGTTGAACACTGCATCTGAGAACCTGTTTTGTTGGGAAGAGTTTGATGCTTTAAGGCCTTGTTCTTGACCTTGCTGTCTGCATGCTGATACCCTGCGCCAAGCAGTTGGCTTGGTAGGGTGGGTCGGTGTAAGCTGAGCTGTTAAGGTTTGGGCTGGGGTCCCCTGAAAGAGGACTCTTGTGGGCAACCTCCCCAGGCAGGGCCAGGGGGATGTCAGGATGACAAGGACCCTCCCACCTCCCCAGGTGCTGTTTGAGGCCCTCATCTCCCCAGACCACAGGGGCTACATGGGTCTAGATGACATCCTGCTTCTCAGCTACCCCTGTGGTGAGTCCCAACCCACTGTGGGTGCAACTGGGGAGGGGTGAAGGGTGTGGGTGGCCGCTGCTCCTGCCTGCAGGGGTCTCAGGCCCAGCTCATGCCATGATTCTTACTTCCCCAGCAAAGGCCCCACACTTCTCTCGCCTGGGCGACGTGGAGGTCAATGCCGGGCAGAATGCATCTTTCCAGTGCATGGCAGCAGGACGTGCTGCGGAGGCAGAGCACTTCCTCCTCCAGGTGAGGAGCATGCAGCCGTGGTAGCTTAGAGGGCAGGGGCGGTGTGGGCTTCTTGAGGCCGAAGTCCTTCCTTCAGCCTTCAGGACCCGTGCCCCGCACTTTGTTCTGCCCTTTGGGTCCCCCAGCACTTCAGGGCAGAGCACAGTTCCAGGAACCCCGAGTAGTAGGAAAAGGTTAGTGGAGCCAGAACGATGACCCCTCAACCTCGCTCAGGGTCCCTCTTTCCGTGGCGCCCTCCTACAACCTTCTGACCCCTCTCCCTCCAACAGAGGCAAAGCGGAACGCTAGTGCCCGCGGCCACTGTGCGTCACATCAGCCATCGGCGCTTCCTCGCCACTTTCACGCTGGCCGCCGTGGGCCGCGCCGAGCAGGACCTGTACCGCTGCGTGTCCCAGGCACCGCGTGGCGCTGGTGTTTCCAACTTCGCTGAGCTCATCGTCAAGGGTCAGCGAGCGGACAGGGGCCCACTAGGGGCGGGGCCGGAGGAGGGGGCGGGGCAAGTCTGCTGGGGCGGGGCTGGCGGAGGTTGTGGTAAAAGCTGGTTAATCCAAGTCAGTGGTCCTGTAGGGAGGGTGGTGATCGAGGGGGCAGGGCCAGGGGGCGGGGCCGGGAAGAGGGGCGGGGCCTGTGGGGGCTGGGGACCGCAGCCTGATGAAAGCTGTGAGAGGAGTCTAGTTGACCTTTTCCAGGTGTTAACTAGAGTTGGTGTATGTTCAGTCTCAAGAGGCCGAGACCGGACTTGGGCGATCCCCAGGGGCATGCAGGAGTGGGTGGGGCGGGTCAGCCACCTTAGCCAGATTTCCATTGGGGCTTGGGGATTTAGTGGAGGCTGGAGAGTGGTTCCCAGCGAGGCCTTGGTAGCAACGTTAGGATTCTGGAAGGGCTGGAAGGAGCCCTGGGGATGTGGATGTGGGTGTGTGTGTGGGACATAGAGTTGAGGCCCCAGATATCAGCCTATCGGTTGGCTCTTCTTCCCCTCCTTGCAGAGCCCCCCACTCCCATCGCGCCCCCGCAGCTGCTGCGTGCGGGCCCCACCTATCTCATCATCCAGCTCAACACCAATTCCATCATTGGTGACGGGCCGATTGTGCGCAAGGAGATCGAGTACCGCATGGCGCGTGGGCCCTGGGCTGAGGTGCACGCGGTCAGCCTGCAGACGTATAAGCTGTGGCACCTCGACCCTGACACGGAGTATGAGATCAGCGTGCTGCTCACCCGCCCCGGGGACGGGGGCACTGGCCGCCCTGGGCCACCACTCCTCAGTCGCACGAAGTGCGCAGGTGGGTACAGCTGCTACCTCTTACCCCTGTGTCTCTCTGGACAGCCAGTACTGGTTCAGGGCAGCGGAGGAGCAGAAAGTAGTATGGCTTGGATCTGTGCTTCTAAAAGTTATTGTTTTTGCTCAACCTTTGTTATGGTAAAGATAATTATAGCTAATACTTTGTGTCAGTCTCAAATATTTGTGTGCACACACACACATATCTATTGATTTAAAACATGGGCCAGACGTGATGGTGCACACCTATAATGTCAGCACTTTGGGAGGTTGAGGCAGGAGGGCTGAAAAATTCCAGTGAGAAAATTTAGGGGGACTATCTAAAAAAAATTAAAAATAAAAAAATGAATTAAAAAGGCCTGGGGATAGGACTGAGTGCAAAGGCCCCAAGTTCAATTTCTAGTATTGTAAACCCCAAACCCCTCAAAAACAAGAAAACACACACATAAAAAAGTACACATAAACCCCCAAGCCTCCCCAAACAAACAACCCAACTGGCAAAAAATAGAACTTACCATAACACCATGAAATGCTATTGTTATGGCCATTTTACAGATGAGGCGATTGAGGTACAGAGACATTAAGTGACTGGCACATGCCTAGTAAGTGACAGCAATGGACCTGGCTGGTTGGCTCCAGAATCTGTATTCTTCTACTTTCTGTCATCTAGATAAAATATACAACAAAATACCACAAAATATAAGTATGTGGTACATTGTAGCTAAAAGTGCACTTAATGAGTCATATGGTAGTTACAGCCTTTATCAGAATGGTTGTTTTACATTCTTACCACAGTTTTTTTGTGGTACTGGGGATTGAACTCAGCACTGGGGATTGAACTTGGCGATTGCCAAGCAGATGCTTACGCTGCTGTGCTATCTCCTTGGCCCCACAATATTTGTTTAATATGATGTTGTCAAGGTTTATCCATGTTGTAGTATGTCTCAGCATTTCATTTCTTGTTTTCTTGCCAAAGAATATTGCATTATATAAATTTTATTTATTCACTTATTAGTTGATGGACACAGGTTATTTATAGTTTTGGGGTGGTTTAAGCAAATTTGTTTCCTTTTTTTTTTTTTTTTTGGTAGAACCGGGGATTGAACTCAGGTCCTTGCGCTTGCCAGGGAAGCGCTTATTCCACTGAGCCATCTCCCTATTGGGGTGGTTTAAGTGGTATTTTATGATTATTGATATTCCATATTCATTCATGTACTTAACCATTTTACATTTACATCAGCAGAAGATGAGGGTCCCACTTTCTCTATGTGCTCACCAGTGTATAATCTGTCTTCTGATGATTACTGTCCCAGTGGGCATAGTGTCTTATGATGGTTTTGATTTGCATTTCTCTGGTGGCTAAAGGTATGGAACATCTTATCTTCCTTGTTGAAATATCTATTGAACTCTATACACATTTTACCTTGGGTTGTCATTTTGTTTTATTTTATTTTAATTTTGGTTCTGGGAATTGAAGTCAGGACCTCACGCTTGCCAGGTAGATACCAGGCTGCTGAGCTATAGCCCTGGCTGTGTTTTTTTAAAATTATTATTGCATGTAAGAGTATACTATTCTAGGTACTAGACTCTTATTAGATATATTTGCAGATACTTTTTCTTTTTATGTGGGTTGTCTTTTTCCTTTCTTTTTTTTTCTTTTTTCTTTTTCCTTTCTTGATGGTGCCCTTTGAAGTACAAAAATTTTCCTTTTTTTTTTTAAA
>NW_004524739.1:3231452-3271934 GCF_000260255.1 Octodon degus
TGGTCCTTGTGCTTTGTTTAGCTTAGCTTGTTCTAAGTAGGTGATTTAGACCACTGAGCCATCTCACCAGCCCAGGATTTCTATTTTGATGAAGTTCAATTTATCTGTTTTTCTTTGTTGTTTGTGCTTTAGGTATCATAGCTAAGAAGCCATTGCCTAAGCTGAAGTCATGAGAATTCACGTCCATGCTTTTTTCCTGAGAGTTTTGTAGTTTTAGCTCTTACATTTAGGTCCTTGATTAATTTTGAATTAATTTTTGAATGTGGTGTGAGCTAGAAATCCACTTTCGTTTATTTGCGTGTGGATATCCGGTTATCCCATCACTGTTGAAATACTGTTCTTTTCCCTATTGAATTATGTTGCTAGTGGTTTTTTTTTAATTCAGGATAGTACTCTGGAGATTCCCCCAGGTTGCCACATGCATGTGTCAATGCTTCATTCCTTTCTTCTTGATGAGTATGGCTATGCCATAGTTTAGCCATTCACTTGTTGAAGGATGTCTGGATTCGTTCCAGTTTTTGGCATTCGAAGTAAAGATTGTAAACATTGGCAGACAGGTTTTTGCATGAATTTTTGTTTCTGGGACAAATGGCCAAGAAAGTGCAATAGATGAATCATACAGTCGCTGTATCCTTTATCACAATGGCCATAGCATTTTACATTTTTTTTTTACCACAAATTCTTAATGTTTAATTTTCTGCATTCTTACCACTGTTTGGTGTTGTCACTATTTTTTATTCTAGCTGTTCTGGATGACATATAAGTAATACCCCATCATGGTTTTAGCTTGCATTTCATTAATGCCTGCTGAGGCTAAACAGCTTTTTACATACTCTTTGCCATCTGTGTTTCTTCTTTAATCAATTGTCTGTTGAGGTCTTTTCCTATTTTCTACCAGTATTCTTTCATTTTTTAGGGTTGAGTTTTGAGGATTCCTTATGTGTTCTAGATACCAGTCCTTTAATGCATGTAGAGTTTGTATTTGCTCCAGTGTATATATTATCTTTTCATCTTTTTGACATGCTTTAAAGCAGCCACTTCTAATTTTGATAATCATTATTAATCAAATTTCTCTATTATGCATTACAGTTTTGGTGGCAAGTTGAAGAATTCCTTGGGCACCGGGGAGATGGCTCAGTAAAATAAGTGCTTCCTTGGCAAGCACAAAGGCCTAAGTTCAATCCCTGCTTCCACCAAAAAAAACAAAAACAAAAAACAAAAAAACCAAAATTCCTTGCCTAAAAATTGGAGGTGGTGGCACTTGCTTGTAATGCCAGCATTCCGGAGGCTGAGGCAGGAGGATTGCTGTGAGTTTGAGACCAGCCTTAACTGCATAGTGAAACCCTAACTCAAAAAAAAAAAAAAAAAAAAAGGAAATAAAGAATTCCTTGCCTAGTCATACTCCCAAAGATTTTCTCCTGGTGTTTTTTTTTTTTCCCTCCCTAAAAGTGATATAGTTTTACATTTCAGTCTATGAACTATTTTGGATAAATTGTGAGGATAATATCAAAAATTACTCATATTTTTGCAACTAGTATTTTTAAATGCCCATCTGTGAACCATCTAAAATCCAGTGGATTTTGGGAGGCCCTTGAGTAGTAAGTTGGCTCCCCTGCTGGGAGTTATCTTCTGACTAAGGGATATAAATCAGGTTACTTAACCTGTCAGAACTTCCATCCCCTTATTTTATAAAGTGGGCAATGGTAATAATCTTCATAATCTAGGATTAGTTGGAAAGATTCATGCAACAAGTATTTCTTGAGTCCCTATTATTATAGGTACTATTATAGTTACTGGGAATGTATGACTGTAACCAAGATAGACATAGGCTGCCTAACATGTGAGTTTGTCATGAAACTGCTATGAGCCCATATTGTGCAGAAGGTGACAGGTGGTAAATAGATAAGTAAAAAAGTGGACTATATATTTTGTCAGATGGTGGTTAAGTGGTGTGATGAAGACTACATCAGAGAGGGGAGTGGAATGTGGGTTTTTTGTTTTCTTTTTTGAGACAGTGTCTCACTACCATACGTCACCCAGGCTGACCTGGAGCTTAGTCTGTCTACTACAGCTTTCTAAGTGCTAGAATTAGAAGTGTGCACCATTATGGTTCAGGGATTTGTTGTGTTAAAAAGGCTCAAAGTACTGGGTGTGGTGGTAATCCTGGCACTCTGGGAGACTGAGGCAGAAGGATCAGAAGTTTAAGCCTGCCTTGGGCAATTTAAAGACTTAGTGAATCTCAAAATAAAAAAATAAAATAAAATAAAAAGGGATTGGGGATGTAGTTCAGTGTGAAAGCCCTGGGTTCAATCCCTAGTACAAAAAACAAAACCAAAACCAACAAAACAAATAGACAAACCAACAAATGGAAAAACCCAAGGAACTATCATACTAAGAAATGAGATTTGAGATTTGGGCAGAGATGTGGAGGTGAGGGACTGAGCCAGGTAGGGCAGCAAGGATTGCTGGGAAAGAACATTTCAGGCAGACTCAATGCAAAGGCCTGGAGCATCAGGAGACCTGGTAACAGGCCTAGTACCTGAGGGAGGGGGCAGGAGAAAGGCTCAGTGTTGCACTGGGGATGAGGGACTCATAGGCAAATGAGCAGGCGCCATGGTGAGGATGGGAGAACAGGAGTAAATATTGTCTCTTCACTGTGTGAGGAAAGGGGTACTGGACGGGGAGACCAGGGAGAGGTCTGCTACAACGATCTGATTGGGAAATGGGAGAGGAAGTGGAGGTGACAGCCGTGGTGAAAAATGGTCAGATTCTGGTTTGTTTTAAAGGTAGAGCTAACCACATCTGCTGATGGATTGGCTATGGGAAGAGGGAGAGAGATATGGAGAAAAGTCCAGGATAGCTCCAAGGTGCTTTGCTTCTGCAGCAGGAAGGATGGAGTTGTCATTTACTGCGAAGTAGCAGACTGTGGCAGGAGCTGATTTGACGGGGTGTCATAGATCAGGAGCTCTGTGTTGGAGATGTTGACTTTGAGATACCATTAGACATTCCAGTGGAGATATCCATCAGGCAGGTGAATGTATGGAGTGTGGAGTTCAGAGAAGGGTTTAGACTGCAGGAATAAATCTGGAAGTTGTCAGTGTAGAGATGGTGTAGATGGTATTTAAAACCAGGAGACAGGGTGAGATCTCTCATGCTAGTGGTTCTCAACAGGGGTGATTTTTGTCTCCTAGGAGACGTTTGGCAGTGTCTGAAGATATACTGATTGTCACAACTGGGTGATAGTGGTGGGTGCCACAAACATCTCTGGGTAGAGGCCAGGGAGCTGCTGAACACTGCACAACACACAGACAGCTCCTGACAACAAAGAATTATCTAGTCCAAAACGTCAATAATGCTGAAGTTGAAAACCCCTGATTTAGTCTTTAGATTTGTGGGAATAAGTGTAAATGGAAGAGAGAGGAGTCCTAAACCCTGAACCTTGAAGCCCTCCAGTGTTTGAGGTTAAACAGGGAGAACTGCACATAAATGCATTAAATGCATGTGAAGTACAGAGTCCAGCACACAACAAATACTTAGAAAGTGACAACTGTCACATGAATGGTGTTCTTAACTTTTCAAAGGCAATTGTGGTTTACCCCTGAAAATAAAAGAAATCAGAACTTGGGCACTCCATGCAGAGTCTCTCTGTTGCATTCCTTTTAGTGTGCACGTGGGGAAAACATTGGGAGGAGGGAAGGGACTTGCCTGTAGTGGGTTGGGAACCCAGGTTGCACAGGGAGGGCTTTCAGTTGTCCCCATTTTTACAGTGAGGAAATTAAGATTTAGAGATTTGTAATCAGTTGCCCAAGTCCACACAGTAGTGCATAGCAGAGCCAGCATTTACATTTGAATCTCTTGATTTCCAGTCCAGAGCTTTAAAGAGCAACAGCTGTTATGAGCTGAGTGAGACTGTGAGCCACTAAACGCTTTACCTAGCCTGGCTGGCCAGGATGGGAGCTGGGGCAGGGCCCAGGCTGGGCAGATGAGATGCAAACACCTCATTCTACCCCTCTTAATTACACGCTTCTCTGTGTTGACACCACAGCCTCCTCTTTGCTTAGGAGTCCTGGCCAGTAGTTGTTTTGTGGTTGGCCAGCTGTGTTGTCATCTTCTCCAGCCCTACAACTCCCCTCCCACTATATTATTTACTGTAAAAACAATAATATAGCTTTGGTAAAAGGCTTTTGAAAAACATCGCTGTAAATCTCAGCTAGCAGCTGCTTTAATTTTTCTGTCTTGTTCAGATCTCTGCCCATATGTCTACAGTACACATTTTTACATGCTCGTCACTGGGATGTAGGAAGCATCCCTGATTTCACTTCATTTGCATGGTGCTGTGACATGTGCTGTGCTGTTTATAATTATATTTATTGGCTCTGGAAGTCTGCTGAATGTCTTTGGATTGCTGGGCTGTTTGTTTCCAGATTCCTATTATAAATAATACTACATTGGAAAACTTAGTGTTTATAGTTCTTTTTTTTTCTCTTGATTTTTATTCTTAAGGATAAATAATCAAGGACTTTGATGTAATAATGCTTTAAAAGGTGGTTTTACTAATTTACATTGCTGTTAGTATCTTACATTTGTGCATACTTGTCTATGTATTAATTATGATAGGCTGGACAATTTGGGCTCATGTAGCTCAGGTAACTCTTATTTTACTTTTTGAAGTAGATATTATTTTCTCCATTTTTTCAGTCAGTGTTCCAAGGGGTTAAGTAAGTAACTTGCCTGAAGTCACAGAGCTAAGGACGGTGGAGGTAGGACATGAACTTTGAGGCGCCTGATCACGGTCCAAACTTCCTTCTATGACATAAAGTTGAATGTTGTAGTTTTTGCATCCCCATTAGTATTGCTAACCTCCGCAGATTTGGGGCTAATTTAACAGATGTTAAGCATTACCTTCCTTGTTCAGATGGGCATTCCAACTTCTGAGCTCTGCTTGGCCTGCAGCACTGGGGAATTCAGAGAATGGGCCTTTGAGGTCCCTATACGCTGTTTTGCCAGTATGCACTGGCGGCTGAAGGGAATGTCTGGGTGTCAAATGGTTTTTGGAAACAGATACTGGTGGATTCACACCCTTCAATCAATGTGCCAGTCTGTAGTTGACACATAGTTTGAGCTGCCCATGAGATGCCCGTGTAGGAAGCTAGCAGTTTCATCCTACAGGTCTCAGCTAGATCCCTGCAAGGCAGTTTTAAGAAACTTGAGTAGGTTGTCTGCATTTAGTAATCTGGAGAGTTCATAGAAAAATCTGGGCTTTCGGCATCTCTTGGAGACTAGGAGACCTGGGAACGCTAAGCCTATCTTTTATGCCAGTGATTGCCGAGGGCTGAGGAGTGGCTGTCCCCTTTGGATGGACACCTGCAGCACTGTTTGCAGGTGTGTGTTTGTTTGCCATTATCACGGCCTGCCTGCCATTGTCTCTACTCAGCCTGTGTTAGCAGTGTGCCTTGAACTTTCTTTGCCCTTTCCTCTAAGTGCTGCAAGAGGGTGAGGAGGCATTGTGCTCCTGCCAAGCCTGAAAAGACAGAAAGGAGTTCAGGCTGGCATTCCAGGGGCCGAGGATGATGTGGGCAGTGTGGCAGAGTCCCAAGACCTATGTTCACCAATGCAAACAAAGGCATGATACCTTGGTTCCTCTAGACACACTGGGACAGTGCACATGGGCCAGCCTGGACCAGAGTCAGAGGGTGGAGCAGGATCCTGAGCAACACAACAAGTGAGCACACAGAAAATCTGCTCTGTCCACTCCACACAGTAAGAATAGTGTGTTAAAATGAAACTAGAATCCTATTTTTTCCTAGACAGGTAGAAACAATAGAATTAAAATGGCCAAACTTCTAAAACTGATACATAGAGCTAATGCAATCCCCCCAAAAAGCACCAACAACATTCCTCACAGAGCTACAGAAAACAATCCTGAAATTCTTCTGCAACCAGAAGATACCCAGAATAGCAAAAGCAGTCCTAGGCAATAAGAACAAAGCAGAAAAACATCACAGCCCCAAACTTCAAGTTATAAAGTACAGTGCTAAAAACTGCATGGTACTGGCATAAAAATGTCTTGTGGCTCAATGAAACAGAACAGAGGGTGCAGAAACAACCCCAGGCACATTCAGCTATCTGATCTTTGACAAAGGGGCCAAAGTCACACATAGGAAGAGAGATAACCTCTTGAATAAATGGTTCTGGGAAAACTGGTCTTCTACATGCAGAAGATTGAATCTAGACCCTTATCTTTCCTCATGTATTAAACTAAAATAAAAATGGATGAAAGAACTAAACGTTACAACAGAAACACTTAATCTTCTGGAAGACAGAATAGGTAAATTTCTTGAAGTCATAGGCATAGACAATGATTTTCTAAACAGAACAGAGCCCCAATTGCACAAGAAATAACACTAAGAATCAACAAATAGATCAAATTAAAAAGCTTCTACACAGCAAAGGAAACAACAGAGTGAAGAGACAACCTATGGAATTGCAAACTTTTTCTGCCAGCTACTCTTCAGATAGAGGCTTAATTTCCAGAGTACATAAAAAATTTGGGGCCAGCCCTGCCCCCAGGGTAGGCTGAGCCGGCCAGAGTCCAAGCCTCAGGGCGCATGCCTGTAATCCCAGCACTGGGGAGGCTGAAAGTTAGAGGATCACTATGAGTCTGAGCTGCGTGGTGAGACCCTGCAACAACCAAATACATAAAAAAAAAAGAAGTCAAAAAATAAGCCTTCCCAAATAAAAGGCCAAGTCAAAAAATGAATAGACACGTCTCAGAAGTGGCCAATAAATACATCACAAAATGTCAAACATCTCTGGCCATTAGAGAAATGCAAATTAAAGCAGCGGGGCGGTTTCATCTTACTCCAGAAAGAATGGTTATCTTCAAGAAATCAAATGATAAGTGTTAGTGAGCCCGCAGGGAAAAAGAAACACTTCTAAATTGTTGCCGGGAGTGTAAACTAGTACAATCACTATGGAAATCAGTATAGAGATTCCTCAGAACACTAACACAGAGCCAGGGAGATAGCTCGGTGGTCTAAGTGCCTGCCTGGCAAGCTCAAGGACCTGGATTTGATCCCCAGTACCTCATGCCATGCTGGGCCCACCCTGGCCCACCAAGCCACTGATACTGGACATGATGGCACACTCCTGTTATCCCAGCACTGGAGAGGCTGAAACAGTAGGATCACTATAAATCCGAGCTGTGTAGTGAGACCTTGTACCAAATAAATAAATAAATCTTTAAGATTAACAAAAAAGCTACACACAGAAATTCTGTTCACCCTGGCGATTCCCTTTCAAGGTATCTTCCTGAAATTGTTAAAGACATCATATTACAGTAATAACATGAACATCCATGATTATAGCAGCACAATTTATAATAGCTAAATGTTGGAAGCAGGTTGTGTGTCCATCAAGAGATGGGTGAACAAATAAAACGGGACACTTACACACCTTTGTCACGAGAAAGGATAAAGGAGTCACTTGTAGGAAAATGGATACACTTTGAGACCATAATGTTAAGTGAAATTAAGTAGACACACAAGCTTAACCATCACATGGTTTATTTCACATGAGAAACCTAAAATATAAATAGAGAACAAAATAAACGATAGATAATAGGAAATACGGAGATCATTTGCTGAAGGGAAGGACACCAAGAGATGGCAGGGAAGGGATGTGAGGGAGATGAAAAAGAATTTACACGTGTTAGATATATGTACCAGCTCTCCATAAGGAACGTAAGCCAGGAATGGGAGTGAAAACCCACATGTGGCGAGAGCGGCCTTGCGGCCAGCAGACCTTGTCAGGCTTTGTGGAAGCCTTGTGGAAGCCAGGCTTTTGGGTCCATGTAGGATGGGACTCAGAGCCTTACTTGAGAAGAGCGCCATCTAGAGCTAGACCCTGCTCCTAGCAAGTGCTGAAATCTCCAAAGGCCTGATAAAGACGGCAGGCTCTCACCCCTCGAGGGAAGCTCCTGGGTGGAAACAGATTTTTGTCTGCTACAACTGTCAGCCATGTGCTCCCAAGTCAGGAGCCGACTTTCCCTTCGCATCTTCCTTGTGAGGGTCATGCTGAGCACATTAAGCAGACAAAAAGATGATCTTATTGTGCTTCTTCTGGAGCTGCTTAAGTGGCTGTATCTTCTCATTTGTTTATGAAGGGATCTTGAGGTCCCCGAGCTGGGGACACTTTGCAGGATCCTACAACTCAGTAGTACAAAGCTTTATGTTACGGAGCCAGTGCAGGACAGAAAGGATCATTAGATGCAGTCTTGGCTTCATTTTACAGATGTGGAAGTAGAAGCGTGGAGCATGGGTTCAGATAACACCATGGTCAGTATGGATGCAGGGCTGGGGGCTGAGCCCTGGGCTGCCCCTGGCTTCACTGTGAAAGCATCAGTTTCTTTATTTATAAAACGAGAACAATTTCCAGGTCCCATAGCCTGCTCTTCCCTCTCACTGGAGTAGCTGGCTCTCAGCTGGGGTGTGGGTGTGACTGTTTGACAGTGAGTTCCTCATGGGGAAGCAGGGCAGTGGTAGGGAAGAACAAGGATTATGAGCCAGCCTGCTGTGATGTGGATCCCAGCTGCACCTCTTACTGGCTGTGTGACTCTTCCCGTATCTGTACAACAGGGCAGATAACAGCACCTGTCTGATTGGATTAAATAGAATGAAGCCTTTTTCATTTAATTTAATTTAAATTTTGTTTTTTGAAATAAGGTCTTGCTATGTAGCCAGGCCTGTCTCAGGGCGATCCTTCTGTCTCAGCCTCTCTGTGCTGCGATTACAGGTGTGTACCGCCACACCCAGTAGATGAAGCATTTTAAAGTCTTCAGAAAAGTGCCTGAGGAAGCGCCGCAAAGATAGCGCGGTGGTCTAAGTGCCTGCCTAGGCAAGTGCAAGGACCCAGGTTCTATCCTAGTGGCGTGTGCCTATAATTCCAGGGCTGGGGAGGCTGAAATAGGAGGATCATTATGAATCTGAGCTGCAGTGAGACCCTGTACCAAATACATAAAAAAAAAAAAAAGTGCCTGATACTCCCAAAGGTTCCCAAATGTTAACCATCATCATTATTATTATACAACAGATATATTTCCCTTTTTGGTTTGGTAGCCAGGGAACTTGTTACTGAATTTGAATTTTATCTTTTGATCCTCACATAGGACATGATGGCCTGCATGTCTATTTCTGTTTCTCAGTCACTCTCTGGGTTATTTGACTATTATTTGGCTCTTATTCCCCTGCCATTTTGGTTTCTAATGTATTATTGTATCAACTGTATTACTAAAGCCATTTCACAATAAGTAAGGATTAAGGTTGACTCAGACTGGTCCAATTTAGTCCCAGCTTCTCTTAAGTAGAAGCTACACTGTTCTGTTGAATAAGACAGGGCCTCACCATGCGGTGAGTGAAATCCTCACTGTGTATCCCAGGCTGACCTGGAAGCTTCAGGAATCCCCCTGCCTCTGCCTCCTGAGTGCTGAGATTACAGGCATTTGCCACCACACCTGGCAAACTGTGCTGTTTAATGTCTGAGTATTACAGCTAACTTTTTGAGTACTTACTGTGTTAGCTGTTGTCATACATGCTTTGTGTGTATTGCCTTAAACGTCACAGAGATCCTGTGGGGTACAGCCTTTCCTGAGGGGTGATGCCACCTGTGGTTAGCAGAGCAGGAGTCAGGTGTGGCCTGGCTGACTCCAAAGCACTTCTGTTACCTCCACTTCAATCCCAGGTCCCTTGAACTGTGGGGGCAAAGGAGGGCCGATTTCTGGCAGCTGATGGATTCTCTCTCTCCTTGGCCTTCTTCCCATTTCCACCATCTTTGCTCTGCTTCTTGGGTTCTCCAGAGCCTATGAGGGCCCCCAAAGGCCTGGCTTTCGCTGAGATCCAAGCTCGCCAGCTGACCCTGCAGTGGGAGCCTCTGGGCTACAATGTGACGCGGTGCCACACCTACACCGTGTCCCTCTGCTATCACTACACCCCGGGGAGCAGCCACAACCAGACCATCCGGGAGTGCGTGAAGATGGAGCGGGGTGCCAGCCGCTACACCATCCGGAACCTGCTGCCCTACCGCAACGTCCATGTGCGTCTGGTCCTCGCCAATCCCGAGGGCCGCAAGGAGGGCAAGGAGGTCACCTTCCAGACCGACGAGGATGGTAAGGATGCCAGCGCCATCAGAGGGCCCAAATGCCCTCACCCACCCCAGGTCCCAGATTAAACTAGGGAATTTTTTGGTTTAGGATTAAATAAACTATATTAATAATGCAAGCTTGGGGCGGGCCAAATAGCTCAGCAGGCCACTGGTTAGGTGCAGGCACGGTTTCCGATCCCCTTCTCGGCGTGCTGTGCAGACCCCGCCCCCAGGGCGTGCTGAGACAGCGATTGAGACTGGGCATGGTGGCGCCCACCTGTAATCCCAATGCTTGGGAGGCTGAAAACAGGAGAATCACTACTCGTCCGATCTGTGTAGTGAGACCCTATAGTCCCTATACTAAAAGAATACATATAAAAAACCCCCCAAAACAATGAAAGTGTGTATTTATTCTCATGGAATATTTTAGGCTAGATTGATATAATTTCTTTCTTAAATGTTTGGAAGAATCAGCAGTAAAGCTGTTTGGTCCTGCAGTTTTCTTTGTGACATTGTTATTATTTTAAATTTTTCTGTTCTGAGGCCCAACTCCAAGGCCTTGTGCTTGCAAAGCAAGTGTTTTACCATCGAGTGAAATCCTCAACTCTCTCGTGGCAATGTTTTTTAAAAATAGATTTTATTTGTAAAATAGATCCTGAAATATCCTTATATCAGTTTTAGTGCACTGAGTTTTTCAAGGATTTTGTTCATTTCACCTAAATTGTCAGATGTGAGGATATAAAGTTTACAATATTCTCATATTTATTTAATGTCTGTAGGATCCATAATGTCATCTACTTTTTTATTCTTGATATATTTTTAGTTTTGGGTTTTTTTTTTGTCTTTTTGAGAAGGGGTTTCATTGTATAGTTCAGGCTGGCCTTGAACTCACTTTGTAGCCCAGGCTTCAAATTTGCAGTGATCCTCCTGCCTTCTTTTTTCTTGTCTACGGTTGCTAGAGGTTTTAATTTTATTAATTTTTCCAAAGAGCCAACTTTGAGTTGAGTGGATTTCCTTTCTTATACATTTGCTTTCTATTTTTTATTTCCTTTATTACTTTCTTTGGAATTGATTTGCTATTCTTTTAGTATTTCAAGATGGGAGCTTTTTATGTCATTATTTTGAAAGCTTCATTTCTAATATATGCATTCAAAGCTATAAGTTTAAGCCCTGCTTTAGCTTCATCTTATAAATTGTTGGTCAGGATGTAGCTCAGTGGCATAGTGCAGTTTTTTTTTTTTTTTTTTTTTTTTTTTTTTTTTTTGGTGGAACCAGGGATTGAACTCAGGCCCTCGCGCTTGCCAGGGAAGCGCTTATTCCTCTTGAGCCATCTCCTCGGCCCCCATAGTACAGTTTTATAAATTGTTTTGTGGAGCTAGAGATTCAACCCCGGCCTCACATGTGCCAATCAGGATTATAGACCTCACCACCACCCGTTAAGTTTTGATATAGCCTCTCTTCACTGCCATTCAATCTAAATATTTTATAGTTTCTGCTACAATTCCTTTGAGTCAAAAATTATTTAAAATTATGTTGACTAGTTTTTAAGTAATTATAACCTAAAATTATCTTTTCGTTATTGATTTTTAACTTAATCCCGCTGTGGTCAGAGTGAACCTTTGAGATTTCATTCTTGCTTTGTGGCTCAGCGGGTGGTTAAATTTTGGTAAATGTTCCATGGTACTTAAAAACATTGCATTCTATCGTTGTTGGGTACAGTGCTCTCCATGTGTCAGAGTAGTACTTACTAAGAATTTATTACGTGGCAGACACTATTCTGAGTGCTTTTCCTATATTAATGTGTATAATCCCCATGATGACCCTACATTGTAGACTACTACCTCTATACCCATTTAACAGATGAGTTCAGACATTCATACTTGGTTGATAGGTAGCAGGATTGGGTTTCAAACATGGCCATCTGGCTTCAGTGGCATCATTGTGGTTTTTGTTTATTTATACTAGATGTGTGAACTCACACACAAGGACATACTCTATCACTGAGTGACACCCCCACTTCTTGGAGTTGTCTTTTTTTAATGTATTTTTTAGTACAGGGTCTACAGGGTCTCACTACACAGATTGGACTTGTAGTGATCCTACTGTTTTCAGTCTCCCAAGCACTGGGATTACAGGTATACGCCACCACGCCCAGTCTCAATGGGTGTCTCAGTGTTCCCTGGGGGTGGGGCCAGCACAGCATGCTGGGGATCGAACCCCCAGAGTTGTCTTTGTAAACTGCATATAATGCCAGCCAGATCCAAAGCTTCCCCCAGGTCATGGATGATCTCCATGTCCCACTAAGCTCCTTCCTTGGTTTATGATTTGGCTTGCTGCCCACACATGCAGTTTTCTATCCTACACAGTGATGACCCCTATCTTAAGGGGCCAGCACAATGAATTCTCAGAGTGGACACTTCAGAACCCATGCACAAACCAGGAGAAACATTACACCCTACAGGATGCTCCTCTGTGCTCCCTCCTGCTCCCTACCTCCTGGTCACTACCTCCCAAGGTTAACCCTTCTCCTGACCATTAACCACAGATTAATTTCTGGACCTTACATGAACAATCATGTGAGTGAATATTCCTTTTTTTTTTGTTTTTGGTTGAACGGGGGATTGAACTCAGGCCCTTGCGCTTGCCAGGGAAGCATTTATTCTACTGAGCCATCTCCCCGGCCCCTGAATATCCTTTTTTTTTTTTTTTTGTAAAGAAATCTGTTTATTTTTTTTTTTCAAAGTTTTATTGACAAAGAGATAGCAATGAGACAGTTTCAAATCAAATCGGAAGGACAGTTTCAACAAATAATACACTGCATATATTCTTCTTCTGAATATCCTTTTGATGCCTGGATTCCTTCTTTCCCTTTTATGCTTGAGAGACAGGGTTACATGGTATATGAAGTCCTTATAAATTCCTTCTTACTGCCTTATATTTCATCATGAGAATGAATAGACTGCCTTTATTTATTCTGTTTACTATTGTTGGGTGTATTGTTTGTTTCCAATTTTTGACTATTTTGAATAATGCTGCAATAAAATTCTTGTAGTTTTTTTTTTCCTGGTAGAAATACACTTTTTTGGTGGTGTTATGCCTAAGTGTGGAACAGCAAGATTTTAGGGCATTTATTTATTGGTCTTTAGTGGATCTAGCCAGACACTCTTCGAACTGGTTGTACCAGTTTACACTCCGCTAGCCTTGTGTGAAAATTGTGGTTGCTTTGTGTCCTGTCCAACACTGGGAATTGTCTTTTACTTTACCATTTGGAAGGGTGGTTAGTGCCCTTGTGAACTGCTTAACACAGCAGCGTAGCTTTCATCGATTGCTATTTTGGCTCCTGCTCTCTCTGCTGAGGACTTCAGCTTCCCAGCGATGCTTTATCAAGGCGTTTTCCCAGCTGGAGACCGATGTCTTCCTAGCCGAGATTCCTATGCCAGCTCTTAGAGTATATGTTAAAGCACACAATGAAACAATGCCTGAAAGTGTTTATGCTAAAATTTTGACAGTATTTATGTTTGGATGATGCAATTATAGGTGCCGTTAATTTTCTTTATGCTCACTTAGGTTTTCTGCATCCAACATGCTGTTTATGTAATTAGGCATTTTTATACAAGAAAACATCTTCACCCATAATCCCAATAACCTAATGCAATTGCTGTTTTCATTTCTCTGGTTAAGCGTCTATGTTTTCTAAAAGATACCCAACTGGAGCCAAATTAGGAGCCTTAAAACTTCCCTCTTGGTTGAATGTGACCTGCACAGCAGTGAAAATGGCAGCTGTCCTCTTGGAGTACTCAATAATAAGCGGGTCTGAGAGAATTGCTGCTGCCTGGGGCTTGGTGTAAATCACATTATTTAATTCTACTTGGGGAGGGGTACATCATCCTCATGTCGTAGGTGAGGAAACCTGAGTTCCCAAGGGTTGGGTAGTCTGAGCGAACCAGCTAGGAAGTGGCAAAAGCCTGCCTTCTCTGCTCCTGCCCCTTCCTTTTACAGTGCCTGGTGGGATTGCAGCCGAGTCCTTGACCTTCACACCCCTGGAAGACATGATCTTCCTCAAGTGGGAGGAGCCCCAGGAACCTAATGGCCTCATCACCCAGTATGAGGTGAATGGGGGCTCAGGGTAGGAGGTGGGGAGATGAGCATCTTCTCCTTATGCTGGTGTGGAGAAGGAGGGACAGGAGGGCAGAGATGGACAGATGTTTCTTTCCACTGTGGCCAAGGTCTGTGTGCTGTACATTCTTGGGCAAGGGCTCTGAGGGCAGCGGGGAGTGGAGAGGATTCCCAGAAACCTGGTCTGAGGGATGCCCACAGATCCTCTCCCTTTGTCCAGTTGTATCCCTAGCTTCCCAGAGTATGATGGGTAGGAGGCTGCTGCAGTGATCCTGTCCCCACCCCTGTGCCACCTTCCTGCTCCTCCTGCCCCCCTTTTACCCCCAGATCAGCTACCAGAGCATCGAATCATCAGATCCAGCGGTGAATGTGCCGGGCCCAAGGCGTACCATCTCCAAGCTCCGCAACGAGACCTATCACGTCTTCTCCAACCTGCACCCAGGGACCACCTACCTGTTCTCTGTACGGGCCCGCACAGGCAAAGGCTTTGGCCAGGCGGCGCTCACCGAGATCACCACCAACATCTCAGGTGAGCCTCACGTGAGCCCGGCCTTGTCTCTTTGGGAGTTGACTCAGAGTCCCAGGCTTCCTTGGGGAGAGGGCTGGGGAACCCTGGGGGTGATTACAGAGGACCCCTGCTGAGCTAAGGGTGTCATTTAGGTGTTGAAGTCAGTGTCCAGGGAAGATTAAATCAGAGGGGTCAGGAAACTGTGGTTGGTAGAATCAAAGGGTTGAGGTCAAGGGTTGGTCCTTAACGTTGGGGGCCTGGGAAGCTCAGGGAAGAGGGAACAAGAGGCTAAGACTGTCCAGGAAGAGATCTGAGGACAGCGGTCAACAGTGGCCTTCCTGATCCAGGCTTCAGGCTCCATACTCGTATCTCTGTTCCCTTCCCCAGCTCCCAGCTTTGATTATGCTGACATGCCATCGCCCCTGGGCGAGTCTGAGAACACCATCACTGTGCTGCTGAGGCCGGCACAGGGCCGCGGCGCACCCATCAGGTGGGGAAGTCTGCATGGGGGATGGGAGGCCAGAACCATTGGGGAGAGGCCCTTTGGGGGGGGCTGGCACTCCCACCTGGCCGACTCCCTTGTTCTGCCTCAGTCTCCCCCTTGGGGCTCAGGTGGCGGAGGATACCCTGTGATTCTAGGCAGGTGGAAAGCCAGAAGTCATCTCCTCTATGGAAATGCACCTTTTCCCTGTGGTGGGGATTGTGTCTGTCCTGGAGAAGGGACTGTCTTGGCCTCTCCAGAGGCCCTTTCCATAGGCACCTTGGAGAAGTGAATCTCTGGGGGCCTTATAGCTTCTAGCTCTGTCTTTGGAGACACAGAGATGAGCTTTCTAGAGGGCTAACGCAGCTGTCAGATGGGACCTCCCTCTGGGTGGCTGAGAGCTTGGCCTCCCTCCTTCCTCCCCTGGGAGGAAGCTGCTGATGTCACGAGGCTGCCTCTGCTGATGGAAGGTGCTGGAGTGGAGATGGAGTGCTTGTGAGTGAGGCGAGCAGCCTGGGTTTGCCTCTGGGATAAAGATGTGTGCGTGCGATGTGTGGCATGGAGGTGTGGGCATGCGTGAAAGGTATGTGTGTGGGAGAGATGAGCGCATGTGTGTGAGAGTGTGGTGGTATCTGTACAATTGTGTGTACATCCTTACTGTCAGCCAGACATTGCTAGGCACGCTAGGTACGTGAAGCCCTTTTATCCGTGTGCTACCCCATGCAGTGTATATTGCTTCTTCATTTCACACAACAGGAAACTGGCTCAGAGCCTAAGAACTTGGCTCCAAGGCTGCGCAGCTGGGAGGGAGAGGGCTGGGGATTTGCAGCTCAGGTCTGTTTGCAAGCCTGCCCCTTTTCTGGAAGTCACAGAACTTCCTGCCACTTTGGTCTGCTGCTTCCCTCTGCTAAGGTGATCCGTGGGGAGAGGATGGTGGCCATTAGTAGGAGTGGAGTTGCTCAGGTGCCCCAGGCAGACCCTGCCATCGCCACCCTTTATTTGTCTCCTCCCACGTTTGCCCCTGTCAAGCACGGCCTAGCTGATTCCCAGACCCTCAAGGGGAACCCAGGAAAATGTCAGGGCATTGTGCATTTTGTTGGAGCCTTGGGGCCCTTGTGGAGCTGGATCAGGGAGGAGTTGGGGAACGCTCCTCCTTTCCTGTCCTCTTGAAGGATCCTGTGAGCTGGACTGCTCAGAGGCTGTGAAGACAAGGCTGGGCGGGGCCAGGGAGGCGGGACATGGTGTCAGGGGAGAGGCACGAAGGCTCTATGACCCAGAGCATGGCCCTGCACCTCTCTGAACTTCTGTATCCTTTTTTGCACAGTGGATATTATTCCAGATTAAGATGGGCTTTGCTTATGGCTAATTTTAATTATGATTTTTTGTGAGACTTGAGGCTGGGAGAAGACTGACCTTGACCAAGAAGCAGAGGCTGAGAACGACATGGGCTGGTGTTTGTAACAGGCTAGTGACAGGCAGTGGGCTGGTGACCAACCCTCCTAAGTCCCGCAACTTGGAAGCTCAAAAGTAACAGCTGGAGAGCAGGGAAACGGCATTTCTGCTTCCCAGAGCAAAAGCTGTCAGTATGGGGTGTCACACGGTGAGACGTGACAGAGACTGTTGTGGGAAATATTTAAATTTGTCAGCATTCACATATTTACTCTCGGCTTTGTTCCACTGAGGATTTGGAGGTGCTCACAGCAAAAAGCCCTGTCAGTAAAGTGATAAAGTAAACAGAACCACAGATTTCAGGAGCAGGAAACACAACTCAGAGCAGGTGGGGTGGGCCCGGAGGCAGCGGGTTCCACTTTGCAGACAGAGAGACTGCCTCAGGTGGGAGGGCACTAGGCTGGTCTCAGCTATGATCTTGTTTGCTTAGTGTCTGTCTCTCTCACAAATGGACAGTTTCGGAAAGCTGAGGTTCCCCGGTGCCCAGCGTGGGGACCGTCATCTGAGCTCAGCAAATACTTTTATTAGGAGTGGGTACTGGGGGTGAGCCTAGGGCTTCACACATGCTGGGCAAGTGCTTTCATGCTATGCAGCTCCCCAGTCCTCAACACTTTCTGAATGAATCTGACCTGGCCTTGAGACCCAGAGAGGAGTCATGGGTAGCTTTCGCTGCGCAGGTCTGTGTCCACACGGGAGGTGTACTGAGGCACGCTATGTTGAGCAGGGCCGGGATCCCCTCAGCCTTGGTTAGTAGCAGGCATAGCACTGACATGTACTAGCTGCTCACTAAATTTGTCTGTTCTTCTGTCTTTGTGTCTCAGTCACTCCCATTGCACAGAGGAGGAAACTGAGGCCCAGGGAAGTTGAGTGACTTGCCTAGGTAGTAAGGAGCAGAGTTAAGATTAGATCCCAGGTGCGCCTGACCCCAAGGCCCATGGCCTCTGCTACCAGACAACTCCCCTGGCACTGGAGCCTGCTGTGATTACTTGTGTTGTCCCCTCCCTGTCTAGTGTGTACCAGGTGGTTGTGGAGGAGGAGCGGCCACGGAGGGTACGTCGGGAGCCAGGTGGCCAGGACTGCTTCCCAGTGCCTCTGACCTTCGAGGCGGCCCTGGCTCGAGGCCTAGTGCACTACTTTGGGGCCGAACTGGCGGCCAGCAGCCTGCCGGAGGCCATGCCCTTCACAGTGGGTGACAACCAGACGTATCGAGGCTTCTGGAATCCGCCGCTTGAGCCCCGGAAGTCCTACCTCATCTACTTCCAGGCTGCAAGCCACCTGAAAGGGGTGAGGGACTGGCCAGGGTGGAGTGAGGGAGGTCAGAAGACGGATGGCAGGCTAGGGGTGCTGGGCAGCAGTCCCCCCAGAGAGAGGCTCGATTCCTAACCACACCTTCCTATAACCTCTCTTCCCTTGGAAGCATCCCTCCCAGCCCTAGGCTCCTTCCCAGTGTCTCCTTCTGGAAGCTTCTTGCCTACACTACTTTCTATCCCAGTCCTCACCTTTCTCATTGCTTCTTCTCGAGGCCCTGCCTTCTGTTTCAGGACCCTCTTCCCAGAGGAGCCCATCTCCATCTCGGGTTCCTGCTTTTACATCTGAGGCCTTGGCTTCCTCTCCTTCCCAGCCCCTGTCTTCCCCTGAGGCCCCACTCTCTTCTTTAGTTTCCTCTCCCTGCAGATTGTTCCTGCCCTGGCTTTTTACCAGACCTTTGGATTTAGACCCACTCTCCTTTCTGAGGTCCTGCTCCCTTTCCTGGGCTATTTCTCTGTTGCTTGCATCTCGTCCCCTTTTCTTAAGGTCTGCCCTATTGCAGGCCAATCCCCTCTGTACCCTGTAGCCCCACTCATAGGATTTCCTGCTGGGTAGACTGTTCTTTGTTACAGTTCATTCCACACAAACTCTCAGACCCAAGAAACCCCAGGGAGGGTGTGATGGGCCTTCCCTGCTGCTGAGCCTCTTATATGTGCTTCCAGGAAACCCGATTGAATTGTATCCGAATCGCCAGGAAAGGTGAGTCCTGCTGGATTCCTTGTCCCCTGCACAAGGCTGAGGAGCAGATCCTGAGGATGTAGAACTGTGGGAGTGCTTGCAGGCAGTGGGCAGGCCTGGGTCACACAGGACTTTCTTTATTGGCTCCCTTGTGTCCTGCCTCAAGTGCCCCAGAACTGGAAAAGGGCCTGGGAGGGACAGGCCTGTGGAGGGGGAGCAATTTTGTTGACTGTTGGAGGTGATAGTTATGAGGTGCTAATTCTGTTTCAGTATCTGTGATAGGAGAAAGTTAGGGACAGTGTAGAGCCTGTAGTGTAGGGCTTGTTCCTCTTCTAGACATGGGATGTGCTTGGTTACCATGATGTGATCCCTGGATCATAACATTTCCCTCTGTCACCTCAGCAGAAGGCAAGGGGGTGGGTCTGAAGGCCTCAGGTGTCATCCATCCCTGTGTGTGCAAACTTTACAGGGAGAGGGTACAGGAGATGGACACATGCTAGGCAAAGTGCTGTGACCCTGAGCTGCACGCCAGCCCTCAGCAAACACTTTCTGAAGGAATGATGTGGAGGATTTGAGGAGGGAGGGAGGAAGAAGGCTATTGCTGATTGAGGGAGGACAGACAAAGTCAACTGGACTGCAGAGGGCAGAAGGGATGAGGAGGGATGGATCCGATCCATCCAGGGGAGTGCAGGCCTGGTGGGTGTCTGTCCTGCTGGGTCTGTTCTTTGGGTGCATGTAGGGCTGGATGATTCCTCTTTCCTCTCTGATCCTTTTTTTCTGCTTTATTCTCCCCAGCTGCCTGCAAGGAAAGCAAGCGGCCCCTGGAGGTGTCCCAGAGATCTGAGGAGATGGGGCTCATCTTGGGCATCTGTGCAGGGGGGCTTGCGGTCCTTATCCTCCTCCTGGGGGCTATCATTGTCATCATTCGAAAGGGGTGAGTGAGGCCTGCACCCCGGCCATCAGTGGCTTCTGGGGCTCAGAGGCCCAGTGGGCAGCAGCCTGGTGGGTATGTGGAGGGCCGCCAGGCTGGGCATGGGGCCAGTGGAGAGACCCAAGTTGGGCAGTAGGAAGCCAGAGACTGTGAACTCAACAGCATGGTGGAGTGCAGATCTGGCTGCCAGGTGCTACTTATTGTCCAGCGAAGGCACTTGGTGTCTGGTGCCTTGCCCAGGAGCTGTGCTGGCCATGGGCCCTGCTCCTCTGTGCCAGTAGGGAAGGTGTGGAGGTGACCTGACTTTGAACCCTCAGTCTCCTGCAGATTTCCAGCCCATTTGTCTGCCCTGAACATGTGATTGTGCAGTTGGTCTGACTGGGGGTGGGGGCTGCTCACCCCACCTCTAACCATGAGCCCTAAGCCCTTGCTCTTGGATACTTCTGAGTCCTTGGTCTCAGCCTGCCTCAGACCCTGCTACTGTGGTCACTAGGGAGTCCTCCTGAGCCCAAGACTGAAAGTGACCCCCTTCTGCCCCAGGACAACAGTGTCAAAGGTGCAGCCTCCCTTCACATGGGGTGGTGCTTACTGCATTATGCCAAAAGCAACCTGCATCCTAGCACACCTTAGAATCCAGTACTTGATTTCAGAAATCTAGGATTTAGGATTCTAGGAATCTCAGAATTTAGAATTGTACAGGCCCACAGCCCTGGAATGAGAGAGCTACTGGGTAGTTTAAGGACATCTCATCCAGTGGTTTTGAATCTTTTTAAAGCAACAGAACCTGTTTTCAAAATAAAGCAAAACAATACACTTTCCTGGGAGTCTGGCACATGCAGTGCGTGGGGCTGAGGAGCAGCTCTGGCTGGAGGTGGGTGGAGGGCTCCAGACCCCACCCTTCATCTCATTCCATACCAGCTAGCTCAGGTCACTGTGACCCAAGCACCTTAATTGAGGTTTAAGCCTTAGCAGACCTGTCTAAGGTCACCCAGGGAGCCAGAGGCAGTGCCAGCTTCATCCTCTCTCCCCACCTGGGCTCTGGCTTCCTTAGCTCCTGCTGCTGCCAGGCTGGGCACACATGGGCGAGTTGGCGCTAGTTCCCTAGGCTGCCAGGAGCAGATAAGTAGGATCCAGGGAAATGACAGAAAGTTGGCAAGGGCCACCTTGTGTGAGGCCAGGCACCAGCAGGAGAGGGAGTCTGGGGGTGGAAGTGCCAGTGGAGTGGGGGGTGGGGTGGTCTATCCAGGGCCTTAGGCTCCAATTTTTCCCTTTTCTGGTCCTTGCACAGCTTTGTGAGACAGAATGTTTTTAATTATCATTTAATGAGTAATTACTATGTGCTGGGAGCCTTTGCACACACTATCCATTAGTATGTTAGTTGTGAGCGCCGACCACGTGCCAGGCACTGTTCTGGCATTTGGGATACATCAGAGAACACTTCCTTCTTGGATCCTGGCAAATGAAGCAGACCCAACTCCCTTTTTTTCTTTTTTTTTTTTTTCTTACTGTTGAAGGGACAGTTGTTAAAGCAGTTTTCTCGTGTTAGTCAACTCTATGGCAGGGCATGACCTGAACTTAGGCCTGGCTTAAGGTCCTGGTAGTGGGTGCCTGCACCTGGCAAGGCCCTGTGCTTCTTCCCTGGAGGAAGCCTGGAGGTGACTACTCTAAGTGGGATAGGAGTGGGAATGGAGAAGGCTGTGTATGGGTTGCTGTTAGGGGTGTGGGTGAAATCTACCCTCAGAGAGAGAGAGGATTGCCTTCTGGGGTGCCTCCCTTGTCCAGTGCAGAGAGCATTTGGCCAGGAGGAGGGCTCAGTAGTGCTGTAAGAGCCCCACCAGAAGACCCTCATTATGTAGCTGCTACCCAGAAACCTGGGGTACCCTCCCATCCCTGCACTTGCTGCCTCTCTTGATTCCATTAAAAGCCTCTCAGCTCTCTTCTAGCAGTTCACTCTACATTGGCCTTCAAAGGCCACTGAGTTTCACAAGGTGCCCCCAGTTTGTATCATGGGGTATTGGAATGAAGCAGGTCTGGAAGGGATTGGGTGGCAGGTTGACTTGGGTAAGTGTAGCATATTGTTAAGGAGGTCGGTTGTCCCCACCCCTGGGGACTGATGGGGCCTTGGTGGGAGGAGCACAAAGGAAGCTCAGGGCTGGTGTCCTAGGCCAGATGCCTTGAGACATGAGGCCCACTCTCCACTCTGCCCTGAATCTCTGTGACACAGCCGCCCCATCTGTGAAGTGGGTTTAGCCCTGCTCTGGCTTCTCCCTGTGGGTGTGCTACAGTGATGTGAGGTTGTACATGCTGAAGAAGGGTTTGGCTCCTTAGCAGACCCCATGCCCAGGGGCAGTTGGGGTAGGAGGTGGCAGGCCTGGGTTTGCTCTGGGCGTCAACTGGACCTGCTGTATCTTGCCTTCTCCCTGGCCCCGGCCACTCTCCCTCCCAGCTCAAGTGTATGCAGACGGTTGCCTGCTTAGGAGTAAGGGGGGGCCTGTGGGTGGGTGGGGTCATCTTCAAGGAAGAGAGGAGCCCCAGGTGAATGGAGGGACTTCTGACTGTGTGTGGGGGTATCCGTATGTGTTTCTAAATGTGCATCCATGTGACTGTGTTGCTGCTTGGACACATGTGTATGTGTCCACACGTGTATGCGCATGCATTTGAGTGCATAGAGTGTGTGGGGGTGTATGTCTTGTCTATGAGTGTATATGTGTATGTGTGAATCTGTGTGAATGTATTTGTTTAAAGTGTGCATTTATGCATGACTGTGACAGCTACGCATCCCCCATGTCCTTTGGTCACCTTTGCAGTCCAGCAGTAGGCTCCACAGAGGTTCTGGAAAGGCCTCTGGTCCTGGTTCTCAGTGCTTAAACCCAACCAACCGTTGGGTCAGGAAAGGCACTTTGAACTGTCCAGTGCCTGGCCGGTCCTTTCCCTGGCTCAGGAAGCCAGAGGGCCTCCCTGTTGGCTGGTGCTTTTCCTCTGCCTTGATGGGGGGCTGTGGACACACTGTGCTGTTCTCTTTGCACGCTGCCAGGAGGGACCACTACGCCTACTCCTGCTACCCGTAAGTAGTGCTCCTGACTGGATGCCCCAGGACGAGGCCCCATGCCCCTCCGGTGGGGCTCCTGGGCCCTGTTCTGGCCTGGTGTCAGCCGTTCTACCTCGGGGAGCCCCTTATCCACTCTCTCTCGTCCTCTTCCTCAAGTCATGGCCATGAGCATCGATTTTTGTAGTCAGTCAGCTGACTCTGCTGCTTCCTGCAGACAAGTCATGTCCCTTCTCAGAGTCTGGTGTCCTCTCCACTCTTGTCCTGGGCCTGCTGCTCATGGGCCAGTTTCCGGCATCTCTTCCTGTACCTAGACCTCCCTCCACTGGCACTGACTCTGCTCCCACAGAACTTGCTGACGGGGCCGTTCTCCCTCCTTGTGCCTTGTGCAGACAATTTCTGAATCTAAATGCAGAACTTTTGAAAATGTTTGTGTTAAACTCCACCAGCCTCATTTCACTCTGAGATCATGCAGAGAACAGTAGGGTCAGGTGGCCCTTGTGGCTCTGTCCCCTGTGGGTCTGGCTGGTCTGTGTTTGTGCTGCTTCTTTCAAGGAGGCTGTGATCCCTGGGCTGGGAGCAGAGCCCTGAGGTCCACCACCGTGACTGCCCTCTAGCCACGCTGCACTTGGTGATGGGTCCTCCCAGGTGCCGTTGTCAGCCAGCTTGGTTGCTGTCCTCTGTCCCTGGCCTTCTGTCTCTCTTTCTGTGGTTTGCAGGTTTCTGGCCTGCCCCTCCCTCTCTTTCTGTCTCCATCTCTCTTTCTCCTGGTTCCTGTTCTTTACTCTGATTCTCCTCATCCTCTGTATCCTTCCAATTCTCTTTCTACCTCAAGGTAGTCAACTGAGGTTGTAGCCACAGAGTTTTCTCCTGACCTGCCACAGAAGGATCTTTGGCTCTAATCTGAGCCACAGTGGGGTGGTGCCCCAGCCTGGTGGGTTAGGTAGGGGTGTCACCCTGTCCTTCCCTGCTCCAGAGAGCCCTTGAGTCCAGGACTGGCCAACAGGAGTCCTTGTCCCCATTGGTGGTCAGTGTCCCAGAGCCCTCATACCCTGCAAGTTCTTCCTTCTGCCAGCCTACACCTGCATAGGGTAGGGCAAAGTAGGGGAGCAGCTCTTTCCTCTGGAGCCTTCCACGGGGTCCCAACTCATCTTGGTCCATTTTTTCCCCTTGCTCATGGAGCTCTGTTGCTTGCCTATCCACCCTGCTTTCCCTCCCACTGTCCTGCAAGTTCAGGAGTCACAAAGGAAAGAAGCCAGGCTGGGGGGTGGGAGTGGGGGGTGGGGCTCCCATTTCCTCTTTTTGCTCTCAGCAGCAGGCCAGGCAAGTGGGCACTGGGGAGTACAGACCCTGAGTGCATGACTTTGTAAGTCTAGGGTGTTCTAGGTGGGGCCATCCCAGGGGTCCTGGGAGAAATGAGAGCTGAGGCTGGCATTTACTGCATTCCCAAGGAGACTTGAGCTACTGAGAAGCCTCTTGACCTGCCAGATGGCCTGATGCCTGCTGCAGGACAGAAAGGAGTTCCAAGGCCAAGTCCTTTGAGAGTGGGGCATGCAGGATCAGGGGCCAGACCAGCATTTCTCCTAGTTTGGGGTATAGTCTTTGCCTGCCTTGACAGTGAATTAGCCCCAGAATGAATTTTCTCAGTTTCCTCAGACCTGGGAACTGGGACCTTGGAGCCAATAGGATTAGGCCTAGGCCTCTCAGCACAAGGCCTCTACTACCAGGCATTTGGGGGTGGGGTGGGGCAGCCGCTGGGGAGTGGAGGATGGAGGTAGAGCTACCCTTTTGCATCTGGACATATTTCTAGGATAGCTGCCTGGCCCTGAGGCTGTAACTGCTGGCACGTGCGCTCCCTCCTCCAGGTGCTGTCCGGCCCTGCACAGTGCCTATGTCTCTCATCAACTCCTCCCCCTGCAGGAAGCCAGTGAACATGGCCAAGGCCACTGTCAATTATCGCCAGGAGAAGACCCACATGATGAGCGCTGTGGACCGGAGCTTCACAGACCAGAGCACTTTGCAGGAGGATGAGAGGCTGGGCCTGTCCTTCATGGATGCTCCAGGCTACAGCCCCAGGGGTGAGTGCTTGCTCCAGGCCCCTCCCCAGGCCTTGGGGCTCCCCACCTGAGCCAACAAGATCAAGCTTCTTGGGGGGGCCAACTCCAGACTGGATGAGTTTGGTTACACCTCTAACCAAGGCACCTACTATGCTCCTACAATGTACCAGCTCTATAAGGAAACTCAGAGAAACTGGCCAAGGGTTTTTGCTTTGTGTGCCAGGGGAACTAGCAAGAAATTCTGTCAGTGCAATGGGGATGCAAGATCACATGTGGCAGCTGTCACGAGGAGGTGCTGCTCTGGGATCAGAAAGGATCAGAGCCACTTCACCACTAGTGGAGCACTGGCCGTGTGAGAAGAAGAAATCTAGGGGCTTGGAGAGACCAGACTGGCTTCACATCGACTTTCACTGGTCCCTTTCAGCTGTGTGAACTGGGGCAAGTTGCCTGACTCTTGGATACCTGCTTCCTCTATTTCAATTGGGAATAAAGGTCATTTCTGCTGGTTCTCTTCAGTGCCGTGGAGGGCTCTTCAGGCTGACTCGAAGCCTAAGTGAGATCACGTACATCATGGAGTGCTGTGTTTGGATTCAGGGAGCAGAGTGAATCAGCTGTTGTGCACTGGGAGTGTGTCATCAATTTCTTCATCCTACATGTTTTTATTCTAGTTAGTCTTGATTAGTGTACAAGAAAACATGTGATGTTTATGAAAGTAATAGAGTCATAACAGTACAACACACACCAGTGAGCCCCGCTGGTGCATTATTAGAACACTGGCTGCGTTCTTCTCACCACTTATATCCCCTACCTCCTCGGACAGCAATATTCCCCCCAATATGCATTCGTGCTCTTCTTGTCTTTCGGGGGTAGTTTTCCCATGTGCACACATTTTCCCAAAGAACACAGTGTGTAGTTTCACCTATTTTCGAGCTTTATAAGGAGGAAATCACACTCTTGTCTTTGAACTCAACTGCATATTTCTAGTATTTGCCTATGTGGCTATTCTGCTGTAATCCATCTATTTTTCTATGATGTCTACTCCTCTACTGTATGACTGTGTCATGTTTAGTTTTCTTTTTTTTTTTTTTGTGGCTGGCTCAGCCCACCCTGGGAGCAGCGCTGGTGCGGGGTGTGCTGCTGGGGATCGAACCACGCTCCCTGCTCTTGCCTAAGCTTGCCTAAGCAGGCACTTTAGATAGCTGAGCTATCTCGCTGGCCCACGTTTCGTTTTATATTCTGCCACCAGGGACTACAGTATCTGGTTGGAGTGTGGTTATCATAAAGGAGGCTGCAGGGAACGTTCTTATGTGACGTCTTCTGGGAATAGAGTTTGGATCAAGGATTAGGTGCTTAAACTTAGCAAGATGGTGCCAAGTGGGTTTCCAAAGCAGTTTTGCCTGTTTTCACTCCTAGCAGCAGTGTGTAAGACTTTGTTGCTCTGCATCATGATTAAAACTTGCCAGCTTTCTTCCCTTTGCCAAAGTAGTTTGTATAAAATGGTAATTCCCTATAGGCTTAATTTGCATATCTCTGATTACTAATGAGGTTGAATGCATTTTCAAGTCATTATTGGCCATTCAGGTCTCTTCTTCCATGAAATGCCTGTTCATGTCTTTCACCTAATTTTCTATTGGGCTTTTTGTTGCTTTCTTAGTGGTTTTTAGGAGTTCTTTATATATTTAGGATAATAATCATTTGCCAAGTATGAATTGCAAATATCTTCTCCAATTCATGGCTCATCTTTCCTGGTTATTTATAGGGTCTTTAGATGAACAGAAAGTTTTCATTTTAATGTAGTCAAAGTTATCTGTCTTTTGCTTTATGGTGTGTACTTTTTATGTTTTATTTAAAGCATTGCTTCCCTAACCAAGGTCGTATTTTTATTTTTCTCCTCAAACTTTTAACATTTTGTATTTTACATTTAAATCTTTTTCCATCTGGAGTTAGTTTTAGTGTGTGGTTTGAATTAAGGATTTCCCTTTTTTCCACTAGGGTAATCAACTGTCCTGGCATCACTTCTTATAGTTTGTGCTTTCACTACCGATTTGTGGCGCCGTTCATGTTCTATGCTATGTTTCCATGTATGTGTGGGTTGGTTTTTGGCTCCTTGTTCTCTTTCTTTGGTTAATTTGGTGAATCTTGTGCCAAAATTGCACTGTCTAGCTTTGTTTCACTTCATCTGAAATGTTAAGCCTTCCAAGCTTCGTTCTTTGTCAAGGGTAACCTTACTATTTTGTCTCCATTCTCTTTCTTAGAACTTTCAGTGTCACCTTCTGAAATTCCTTGAAAAACCTTGTCGGATGGATTTGTATTGAATCTATAGATCAATTTGGGCAAGAACAGACATCTTATCAAGCTGTCTTTCCACCCATGAATATGACACATATCACCTCATTTGTTTGGGTCTTGACTGTCTTTCAGTAATTTTCTCCATAAAATCCTGTGCGTCTTTTGTTAGATATCAGGTCGCATACTTACTTATTCAAGTTTTGGTGCTGTCTACCACTGAGCTACAAGTCACTTTTTAAAAACTTCTATTGCAAGTGGTACACATTTATATATTACCAATTTTATACAGAGAAATGCAGTTGATTTTTTGTATGTATATTGATCTTATATTCATACTCGATAAACTTTCATATGAATTCTAGCTTATTTACAGGACCTTTCATATTTTTCTGACTACACTTAAAGGATCTACAAATACCAGCAGTTTTGTTTCATCTTTCCCATTTCAAAAATCCTTTTTTCCCCTGCTGTTTTCTGAATAGTACTAGCTGGAATCTCCAGGACTACATTAAAAAGAAGTAGTTATAACAAGAATTGTCTTATTTTCTTCACTTCATGAGGAATGCTTCTAACATTTAAATGCTGAGAATAAAGTTTGCTTTTTTTTTTTTGTAGAAATGTCATATCAGTTTAGCAAAATTTCCTTCAGTTTTTAGTTTGTCAAGTTTTATTTTAAATGGGCCCTGAATGGATCCTCATTTCCGAGATGAGGAAAGTGAAACCCAGAGAGGTTGAGGGACTTGAGTTAGAATTCAAATTTAGATCTTTCTGAGTCTAAACACAATATTCTTTGTGCCCAGCCTTCCCTGTAAGACCCTGTGAGCCTGTCCCAACCATCCCCAGTGATTGCTCGCAGATGTTCTGTATTCATGTTGGAGCTTGGGAGAGCCCTGGGTATTGATCTTGAAACCCAGGTCTGGTTTTCATTTTTTTCCCTCCTTTCCAGGGGCTATCAGCTGTGGTCAAGATGGTCCTTGTGGGTGGAGGATGGCTTGGGGTAGGAGTTGTGTCTCAAATCTCACAGGGAAATTCATGGGGAAAGAGAGTAGGGACCCATCTTTGTTGGGCCCAGCAAAAGGAGGGTCCTCTTGGGAACATCACTATACATGGCCCCGTCCTTTGCTGGTGGTCTTATTTACAGAACAGCTTGTGTTGTCCTTGGACTCAGTGGAAGGATGCCTGGACCTGGCTCTGTCTTCCCATCAAGATGTCAGGCAGGTAGATCTTTGGCCGGGCCTGGACCACCGTGGGTCCATTGTGTGCTTGCTTGTGGGACTGTGTCAGGGATGTTGGCTTTTCATGATCTCAGGGGAAGAGCTATGTGATTTTCTTTCTCCCGCATTTGCTTTTTTTCCACTTAGCTCTTTGTTGGCTCAGTCCCCACAAGCAGTACCAGAGTTCTCTGCCTCACTTGAGTACCTGAATTCTCTGAGCCAGCAGAAACCCTTCTTGAAATCCTGTGTGTTTGTTGTGGATGCTTCTTACATTTGACTTTTCAGGCTGCTGGATCAAGATCTTACAGTGGAGAAGGACCAAGACTCTGCTGGGCCAGCTGCCTTGGTTTGCTGGGCCCTAAGGGCACCTTCTTTTTCTTGGGGACAACTGATAATGTCAGCAGCTGCTCTGTGCAGGTTCTTCTCACTATGCTGGACACTGGGCTGGAGGCCTTATGCATGCTTATTTAATATGTACACCATCACATACTGGGCAGTCACCATCTTCTTCTGCACTTGACATGAGAAAGTAGAAGTTTAGAGAAAATAACATCCCCAAGGTCACATGCAGAGCTGGGATTTGATCTGAGATCTGTTAGACTCTGTCTCAGTCTCCACATTCTCCAGTATCCCTCTGAGGATATTTCAGGAAACAGAAAGAGCTCTCTGTGGTAAAAGAGGTTTCTGAAACATCGCTATTTCAATTCATCTCTGGAAATCCTGAGAGGTCTTACAAGGAAGAGACCTATTTATTTTTGTTTATGCTGGCATTGCACAGGCCCCTTCAAAACACAGAGCTTCCTCCTCATCCTCTTATCTTTTTAGCAGTATACCAGTTAATCATTTTGTCTACTTCATGTAGACAAAATTGTGGAACACACTTTGGCAACTATGACATGAGGCCCATCATGCTCTTTGTGGTTTATTTTTTTATTTTGGGGAAGTGTCTACAGGGTGTTCAGGGTCTCACTACTAGATCGGATTTTTTTATTTTTATTTTTATTTTTTCCAAAATTTTATTGATTCTAGATCGGATTTGTAGTGATCTGCCTGTTTACAACCGCCCAAGAGCAGGATTATAGGTGTGAGTCACCACGCCCAGTGGCAGTCTCTGTCTCAGTGTACCCCTGGGGCATGGCCACACGGCAGGCCTGGAGATTGAACCCCCAGCCCCTGCGCCTGCTTGCAGGTGCTTTAATCTGTTGAGCTATTTGGCCGGCCTTTTTTGTTTTTTTTTAATGCTCTTTGGACCTCAGCCTCCCTATCTGTAAAATTAAGGGAATGGGGCATCAGGGCCACAATGGCATGTGAGGCTTGCTATGCAGGGAAACGAGTGAGAGAGGGAGAGCCAGAACCAGACAGAGGGACAACAGCTGTTTTCTCAGCCCTAGCCCTGACCTCCAGAGCCAGGCAGCAGGGTGTTCTTGGGGATCCTGACCCAAAGAACTGGGAAGTGGGGCTTGGGAGGAGGGCACTGGGGCCTGTGGGCACTGCAGGCCGCCCAGCCTCCCCTGCCACTGGCCACTGGGAGTCTGACAATGGAACCACTCACGCAGGAGAAATGCTTCTATTCAGGTGCCTTGTATCATCTATGGAGGGGGTGGCAGTGAATTTTGATTTGCTCATCTTTGAATGGGGATAATTGCTGGGAGCTGCCAGTGTGCCAGATTGTTCCCTGGAAGAGGGGTGGGACGGAGGGCTGTCAAGGGCAGCTGAGCACTGCCCCTGTGGACCATGGTGAAATGTCACAGGGTGGAGTGAGGCAGGACCACTGGGCCCTGGGATCACCTGATCAGACCTGCTCATTTCATAGATGGGAAACCGAACACCAAGGGAAGGGGTGTGCCCAGGCTCATGCAGGATGGCCACAGTGGCTGTGTTCCCTGTCTCCTCCACCCTCCCCGCCCCCTCCCACAGCCCACCTTGGGTCCCTTGGGTTGGGGCACAAGTTTATCAAGCACCCTCTCCCTTCTCTGGCTGCAGGAGACCAGCGCAGCGGTGGGGTCACAGAGGCCAGCAGCCTCCTGGGGGGCTCGCCACGGCGGCCGTGTGGCCGGAAGGGCTCCCCTTATCACACTGGCCAGCTGCACCCTGCAGTGCGCGTGGCTGACCTCCTGCAGCACATCAACCAGATGAAGACGGCCGAGGGCTATGGCTTCAAGCAGGAGTACGAGGTGCACGCATGGCCGGTCCAGCCAGGACCCCACCCGGGCCTCCCTTGGTCCTCCTAACTGTATCCAGACACTGGCAACCTTCAGCCCAGCCCTAGTTAGATACCCCCACCCTGACAGCCTCCTTGTCAAATTGAATTTTCATATTGATCCTCACCCTCACCTGGATCTCACACTTACCTGTCCCCCCATCCTGACTTGAAATCTGATCTTAAAGGTCCTCTCAGTCTCCATGTCTGTCCTGATCCAGTCTCTGCTTTGAACTAGATCACCAGCAGTGTCCTTGACCTCACCCCATCTGATGCTGACCTGACTCATCCCAAGCAACACTGACTTGGGTCTGTCCTGCTCCATCTGGGCCATGACACTGTTCTTATCCTAATCTTGACCTGACCCTCCTCACCTTTTGCTTCTTAACTCAGATCTAATTTGACCCTTGTTCTAAACCTGACTCACATTCTAAAACATCTGTGAACCCTCACCCTCTCTCCCTGTCTCATTTCACCTCCCTTCCTCCCACAGTCTTTGGTTTGGAACCTGGTCGCTCACTGATACAGGGTTTGCTCTCTCAGGCCCCGAGTTCAGCTCTGAACCTGGCCCTTCCCATGTCCACCCCCCTGGCTGCCCGCATCCTCCCTGTTGAGAGGGAGCGGCTCTGTGAGTTGGGATCCTCCACTACTGACGATAACTCTCCCTTCCGGCAGAGCTTCTTTGAAGGCTGGGATGCCACCAAGAAGAAAGACAAGCTCAAGGGTGGCCGACAGGAACCCATGCCTGCCTGTGAGTTCTGGGAAGGGGGCTGGTATCCAGGGCAGTGGGTGGGACAGGTCAGGAAGGGGAAAGACACACAGCCTGAGGGAGCTGGGGACCATTCTCAGAGACTGTAATGGTATTGTTGGTCACTTATAGAGGACCTACCATGAGGAAACTGAGGCTTGAGTGCCTAAGACCTTTGCTCAGGTCCCCACAGCTAATTACCTGAACAGCACATGCCCTTGGGCCTCTTTGATCCATAGCCCAGGCTCTAACCTCTGGCCCGTCCTGCGTCTCATGGTGCCTGGACCCTTCTGGTCAGCCTGAGCTTCTAGGGCTCCTGGCTGTTTCACCCCTAGCCTCTAGGAAGGCTTTCCCACCACCCCTGCTCTGGGTCCCCTGCTCCAGCCTGTGTCCACCTGCTCTGTGTTTGCAGATGACCGGCACCGAGTGAAACTGCACCCAATGCTGGGAGACCCCAATGCCGACTACATTAATGCCAACTACATAGACGTGAGTGCCTTGCCCCTGTCATTTCTGCTGGCCTGGCCCTGTCTGCTCCAGGCTCGCTGTCCAAGCGGGGCAGAAACCTGTCAGGGGAATCAGTAAGGATTCAAAGGAGTTCTGCCTGTCCTGTCTCCTGCATTATGTGCCAAGGAGCTCAGAAGAGGGGGAGGAAGGCTTCCTGCAGGAAGAGGCTGGCCTGAGAGTTGGGAGGTGGAAGGTCCAAGGGCAGACAGTGAGGCCTAGAGGTGGGGAGAGATCCCTTCTCAGGGAGAGGCTACAGACTTGAAGGGTGGATTCCAAAGTTGAAGAGGTAGCATGGGGTGAAGGCCTCAAATGGCAGGGTAAGGAGTTGAACTTTCTCCTAGGGGCACTAGGGAATTGCCAAAATGTTTTGACTGAGATCAGAATGGTACTTTATGCATAATAATGCAGCCACTTGCAGTGGTGCACATCTGTAGTCCTAGCACTTGGAGGCAGAGGATCACAAGTTTGAGCCCAGTCTGGGCAATTTAGCAACTTAGACCCATATCAAAATAAAAAAGGGCTGGAGATAGAGCTTAGTGCAAAGACTCCGGGTTCAATCCCCAGTACTGCAAAGAAACATTAAAAGAAGCATGTATATTGGGCATATACGATGTGCCAAGCACTGTCCTAAGCACTTCATACCCAATATCACATTTCATATAGCCCTTATAGTTACCCAGTAAGGTAGTTAGCATCATGGCTTCCTTTTACAGGTGAGGACACTGGCTGAGGGATGTGAAGCAGAGGATTCTGGGTCACACAGTTAGTGAAGAAAAGACTCAAGCTTCAGCCTCTGTCTCCAGAGCCTTAGCTGCTAACCATCAGGCCATCTGGCTACCTGCTGTGGTGGCAGGATCTGGATGGGTTGAAGGCAGGGGCCAGAGATAGGGAGGCAGCCAGGAGGCCTGGCATGGGTGTCAAGAAAACGATGGCTGAGAGGGGACAGGAACTTTGGTCGGGCTCCTCCACTTCTGTGCAAACCAAGTCTGAGAGAGCATTATTTATGGAATGTGTTTTCAACATCTGGGACCAGGGATCCAGGTGCCATCAAGATAGGCATGATTCCTGCTTTCTTTGAATACATATATTTGACCAGGGGAAATGGATACATATATACACAAGTGAAATAATTTCAGAGTAGATGGGAAAGCACAGGCCAGACAGAAGGGAGGAAAGGCTCTTCCAGTGTCACACAGCCCTTTGGTGGTACAGCCAGGGTTGGCTGTGGCAGGCGGCGTGGTGGAGGAAGCAGGTATCGAGCTCTGGGTGGCTGGAGAGGAAGGGGCAGGACACCACGGCAGGGATGCATGAGCAAGGGCCCAGGAGCAAGGCACTGCTGGGAGCTGAGGTGGTCAGGGACTCTGGACCCCATCTCTCCTCTCCCTCTTCTGTCTTCCTCCTGGGGCCAGACATGCCACCCCATGTTTCCCAGAACCACTTGCTTCTCCCACAGCTCCCGTCCTGTCCCTTGGCAGGGGTGAGGGCTGGGCCTGGCCTTGAAGACTTGGGCAGTTTTGGTGACAGTGGGCTGCTCCTTGGTCTTGTCAAGGTCCTAGTCAGCTTCTCTTGGGCCCTGGCAGGGAAAAGCCACTCCCTTCTCTGGCCTGGCCCAGCCCGCCAGTCTCTGCTTCTCTGCTCACATCACCCTCTCTGGCCAATCCTGTGTCCTGTCCACCTCCATCTGCCTCTGGCCTAACATCTATCTCTTTTGCTTTGTACTGTTCCCTCACTGGAATCATTAAGATTCGGATAAACCGTCAAGTAAGTATCTCTCTCCCCTCCTCCTCTTCCTTTCCTCCCTTCTCCTCCTCCCCTTTCACTTCCTGCTATTCTTCCTCCTCTTCTTCCTTCTTCCCCAACCCTGTCTGACTGAATGACAGTATCTTAGCCTTCTCCCTACCCCATCCTTCCTTCCCTTCCTCCCTCTCTCCCCTTCCCTCTCCCCTCCTTTCTCCCATCTTCCCTCTCCCCTTCTCCCTCTCCCCTCCTTCCTCCCTTTTTCTTTCCAGTCTCTTCCCTCTTTCTCCTCTCCTTGTGCACCCAAAAACCAACTGTCCATTTCAGCAGCCTGGCCAGGGGCTGCCCAGAGCTGAAGACCCAGTTTGTAGCCCCACTGTAAGCTCTGCCCCCCATCCTCCACTTGAGATGAGACTGCTATGTTGGGTGCTTTCCTTGGCCCTGTTCTGTTCTGGTTGTCACTGTCTGCCACCTTGTCCCCCATAACCCCATTACCAGTGTGCCTCCCTAGCAGGACCCTAGGTGAGGAGGGTGGGGAAGGTACCCTGGGTGGTTCTGTTTCTGTTTGCTTAGGGGTTCACCCTTAGTCAGTCCCTCTATAACAAGTTCCCTGATGTTCCAATCACTTTATGATCAGTTTGCTTAAAACTCAACCCCAACCAATTTGCCCACAATTTAGCCCTAATCTGAATGTTTCTGGTGGGGGGTAGTTTGGATATTCATTTTTAAAAATTGTATTATCTCCTGACCTTTTAAGAATTAAACAAAACCAAAGCCTAATTCACATAGTGGCTCTGATTTGATCTTTAATACGTATTTGTTATTTGCATAATGCTTAATGATTATGATCCTTTGCTCTTTTTTTTTTTGGCGGAACCGGGGATTGAACTCAGGCCCTTGTGCTTGCCAGGCAAGCGCTTATTCTACTGAGCCATCTCCCTGGCCCCTCCTTTGCTCTTTTGTGGGTACCTTTTCTATTTTATTTTCCCTTTTCCTTTAAAAATATGCTTCTTGCTTTTTTTAATCATTGCTAAAATTCTTTTCATTATCAGGCTTTCAGACAACATGGGGAGACTGAGCGTATGAGCTGGAAGCTCCCCATGGTCACATTTGGTAGAGACGACCCATTATCCCAGATGTATCTCTTATTTCGAGTATAGTTACTCAGTTGGTTTGTAAAGTTTTCAAATTTAAAAGGATGATGAGGCTTTCAAGATGCGATGGATCTGTTCAACCCTAGCGCTTCCTGTAGGTCGTGATGAAGCCGGGTCATTCCATGTCTACATCTCAGTTTCCATGTGTACCCGTTCACTCTGGGACCTCAGTTGTTTGGTTCCCCATTGTTAGCCTCTTAAGAGATATGCTTCCAAGGGGCTGCAGACGCGGCGCAATGGCAGAGTGGTTGCCTGATGCGCTTCATCCCTGCCACCACAGAGGAAAAAAATACTCTTAGAAAGTTTGGCTTAATGCTTCTTCCAATGCCAGTTGTGTCATTGACAGAGCACCTGCCTGTGTGCCAGGGACCCTGGGGGGAGGGACCAGAGTGGCTAGCATTTAACAGGTGGGAAATTGAGCCTGAGAAAATTTAAGTGGCCTGCTGAATGACAGTATCTTAGCCTCCCTCTCCCTACCCCATCCTTCCCTCTGGGCCTTAGTCTGGGCCTTAGTCTCACACTTGCTGTTCACATTAGACTGTGATTCTTGCCCTTTGGGAGACATCAGGATGCCCTGGAGTTCTTGCCTACAACAAAGGTGCCCAGTGTGTCCCCTGGGACCACCCAGTCTGATTCCAGGAAGGACTCCTGACTTGGGAACATGGTCCTAGAACCCACCAAGCCTTCCTGGGGTGTGAAGCCCAGTGCTCGGCAATGCTGGTCTTCACCGTGGTGAGCGTAGAGGATCTACTCACTTTCCTTTTAAAGTCAAATCATTTTGGACTTTATTTGTGTCCTCTGTGTCACATAATCATACAGCAAACACATGTATGTATTTAAAACATTAGAGTGTAGATGCTGAGGGTTGTCGGCTCAAACACTTGCTTCAAGTAGGGTTGGGAGAAAAATAGGTCATATGACCCCGGATGATACTTTCTCCCAAAGGATGCCTGCAGACAACAAAAGAATAGGACACTGGAAAAAAGCAAAACATTTACTAATGGAGTCTAATTTTAGACCAGCTGGGCATTGGGCAAAGTGACCGCCCCTCTTGTCTCCCAGTAGTGCTGGGACAGAACCCAGTGCCTCATGCAGGCTAGGTAAGTGCTATACCCCGGAGTTACACCCATGGCCTAGTTGATCCATTTTAATTGAGTTCCAGCCCTCCATTGTTGCCTCACTAGTGCTTAAGTGCTGGTATTGTGTTGTGCTGGGCCCTGGGGATGGTAAAGGTGACTGAATCACAGAAGGTACCCGCTCCCAGGTGGAATTCTAAGCACACTGGTTCTAAGTGGGGTGACAAAGGTCCAGCTTGCCTTGGCTGTAGGTGGAGAGCGCAGCCACCAGCAGCACCTATAACAGGCCCACCCTGTCTTCTATCCCCGCTGTCCCCTCTGCCTGATTGCCCAGCAGCTCTGTTGAGGACTTGACCCAGAGACAGTGGCTTGGAGCAATGGCAGGCGGGAATTAGGCCAGACCTGCTGGGGCTCCCTGTAGGGAAGAGTGAGTGGCCCTGGAGACTTGTCGTTATTAGTCACTTTGACTGTGCTTTTTCATGGCAGTGGTAAGTAGGTAACTGAATTTCTGAGCACAGGTCTTGCTGGTGTCCTCATTTGGCAGTAGAAAACAGACCTAGTGAGGCCAAGAGCCTGGCCGTCTGCTCCATGCAGCAGCAGCAGCAGTAGCACTCCCCCAGACAGAGCTGATTGGAACCGACCATCCCAGGCCTCACCAGACACCGGGCCTTGAGTCCCAGTCTGACTTCTACTCAGATGCAGGAGATTCCTGGGCACTTGAAAGGTTCAGACACACCCTGCCAGTGCTCGGGAGTCACACAGCTACTCCTTGACTGAGCTGAGACGGGAATTCAGGTCCTTTAGACTCCAAGACTTGCATTAACTTCTATAATATATCACCCTCACCCCAGAAACTCTTGACATTGATGCCATGTGAATCTTCAAAGATACCACTGAACCTTTAACATGGTAGCGATAATAGTTACTATTGAGTATTGATTTTGTGCTTGACCTAGTGATTCTTAACATATTACTTTATCCCTCACACCAGCCCGTGAGGTAAATGCTATCATCATTCCACTTTATAAATGTGAAAATGGAGGCCTAGAGAAGTGTGGGTGTGTTGGTTCACATGTGCACACAGCCTGCAGGAGTTGGAGTTGGGATTTGAACCCTGGCAGTCTGGTTCCAGTGCTCTTTGGGTCTGGGAAGCCCTGGGGGCCAGAGGGGTTGCTGGGAGCAGAGTTGAGGGCATGACCCTGAGGCCAGGGGTGGAGCTGGGTGGTTTTCTCTTGACTCCTGGGGGCTGTTTGTTGCGGACAATGAGACCTTGTGGGGGATTTCAAGGTGGCTGTGGCCCTGGGGCCAGATTTGACACCTTCCTTAGCCTGAGGGCTCCAGAGAAAGAGGAGGAAGTAGCTCTTGGCCTTTGGTTTGTGCAAGGCAATGCAGATAAAGTACTTAGCGCAGTGTGTACCCAGAAAGGGTCTCGGAAAGTGCGTCTGCATCATTGTAATAGGTTTAAAAGCTTTTAAAATGTTATCTGAGGGCCGTTTGCTTCCACAAGCTCTGGGTGACCAGAGGTAGCCAGGAGGGCCACTGTCTGTTCTGATTGCCTTGAGAGGGCCTGGGGGAGTGGACAGACTCTGGTTATCCCATATCTGGGGTCTGTGGTGGATTAAGGTTTCTGGGACTCTGGGGACTGGGCAGGGTCCTCTGTCTCTGTCTCTGTCTCCAAACAGCGCCCTCGTCATAAGCAGATAACCACCTATCCTCCCTTTGTGGATGGGGAGGCCCTATAGATCCAGAAGGGAGTTGTGTCCTCTTTAGGGTCACCCAGCAAGACACTGGTGTCCCAGCTTCATTTCCCTCCCTCCTTGGGGACTGGGAGGACAAGATCACCTTCCTTAGTTGGTCCAGGCAGTTCCCTGGTGTGGAGGGTTGGTGCTTCAGGACAGGAGGGAAAGGGAGGGTTGAGGTGGCAGGAGGCTTCTCTGGGGGGGTCTCACCATGCTTTCTTCTCCTGTTCTAGGGTTATCACAGGTCAAACCACTTCATAGCCACTCAAGGTACCTGGTGGGGACGTGTCCTATGTGCTGCAGTGCATGCTGCCTGCTATCTGCCTTCCCTGGTGCCCTGCTTGGTTCCCTGTCTTCCATCCCATCTGTCTCTCTGACTCCATTCTCTGCCTGGGTCTCTTGGCATCTGCTGTCAGTTGTTGTCCCCTCTGTGTTTGTGTCTCCCAGTGTGATCAGTCTCTTGATGGTACCTTTGTGCACCTGTCTCCATGGTTGTGTGTGCAAAAAGAGTAGCCAGGCCCAGCCCTCAAACGTGTGTGTGGGGGTTGTGCATCTCAATTTCATGGCTCTCTGGGTCCCTCCTCACCATGTTTCTTCCTCCCCAATTGTCTGTCCGTCTGCCTGTCCGTCCATTCATCCATCCATCCATCCATCCATCCATCCATCCATCCATCCATCCTTCAAGGAGACTTGCCTCGTGGCCTGGAATCAGCCCTCCTGCTCTGCTTCCTGGGTCCTGCTCTGCCTCACTGGCCTCCCCCTGGGATGGCTCACCCAAGGAAGGGCCCCTGCAGGCACGAATTGACAGTTGGTGGGGTGAATGTGGGGTGAGCCCAGAGCCCCATGATGACCCAGAGTGCCTCCTGGCCCAGGGTGGTGGTGTTGGGCAGCAGGCCTGCTGGCACTGGGCAGAAACCTTGCTAAGTGCCGGTGGCTGCCTGTGCCCGCAGGGCCGAAGCCTGAGATGATCTACGACTTCTGGCGCATGGTGTGGCAGGAGCACTGCTCGAGCATCGTCATGATCACCAAGCTGGTAGAGGTGGGCAGGGTAAGCGGGGCTGGGAGGGTCTCTGGGGGCAGGGCGGGCCCTGGCGGCTGTGAAGAGCCCACTCGATCCCGGCCTGTGCGTGCTGCAGGTGAAGTGCTCGCGCTACTGGCCAGAGGACTCAGACATGTATGGGGACATCAAGATCACACTGATGAAGACGGAAGCGTTGGCTGAGTACGTCGTGCGCACCTTTGCTTTGGAGCGGGTGAGTCCCTCACTCCTGTTCCCTGCAGTGCCACCCACCCCCGCATCTGGGGAGCATGAGGGGTGGGGAAGAACAGCTTTTGCATTGGTCAGGAAACTGCTTGGAAAGGCCTTTCTGGGAGCCCTGAGGAGGCAGGGGACTTCACTCTGCTGGTGATGCCAAGAGGAATTTGAGAATGAAGTTGGTGACAGTGGCTCCCAGGTGGATGCTCCTGCTCTGCGAGGCTTGCGCTGAGCCCACCACAAGTGTTATTTGGCTCCAGGAATGTGTATACCACTATCTCCGTCCTCTTTTTTGGTGGTGGTGCTAGGCAAGTGCTCTGTAAGGAAGCTATACCCTCAGGCTTCCTCAGCCCCACTTAACAGATAACCCAAGGGAAGCTCAGAGTGATTCTGTCAGGTAACAGAGGTCACGGGGCTCAGTGGCTCACTGGCTCACTGGCAAGTCTGGTCTGCGAACTTTTTGATGGCTCAGTAAGCTCCTGCGAGGAGGAAATCTTTTCCTTGAAAGCATGGTGATCTTTGGGGGGCATTCAGAAGCATTGGTTTGAGCACCAGGCAGACCCCTGTCCAAGTCCTCCATGGTATCTGTCTGTCTAGCTTTGGGGAAGTGGCTTCTATCTGGGCCTTAGTTTTCTCCTTGCGACAGTGGACATTTATCTCTAAACGTCACCAGAAAATAGGCAGTGAGGTGCTTACCACACAGTGTCTGGCCCACAGCGAATGCCTAATAGATGCTACCAGTGACACTGTTACTGTTGTGTCTGCAGAGAGGCTACTCTGCCCGCCATGAGGTCCGCCAGTTCCACTTCACAGCGTGGCCAGAGCATGGTGTCCCCTACCATGCCACTGGACTGCTGGCCTTCATCCGGCGTGTCAAGGCGTCCACACCACCTGATGCTGGGCCTGTGGTCATCCACTGCAGGTGGGGGTGATGGGAATCCCAGGGAGGCCGACTGGAGTGGGGCAGGGTTCGGGTCTCTAAGGGGGAGTTGGCCTGGGCTCAGCCTGCTTGGAGATGGAACAGGACAGAGTGACACACAAAGGTCCTTTGCCCCTTAAGCTTTGGTTCTTATGATGGTGTCACATGTGCTCCTGGAGCCCAGCAGCAGCCCTCAGCCCAGATGCTAAGCAAGATTGAGCCCTGAAGGGGCCTTGGGGTGGGCGAGGCACCAGGCATGTCTAGTCCAGCTGCTTTTGTGTAGTAAGTGTTCATTGCATGCTTGCATGCTAGGTTTAGCGCAGGGCTGGGGAGGATGCCACCTGTTCCTCCCTCAATCCAGTGGGCTTCTGGGCTTCACACCCTTTGCAGGTCTTTTGTAGATTGGCTCCTGTGACTACAACTGCCCCCTTCTCTTTGCCTTTCTCCTGCCTTTCTTCCCCCAGAGGGCTTAATCTCTCACTCTCAGGCTTTAGCAAGTCACCTGGGCCTGCAAGGTCATGGCCTCTGTGACTTGTCCTGGCTTCTCTACCTGGACTTTTATCAGCTCCCTGACTCAGTGGTCTCTCTACCCTGCCACCTGCAAGATGTCTGTTCTGGTCTCTTACAGAGCCCATCTTCTGAAAATAAAAGCTTCATTGACATACAATATACTTACATCACAAAAAGTAGTATGCTTGTAACTATGGGTTTTCATAAACAGGTATGCACCTGTAGCTCTGCTCAGATCTAGAAGTAGAGCATCAACAGAACCCAGAGGCCTCCTTAACTTGGTCCCAGAATGTCCCCATGCCCAGAATAATCACGATCTTGACTTCTTTTTTTTTTTTAATTTTTTATTTTTTATTTATTTGAGAGAGAGAGAGAGAGAGAGAGAGAGAGAGAGAGAGAGAGAGAATGTGGTGTGTGTGTGTG
>NW_004524739.1:3272034-3310927 GCF_000260255.1 Octodon degus
CATGTGGTGCTGGGGGATTGAACCGCGGTCCCTGATGCTTTGCCAAGCTTGTTCTAAGTAGGTGCCTTAGACCACTGAGCCATCTCTCCAGCCCCACGATCTTGACTTCTAAACTACAATCTTGCCTTTTTTTTTTTTCTTCTTTTTTTGACAAGGTCTTGTTATGTAGTTTAGGGTGGCTTTGAACTTACTATATAGCCCAGGCTGGCCTCAAACTCTTGGTGATCTTCTGTCTCAGCCTCTTGAGTGCTGGCATTATAGGTGTGTGCCACCACACCCGGCCAGGCTTGCCTGGTTTTGAACTTTGTATAAATGGAATTCAACAGCACGTACTCTTTGCTGCCTAACTTCTTTCTCTCATCCTTATGTTTGTAAGGTTCATCCATATTGTATCCTCTTCCCCTAGGTGAATACACAATAATATGTTTGTCCATTCTGCTGTTGGAAGGCATTTGGGATGTTTCCAGTTTTAAGCTGTTAGAAATAGTGGTGTTAAAATAAAACAGCAGGCCTGGGGAGATAGCTCAGTGGAATAAATGCTTGGCAAGTGCAAGGTCCTGAGTTCGATCCCTGGTACCACCAAAACAAAACAACAACAACAAAAACAAAATAGCTGTGCGTGTCTTTTGATCCCAAAACGCACATGTCCCTGTGGGTCTGTACGTAGGAGTAAAACCGTTGTCTGTGACCATCCAGCCTCAGTAGCTACTGTCAACTTTCCAAAGCCTCCATCAGCGGTGTCTGGGCACATCCCATTGCTGTATTTCCCCACCAGCACTTCAGTGTCACCATTTTTCAAGCCTGGAGTCTTGGAGTCATCTCTGACCACCCCTCCTCCCGCTTCACTCTGTTCAACCTGGTGCTGACGTGTGTGTGTCATGGTGACGGCTCTAGCACAGCCCAGCTCTTGGTGAGCTCTGAGTGGGGTCAGGGTGACAGCCACCTTGACAATGACCACATAGCAGGAAGAATGTTTTAATAAGAGCCTGCCAAGTTGCTGTGGGAACTCAAAAGAATGACACCTTCCTGGAAGCCTTGGAGGCTCCCCTGATCATATACACTGGTGTGAGGGAATTGGGTTGCAAAGGATGTGCAGGAGGAAAGAACATGTGTGATTGCACTCTGAACATCATCCTTGTCTCTGCCCCCCAAACTCAGTTGCTAAATTGGTGCAGCTTTACCCCTGCATTGTCCCTCCCTCTTGCCCTCCTGTCCTTTCTTGGGGGCCCATCTCTAGTTCTGTCCTTTGTCACATTGCACCAGAACTCTCCCGCAGCTCATTTACTGGCTCCTTCCTGCTGGGTCACCTTACTGTGTCTCTGCCCTCTGTGTGGTGTTGATAGGGACAGGTGCTGGTCCCTCTCCTCTCTTCTCCTGGGTACTAGGCTCCCTTCCAAAGGTTCTAATGTGGGCTGGGCCTCTCTGTCCCCAGCGCGGGCACTGGCCGCACAGGCTGCTATATCGTCCTGGATGTGATGCTGGATATGGCGGAGTGTGAGGGCGTTGTGGACATTTACAACTGCGTGAAGACTCTCTGCTCCCGGCGTGTCAACATGATCCAGACTGAGGTGCTGGGATCCTGCCCTGTCCCCCTACTTCCTCTAGGACTCTAGTCTCTTGTGAGGAGCTAAGAGTGGTAGAGTGTGTCTGAAGGGCTTCCTTCCCAGGATCATCTGTGACCTTGGGCTTCAGCCTCCTGGGACCAGCCCAAAGCCAGCCCCATGATGGTGTGCTGGGAGGTCAAAGAGCTGTGGGTTCTGTAGTCAGGACGTGCCTGGGGCCATCCTGTCACCCCGTGAACACCTGGGTGCAGTATGAGATCAGCTAACAGTCTGTGGAGGTTGCTCCCAGGAGGGTCCGACTCTACCCTGAAGCCCTCTGGCACAACCTTGAGCTCAGCCATGTGCCTCTCTCCTATAGATTGCCAGCTCCCAGTCCCTGCCTCCTCCTCATATTCTCTTCTCCTGCTTCAGGAACAGTACATCTTCATCCACGATGCAATCCTGGAGGCCTGTCTATGTGGGGAGACCACCATCCCTGTCAATGAGTTCAAGGCCACCTACAGGGAGATGATCCGCATTGACCCTCAGAGTAATTCTTCCCAGCTGCGGGAAGAGTTCCAGGTGGGAAGGATGAGCCTGTGTGTGTGTGTGTGTGTGTGTGTGTGTGTGCTGGGACTGCTCAGTTTTGTAGCCTCTGGGGGCTAAGCAGGAAGGATCAGAGTGAGACACAGCTGGAGGGATAGAATTTGGACAGTGGAGGAGGTGTTCAGAGTGGTCCAGATCCCAGGCTTTGGAGTCAGATAAACCTGGGTTCAGATTCTGCCTTCTATAGTTAGGAGTTATGAGTAGCCTGAACAAGTCTCTTTATCTCTCTAAGCCTCAGTTGTATTGTCCAGAAAAGGTAGTTAATATCACCCTTGCAGTGTTTGGTTTTACCAGGATGTTTTGGTTACAAGTGATAAAGAGCAAGCTCAACAGCTCCTGAAACTACAGAGTCACAGGGACGACTCAGTTAGTTTAGTTATAGCTGGATCCAGGGCTCAGAGGATGATGTTGCACTTAGTCTCTGTGCACTATTGGTCCTGTTCTTGCCTTTGTTCTCAGACCCATAGTTCCCAGCAATGCCAGGTGCATGTCCTCTCTGTTGTTAGGAAATTCTGGAAAAAAGACTCTAATGGCCCCCAATCAGACCATTCTCTCATGTGTCCATCCCTGGCCCAGTCACTGGGGCTGGAGGATTAGAGCTCAGTGATGGTGTAGGATTTGGTCACTTCCCCGTTTGCAAGGTGAGAGACCCCAGCCATCCTGTCCACTCCAGAGTCCCTTCACGGGGTCAGCAGGTGGCACAAGGCAGGTGCTGGAGCTCAAACTGGTGTTGGATGACCTCATGGGAAACACAGCCAGTGACTGCAGGAGAAGCGTGTCAGGCTTTGGGGACTGTGACAGACTTGAGTTCCCATGAGAGATCCCTCACAATGAGAGAGAGAGAGAGAGAGAGAGAGAGAGAGAGAGAGAGAGAGAGAGGCCCACAAATCTAGATGGATGAGGTCTGATGACAGAGGAGCAAAGAAGATGCCCCGAGCTCTGGCTTGGTTTAGTGCCAGGTGCTCAGGCCCAGATGGGGTCCAAACTGTGGCTGGTTACCCTCTCTGCTGGTACCTGCAATACACTTTATGGCAGAGGTGGGGTTCGGGGATTGTCTCATTGACAGCACTGATGAGGTACTGATGGTCCTTCCTATGCCTCCTACCTTTTAAAAATTATTATTATTATTATTGTTATTATTATTGTATTAGGGATTCAACATGGAGTCTTTGCACTGAGCTATGTCCCAATTCCTTTTATTTATTTTATTTTTTATTTTCTCTATATATCACATATTTATTTACTTTTTCTTTTTTTTCCCATAATTTTATTGAGAGACAAATAGCAATGAGACAGTTTCAAATCAAATTGGTATGACGGTTTCAATAACCAATGCCTTTTAATATCTTTAAGAAAAATTTCTAGATAGGGACTTGGTAAGTTTGAGGCTGCACTTGAACTTGTGATCCTCTGTCTCAGCTAGACAGAATGCTAGGTTTCTAGGTGTGTGGCTCTGTGCTTAAATTATGTGTCTTCTATCTATTAAGCCTTTGTGTGCCAGACTCTGCTCAGTGCCTAGCATTCTCCTGTTTTACCCTCCCACCAGCCCCATAACATAGGCAGATTATCTTCTCATTTTGAAGTTGAGGGAAACTGAGGCTGAGAAGGACAGTAACTTGTGTTAAGGTATCACTAGTGGTAGAGAGGCAGACTGTATCGTCTCCAGAGCCGAGTCCGGGCCCTGCAAGGCCTGAGGACAAGCAGACTGGGCCTGTCTTCTCTCTGGAGTTGGTAACCCAACTGACGAGGCTCAGCAGGCCCTGGACATGCCTCTCTATCCTTTCCCCTCCCCGGCAGACGCTGAACTCTGTCACCCCACCTCTGGACATGGAGGAGTGCAGCATCGCCCTGCTGCCTCGGAACCGCGACAAGAACCGCAGCATGGACGTCCTGCCCCCTGACCGCTGCCTGCCCTTCCTTGTCTCTACTGATGGCGACCCCAACAACTACATCAATGCAGCCCTGACTGACGTGAGAGCTCAGGGGTGCGGTGGGATCTGGAACTCACCCTTCCAGTAGCCTCTGGAAAGGTCAAAGAGTCAAGGGGGCAGAGCTGAGGGCTCTGGGGTGTGTGTGGGGACCAGGCTCATGGAGTGACCCTCCTACTCCAGGTGGTCTTCTAGTCAGGCTGTTATTCAAGCCAGTGCTCTCCTTGAGTACTCTCAGTCTGAGTGGGAACCTGGCTGTGGAGCTCTGGCAGGGCTGTTTCCAGGACTGTTGGCTGAGTAGAATGGGTGATACCTGATGCTTGAGGTTTGAGTTGGGACTTGAGACCTGATGTTGGAGCCAGGGGAGCTTCTCCTAGGGAGCTCGAGCGCAGCCTGCTGAAAGACCTGGCCAAGAAGCATGACCCCTGGCCCTACCTGGCTGTGTTCTGAAGGCGCGGGAGCCATTCAGAAGTTACTTTCCGTGTCCTAGCCCAAGGGGCTCAGCCTCCTTATTGTATATTGCTAGCAGAGCAGGAGATGGGTGGTAGCATTTGGGAGGCCTGAGTTGCTGCTGTCTGAGGGAGCATCCGGAAGATGACCCTAGAGAATGTGGCTTTGGGTATGTGGCCAAGTGGGCTGGCTATGGCTGTGCCACTCAAGCCAGCTTGTTCTCCTGCATGCAGCTGAAATCTGTGGGTCACCCCTTGCCTTAGGAACAGGCTGCCAATGTGGCAGGGGTGAGGTACTGAGAGGAAGGGACAAATCCCCAGGAGACTGGTAAACAAGGTTCTCAGGGCCATGTGCAGCTCTGTATGTCCCCTGCCATGGAGGTGACTGGTGGGAGCTCAGGGTCCAACTCAGGATAAAATCCAGGGGGAACTAGATAAGGGCCATGTTCCTTGGAGCCTGCACCAGCATTTAGGGCTGGGCTGTGGCCAGGGAATGGGGTTGTAGGAGAGGAGCTCAGGCGAGGGAGGGGGACATGGCAGGACTGGAACAAGGCAGGACATCAGGGAAAATTTGGGGCTGGAGCTCTGGTGGGGAGAAGGCTGGGTACCAGCTTACCCGGCAGGAGGAGGTGAACAGAGTTAAGGCCTGTCACCACCTGTGGAGTGAGGGGTGGGGTCCCAGACCCTTCCTCATTTGGAGTTGGAAATGGCGTAGAGATTTATTTATTTTTGGTACCCGAATTGAACGTGGGGACCTTGTACTTGCCAGGCAGGTGCTGTACCACTGAGCTATACCCCCCAGCCCAACAAGAGATTTATTTCTTCAAAAATATTTATTGAACCTCCACTGTGTGCCAGGCAGACATCATATCCTGAAATCTCTGCTCTCCTGAGCCTTAAATCTGGGGGTTCTGAGCCTCGTCTTTAGGAGGTAGGATGAGGCAGTTAGTAAATAAACAAACAATGGACTGTCATGTCTGAAAGTGTCTACAGAAACAGCCAGGCAGAAGGTTTGTTAGTACCTGGTTGCTTTTGATGAGGTGGTAAGGGATGGCCTCTTTGAGAGGGAGACAGACATTTAAGGAAAGACCAGAAGGAAGCAAAGGAGTAAGTATGCTGACATTTAGAAAATTGGGTTTAGGTAGTAGAGATAGCAGATGCCAAGGCACAAGGACAGGAAGCGAGTCTGACTCCACATTTGAGGATCTTTTGCTGTTTCTTTTGTTGGGAGCTCTGCCCCCAGAGCTCGGGCATACTAGGCTGGCAGCCCACCCCCTCAGTGCTCAATGTGCTGACTGGCCTGTGAAATGGGCCTGCGGGCTGCCTGGTCCTGCCTGGTTCTGCAGGCCCAGCTTTGTAGCCAGGCGCTGCTGAGAGGGGGGACAGCCTGCGGGGGACATCAGCCCACACTGGGGCTGCCCACCGGCTCTGCTGAGCGCTGTTTCCCTGCAGAGCTACACACGGAGTGCGGCCTTCATCGTGACCCTGCACCCGCTGCAGAGCACCACGCCTGACTTCTGGCGGCTGGTCTACGACTACGGGTGTACCTCCATCGTCATGCTCAACCAGCTGAACCAGTCCAACTCCGCCTGGGTGAGGGCCCCGTGGGCCAGCGCCTCCCTGTCTGCAAGGGCACAGTTTCCAAAGTCAAAAGTTGGGGCTCAGCTCTGCCATCTGTTCATTGTATGAATGACTGCAGACCAGTCACGCTCCCTCCCAGGGCCCAGATTTCCTCATCTATAAAACAGGAGTGTGAGACAGGAACCAATCAGCTGCAGTAAGCCAAGGACTCGGCTTTGCACTTACAGTCTTATTTACAGTCTACATCCAGTGACCTTGAGGTGGAGGCTTCAGATAGGAAAGTTGAGAACTTTAGGACCCAAGCGGTGAAGTATTTCTCCAAAGTCCTGTAGCTCATCCATCCTGGGGGGTCTTTTTTTTTTATATATAATTTTATTGATGAACAAATTAGCAATGAGACAGTTTCAAATCAAATTGGTAGGACAGTTTCAATAATTAACACATTGCATATATTCTTCCTAGTGGTTAATTGCTGTACAAGATGCGGACATGATATCCTATTTACAAACACCATTAGAACAAATCACTCTATTCATTAAGAGAATGTAACAATATATCCTAACCGCTTTGAATACACAGATACAAAATGGACATTCATCTCTATCCCCTTTTTTTGTTAAGTTCTGTTATTTGAATATTATAGGTGTGTAAACTCAGCAAAATATTCTAAAAGACTCCAGTAGTCCATAATAGTATTTGGTCTTCCGCTTCACTGGCAACGTCAGAAATTGTTGACCTGAGTCCCCTACAGCTCAACATAACAGCATGGCTTTACTTCTTATATTTCGTTTTTATACTTTTTTGCCGGATGGTTAAGACCAAGGTAAAGCAGGACCTATGCAACAGGAGTTGTAGCTTTTGGGTCTGATAAGGTCAGTGAAATCCCCTCAGGATTTATCCTGAGATTCTGTACCTCAGATTGTAGAACCTTTGTCAGTGTCAGCCATGTGGATGAGTCATGGCCATTGCTTGGCCAATGTGCTCTCTGTGAAAGCCTGAGAGAATGTTTTTTCTCCATGTGACTCTCCTTAGGCACACTCTACATCATCGATCACTTTCCTCTTTGGCCCCATAATCTCCTTGATCAGAAAATTTGGGACACTACCGAGTTACATGACGTTACAGTATAAGTTCTCCTATGTATTGAGTCTTAATTGACCTTGGAAGGCTAGGGCCAAAATGTTGGCTTTCCTTGCGGCCCTCCTTTTTCTCTAATTTTGGTCTGCAAACTTAGGTTGTTAACCATCCAGAAGACAAGCTTATTGTTATTACCATGCAACTTAGGCTGTGAAGCTTAACCTCACTGTCCTGAGGGCCTTTGAAGTAGAGTAAATTCAAACCTGTGTTCCAGCTGTTGGACCCAGGGGAAGTTCACCAAGCACTTTGAGCCTCAGTTCCCTTCTCTGTAGACTGGGAGCTATCACAGGACCTGTTCTTATGGGGCACTATCCTGTTTCTGGCACATAGTAGGCACTCAGCATCTGTCAGTTCTGTTGCTTAGCTTTCCAGTGGCTGGCGCAATACCTGCTACCTATAACTGAAGGGAGGAGAGGTTTATTTTGGCAGCATTTTCAGAGGATTCAGTCTGTGGTTAGTTGGGTCCTAAGCAGAGAAATAACACGGCAGAAGGACATGGTGTAGGGTAGCTGCTCAACCATGGCAACCAGGAAGCAGAGAGGAGGAGGAGCTGAGAACCAGAGTGTAACCTTCTGGATCACTATCCCGACTCTTCCAATCAGGTTGTTCTGCCCGGGAGCACATTACCAAGGGGTGGCCCCTTTGACTCTCTTGTCCCAGCTGGGGCTCCTGGGAAGACAGATGCCCAGCCTGCCTAGTCACATGCTCTAGATCTTGGGACCCCTTGCAGCCCTGCTGCCTGCTCCAGGGATCAGGAGGATGATCTGTAAGACAAGGGCAATAGCTTCTTACTGGCTGTGTGGAGGAGACCTTAAAGGCTAGGTTCTTTATGAGTCTGGCCATGGTGACATGATCCAGGACTGCAGAGGATGGGCTCCAGGCTCTCTGTGGGGATCTGCAAGGAGTCCTAGCTGGGGCAGAAGCCAGCCTTGCTGAGGTGGGAGCAGGGACCCTGAGGAGAGCACACATGTACCACTCATTGCTCATCAAATTGTTCATGCAGTCAGCCAGCTTCTCCCAAGAACTGCTCCCTGCTGGGCCCTGCTGTGGAGAATGGGGACAGAGAGAAGATCCAGCCCCTCCTAGATCTCATGGTCCAGGAGGAAGCAGATACAGACCAATAGTCTTAGTGCAGAGGGAAAGCCACAGAGCTGACACAGAGACATAGAAACCTGGGGGGACAATGGATCTAGGAGGGCTTCCTGGAGGAGGCAGTGTCTGAGCTGAGATGTAGGGAAAGGCCAGTGTTGAGTAGGTGTAGAGATGGGGAAAGAGTGCCTGATGGGTGATGGGATACAGGTACAAAGGAATTTCCTAGGACCCTAGGAAAAAAGGGAAATGGTGTTTTTTCTTCATGGGACCATGGTCTAAGAGAGAAGCGGATGGAGCATGGTGCTGTTTGGGTTGAGTTTGGGGCCATCTTCAGAAGTGACTGCCACACTTATCATCTTCATCCCTGCCATGTACTGAGAACCTGCTGTGGCTGGATAGCATGGGGCCAATCAGCCTTATGCAATACAATAGCCCCTTTATGATAGTCCTGTGACAGTCTGCAGGGAGCAAACTGAGACTCAAGGAGATGAGACAGCTTACCTTAACTTTACAAATGGGGAGAAACTTGGCTCTGAGAGAGGAGCATGGCCATGACGCCAGAAAGAGGACCCCAGAAGTGGGGGTGTGGGTGGCGAGCCTGTAGGACCTGAGTATAGTGTGTGCTGGCGGGTGGGGGGCTACACCTCTTCTGCCCCTCTGTCTCCAGTCTGTGGTCTAGCAGGGGCAGGTATGCAGTTCTCCAACTCTATGGAGAGTCCTGGACAGCAGTGGGGTTCTGAGCTGTGCTGTGACTTAGGGTACCCCAGTTTTGTGAGTGGTGCAAAAGGTGGAGGCAGTAAGCAGGAGGCCAAGGAGCTGGTTCTGGGATGGGTGTGGCTTAGGCCTGTCCCTCGGAGAAGGCAGTGTGTGTGTGTGTGTGTGTGTGTGTGTGTGTGTGTATGCACGTGTGAGCAAGAGCATGCTAAGGTATAGGTTCCTAGCAGCATAAAAATGGCTCAAGGCACTGAGTGTGTCAGTGCAGAATGTACCAGGGCAGGTGTGCCCAGCAGTCTGGTGGTGAGTGGTGAGTGGTGGGGCTGCTATAGTGAGGACGACTTTTGCAGGGGAGGCTGGAGTGAGTGGGGGCCTGAGTATGGCAGCTACAGGGTATGTGTGGAGTCCTGGTGCTGGGAAATGAGGGAGCCCAGCCTAGCTCTACCCGGCCACCTCTCTCTGCCCATGCCCTAGCCCTGCCTGCAGTACTGGCCAGAGCCAGGCCGGCAGCAGTATGGCCTCATGGAGGTGGAGTTTGTGTCCGGTACAGCGGATGAAGACTTGGTGGCCCGAGTGTTCCGGGTGCAGAACATCTCTCGGGTGAGTGGGCTGAGGAATCTGAGGGGGAGAACCCTGGTGGCGATGGGAGCACAGTGCTGTCCCCTGGTACTCATGCCCTGCTGGCTGGCTGCTTATGTCCCCAGATGCAGGAGGGCCACCTGCTGGTGCGGCACTTCCAGTTCCTGCGCTGGTCTGCCTATCGGGACACGCCTGACTCCAAGAAGGCCTTCCTGCACCTGCTGGCTGAGGTGGACAAGTGGCAGGCGGAGAGCGGGGATGGGCGCACGGTTGTACACTGCCTGTGAGTGCTTGTCAGGTTTGGGGTGGGTGGGGGTGTTAGGAGCCAGGACAGAAGTCCAACTGAGAGGGCCTCCAAACTCTGGAGTTCCCAGGCAGTGATGGCCTAGCCCCTCTCCAACCAGCCCAAACCTTTCAGCTTCCGGGATATAAAATCAACCCTGGACAACTGCCCAGTCTCCTCTGTGTGATGTTTGACTTCACCAGTTTAATTAAAGAGAGTCTTTTGTCAGAGGTTTTCAGCCGCTGAGATTGTAGCACTTTTTATGCCAGTGGAATTCTGATCTTTGTTTACGCATACATGCACTGTTTTAATTGAGTAATATCCAGGCTCCATTCAGAAGCCCTGTGTCTGGGCGTAGTCACTCCCTTGCTCTGCAGTACCAGGCTGGTCCCCCATGGATCAGAGTGCCAGTTGGGGCTGACTCTCAGGGCATTCAGTTCTAGAAGGAGGGACCGCTGGAGGAGGCTCGAGGGCCTGTGTGGTCCCCATCCCCCACGGGGAGGCCCCGCTGGTATAGTCACAGGAGCAGAGGGTGATGCAGGGAGGGGCAGCAAGGAGCTCTAGTGGGAGGCTGCTGTTTGCCCAGTGTGTGTTTGCTCCCCTGTGTGTGGGCGTTGCGCCCAGTGGCGGTGATTGGTCTTGCCAGGATTCATTTTTGGTCTGGTCTCCTTCCCGGGTGTTTGCCCGCTGCTTTGCTGCCCTTTTCTGTCACCGCCCCTGTGTGCTTCTCTTGGAGTGTCTGGCTGCTAGGCTCACAGAATCCACAGTACCTTTCTCCTTGAGGACGAATCTTTTGCCATGGCATAAGGCTTTGGATGCCAGCCTGTCACTGCGCTTCCTCTAACCTGGTCCAGTGGAGACAGTTCTTTGGGCCTTCCCTCTCCCTTCTTTGTTCCCTGACCCCACCCCTGAGACTGGGTCTGGTTTCCCCTTCTCCAGCCTTGTCCCTTACCCCTAAACTTTTGGCTCTTTGGTTCCCTAGCCCCCCTCCTTACCCTTGGCCCCTCCCCTTTCAGTCCCTTAATCCTACCCTTCAGCCCCAGCTCTCTGACTCCCCCCCTTGGTTGCCTGGCCATGCCTTTCTTCACTTTAGCCTTTCCCAGCCCCACCTCCAATCTTCTTATCAAACCCCTTTTGTCCTTTAGAAATGGGGGTGGCCGAAGCGGCACCTTTTGCGCCTGCGCCACGGTCCTGGAGATGATCCGCTGCCACAGCCTGGTGGATGTTTTCTTTGCTGCCAAAACCCTTCGGAACTACAAGCCCAATATGGTGGAGACCATGGTGAGGTCCTTCCTGGTCCATGCCAGGCCAGGCTTCTTTCTTAGCCCCCACTTTCCTTATTTGGCCTCCCCTTATGGGCCTTGGTTCTAGTCCCATGGAGTCAGAACATTGCTCCCATTTCCCCTTGGCTCCAGAGCAGGCCAGGGTGCATACTTGCCCTCTGCCCAGTGCAAGATCCAATTGAACTCACGAATCCTTCTCTCCCTTTCCCCAGGATCAGTACCACTTTTGCTACGATGTGGCCCTGGAGTACCTGGAAGGGTTGGAGTCAAGATAGCGGGGCCCCTGGCCTGGGCCACCCACTGTTCACTCAGGGCCAGGCCCACCACACCCAGCGGAGAGGACCTGTGCCCCCACCCCCACCTCTGTTCAGCCATAGCCTCATGGGGAAAGCTCTAGAGTGGATGCCGGGCCTTCTTCATGGCCTCTTCCACTGTGGGCAGCGCCTTTCAGTACTTCCATGGGTAGGCTGTGGGCCAAGGAGGAGTGAGACTGTAGCCCAGCACCACCTCCAGCAGGTCCTGCAGACACAGTGACAGCGGCGCAGACCAGCTCTAGGGGACTCAGGCCAAGCCCCTGCCTCTGTCCCAGCCATTGACAGAGACGAGTGAGGCCCTGAAGAGGAGTGTCCCAGGCCAAGGTTTCTGCCCAGCAGAGCCCCTTCTGCACCTGAGTGGAGGGTGCACTGAGGCTTGGCATGAGGCCCCCGAGGTTCTGGGCAGGCTGGGCAGTGCCCTGATTTAGTAGTGGGACACACTGGTCATTGTTCCTTCAAGGGCGCTGCAGCGCCCGCCTCCACCCCACTGCCTCTTGCAGTCCTGGGAGTTTTGCTCACCATCCCTCCCCACTTCTGCTTCTCTGCTATGTGCTCTGAGCTTCCTGGAACCAGGATCTGCCCATGCCTACCGTGCCCATGTGGGGCTCCTCCCCTGCCTGACCCAGTGTCCGTAGAATGAAGTCACCTCAGTCCTCCCTTCCCGCGGCCTTCAGGTCTCTGTGGCTTGGGTCTGCTCAGCTCGGGCCAGTGACAATCTGAGAGGCTGAACCGGAATCCTTGGGGTTGGGGTCCCTGTGGCTGTGGGTCAGGCTGCCCATTGGGGAGGGGGCAGTGCTAGAGCAGAGCCAGCCCCAGTCTCTAGAGTTCAACTGGGATGGAGGATCAGTGCTTTTTTTTTTTTTTTTTTTTTTTTTTCAGTTTGTTTATTTTGCTATTTTGATGGGTGGGTGGGAAGGTCTCTTTAAAGTGGGGCAGGCCACACCCCCATTTCGTGCCTCAATTTCCCCATCTGTAAACTGTAGATATGACTACTGACCTACCTCACAGGGGGCTGTGGGGAGGCAAAAATAATGTTTGTAAAGCGCTTTGTAAATAAATGTGCTCTCTGAATGCCATCAAGCGACCCTGTGTGTGCCTGATCAGCCTCCCAGTGCAGTGTGTGGGGGTGTCTGGCCTTGGTTTTTCTATCTGTAAAGTGGCACAGACATGAACCAGAGCATCACTCACCTACTCTCAGAGGTGACTTTAAGGTATCTTGGCCCTTGCTGTCTCTGCCTAGGCTTCTGTAGGACTTTCTGAATCAGTGGGTTTCGTCTAGAGACCCCTGAGGCCATACTGCTGCCATGCAGCCGCCTTGGGACCTGTGTCAGAGTTTGGCCCTTTCTGTGGCTCTGAGAGAGACCTCAGAGACAGGTTTCACCAGGTGCAGGACATTGGGGGAGTCAGCTGCCTTTTCTGGGTCTCAGTTTCTCATCTGTAAAGTGGGGACAGCCCTGGGGGAACCAGATGAGTTAGTGATTAAGGGTTTGGGGGGTGATGCCAGAGGGCTGAGGGCTCAGATTACAACACAAGGTGGAAGTGGACAGGTGGGACAGGAGGGACCCTCCTGCTGGGAGATAATTACCCAGATCCCCCACCCAGGCCATTCCCCCTCAAGCTTCCTTATAAGGTGGAAAGGAAGGAGCAGAGGACTGGCTGGCAGGGGCTCAAGTCACTCCTGGCTCTGTCACAAACTTGTTCATTGACCTTGGGCAAGATAATTCCTGTTTCTGGGCTTGTTTCTTCATAAGAAATCCACCTTATACTGATCCTGTTCTGACTTTCTGAGGGTTAAAGAATATGATCCCCCTCCTTTGGTTCTGGCAGTTGAACTCAGGACCTTGTGCTTGCTCGGCAGGTGCCGTGCCGCTGAGCTCTCTCCCCGGCTCAGACCCCTTTTAATGGCCTCGCAATTCAGCTTTTCATCTAAGTTAGAAATTTATTGGACAGTTATCCTCTCACTTGGCTAGGCCACAGACTCCCCCCTCGCCCTCATTCTGAACTCCACTGCTTTACCTGGTAGGCCCCAGAAGTATGACACACATTCTGGCCACGCAATAGAATGTGACTTGCTTTGACCAATAGAAAGTGGCTGAAGTGACAGCATGTGAATTCTGGAATCGATTTCAAGAGGCATCGCGGTGTTTGCTTTTGTCCTCCCGGAACTCCACCCTTCACGTAAGGAAACCTGTCTAATTTCCCGAGTGGTTTGAGGGTACCTAGAGGAGGACCAGCACATCCCACAGCAGTCGGTACCAGCTGCTTGACTCATAAAGGTGGCCATCTTGGACCTGCCAGCACAGCTGACCTGTGAGGTGAGTACAGCTGTACGCACGAATAAGTTTAGAAGAGACTGCCCAGCCAGCTTCTCGAATTGGGAGTGATAATAAATGGTTCTTTATTAAGCCAATAACTTTTGAGATCATTTGTTATGTGCCCAAGGCTAACTGATACATATTTATCCTGTCAGCTTTTCTCCTTGCCCTATAAAGGTTGAGTTCCTTAGGGGCAGGAGTGTTTCTGAGTTGATATTAATGTATCAACTGCTCTGAGAAGAGTTGGTCTTGGAGCTGGTACTTGAGAAATGTTGGCATTTGATGACGTGTCAGTCAGCCTGTCTGCCTGTCTGACCCTCTAGGGGAGGTGTGGGTGGGCTATGTATCCAAAAAACCAAGAAGCCACCTGGCTGTAATTCTAGTGTGGTTTCACACAGTCGGTTAGCTCCCCGCAATGAATGTGATACCTGCTTACAAGGTGGGTTTGGAGATTAGAGGTAAAGTATCTTAAAAGAGCTGGGGCTGGTGAGATGGCTCAGTGGTCTAAAGCACCTACTTACAACAAGTTTAGCAAAGCACAGGGACCGCGGTTCAATCCCCCAGCACCACTTGCCAGCCAGCACCCCCCCATAAATAAATAAATAAAATTAAAAAAAAAAAGAGCTAACAAGGGCTGGTGAGGTAGCTCAGTGGACTAAGTGCCTGCTTAGGCAAGCGCAGGGGCCGGGATTTGATCCTGGCACCACATGCTGAACTGGCCCCGCCCCTGGGCATGCTGAGCCGGCCACTGAGACCGGACGTGGTGGCATGAGTCTGTAATCCCAGTGATGGGGAGGCTGAAAACAGGAGGATCACTATGAGTCTGAGCTGAGTAGTGAGACCCTGTACCAAAGATATTAAAAAAAAAAGAAGAAGAAGAAGAGGTAATCTACTTCTTGGTGGCAGAATTGGCTTCAGTAAAGGACATCTCATCATAATGCAGACAGTCCCTGATTTGTGATGTTTTGATTTGCGACCTTTTGGCTTTGTGATGTTGCAAAAATGATACACATTCAGTGGAAGCTGTACTTTAAAATTCTTTTTTTTTTTAATTTTTATTTATTTATTTGTGTGTGTGTGTGGCCAGCTCAGCCCACCAGGGGGCGGGGCTGGCTGGCATGTGGTGCTGGGGGATTGAACCGCGGTCCCTGTGCTTTGCTAAGCTTGTTCTAAGTAGGTGCTTTAGACCACTGAGCCATCTCACCAGCCCCTGTACTTTAAAATTCGAATTTTGATCATTTTGCAGGCTGGTAATATGAGGTATAGGACTCATGGTCTCTAATCAGCCATGTGATTGGTGTGGTGGGGTGAAGAGCCAGCACTTCCAGTGTGCTGGATTGCTAAACTCTGGTGTTTAATAGATTTGACGGATTAAACACATTTTTGGCATAGGATATTTCCATCATATCATGGGTTTATTGGGACACAGTAACTCAAGGAGCATTAGTATTATAGTCCCTGGATAAAAATGGTGATTATAGGGCCGGCGGTGTAGCTCAGCAGACTGAGTGCTTGCTTAGGTAAGCGCAGGGGCCGGGGTTTGATCCCTGGCTCTGCATCCCGTGTCAGCCCCGCCCCTGGGTGCACTGAGCCGGCGATGGAGTCCGGGCGTGGTGGTGCGTGTGTGCGTGTAATCCCTGCACTTGGGAGGCAGAAATCAGGAGGATCACTATGAGTCTGGGCTGTGTAGTGAGACCCTGCACAAAAAAAGAAAAATGGTGATTATTACCTTTTGTTTAGTTTCTGTTCCTGTGTTTGATGCTTTGTACTCCTTATCTCAGAAGGAAGTTTTTTTTTTTCTTTTCAGAAGCGGGGATTGAACTCAGGTCCTTGTGCTTGCCAGAGAAGCACTTATTCTACTGAGCCATCTCCCCCTATGTACTCCTTATCTCTTACTACACACAACTCTTTAAAGTAGAGGTTTCTATGCTTTCCTTCAGAGATGAGGAAACAAGTTCAGGATGCGAGTTTCCTCACTGCAGGGCACTTGGCTGTTACGTGGTGATCAGGACTTGAACCCTCATTCAGGTTGACTTGAAGCCTTTAGCTGCTCTGTGCTGCCTGCGGGGTGCCAGAAGCCTGGGTCTCCCCTTGATGCAAGTCCACACCTGTACCTTGGGGTCTGGGCACAGATTTGCAGTTGCTGAGAAAGCTGTTGGGTAGTGGCCTCTTGGACAAGGTGTCCTGGAGCACGGGAGGTGGATGACCCGCTGGGCTCTGCCCAGAGCCCTGGCCAGCAGGTGTGGGTAGAAGCCTCACCTTCCCCTCCCAGGCCTGGCACCCTGGATCGCTACAAGCACAGATGGGCCGGCTGCCTGTTACCGCCAGGAGCAAAATCGCTTCTTTGTGACATAATAAATCCAACTGCAGGAGCGGCCAAGACAGTCATTACTGCTCGCCACCCCTCTGTGACCCCTGATGGGGACACGCTGTACATCTCAGGCACCCAGGCAATGGAGCCAAGACGCGGATGGATGCTAAGGCCACCTGCAAGTCCTCACTGAGAGGGGGCCTGGCTGCTCTCTGCCCCTGAACTCCACTGACATCCCCTGCTGGCCGCTGATGGGCACGAGCTCACTGCACTTTGGCCTTGATGGCCCGCAGCTGAGGGCAGTGCAGAAGTCACAGTGTTTCCTGCGCAGATGCAATGGGTCCTGCTACCAGGCTGTGTCCAGCAGTGGAGGAGGTGGCCCTGGATGTGAGACGCCAAGGAGCAGCGCTTCATCCAGCAATGAACCATGCTGGGGGCACGTGGCTAAGTGCCCTGTGTGGACGGTCGCCTGTCGGCCTGCAGTGACATGGGAGGTGGGCCCTGTTAGCCCCTTTCACAGAGGAGGAGACGAAGACTCAGAATGTAGAAGCCACCTGGCCAGGTCCACCAAGGCCAGAGAACCGCTGAGCATCACGGAAACAGCAGTGGCCAGAGCCGCCCTTTGGAAACAACAGGCCGGAGCCATCGACACCTGCTCGGACCCTCCAGGGGCTCCTGCTCTCTGCAGCGAGGGCCGAGCTCCTTGCTGTGGCCTCCTGGGTCTGACCCAGCCTTTGTCCTCTGGCCCCTTTCCTCTTTGCCCCTTTGCTCACGCGGCCTCATCTCTTCTCATCATACCCAGCTCTGTCTGGTCACCCTTTTCCACATGGCTGGCTCCCTCCTGATGTCCAGGGCCCAGTCACTATGTCCCCTCTTTGAGATTTCCACCCTGAATGCCCTGGTGGCCCTCCTGCTCCCGCCGTCCCCTTCACTCTGAGCTCTCCCTGTGTCCATTCCTGGCTGCTTTCCCATGGAGGTGACTGGCTTGTTTGGCCATCGATTGGTGGTTGCTGCCTCCCCCCTCAGACTGTGAGCAGTAGTGAGTTGGGGCCAAGTCATTTCATCCCCCGTGAGCCCTGCACTGAGCACAGGGCCGGCATGTGCCAGCCACTCGGTGTTTGTGGAATTGGAATGAATGACAGAATGAGTGCAGAGCAGGCCTCCAGCTCAGGTCTTTCGAGATGTGGCACCTGGACACTTGAGCACACTGCAGCCAGTCTTCAGAGGACTTGTGCCATTGGGCCAGGTTCCAGTGACACGGTGCCACCCTCATGCTGTGTGGCCTTGAGCAAATATCTGCCTCTCTTGGGTTCCGTTTCTAATCTTTCCAGTGAGGAGCTAGAACTAGACACCTAGAGACCCAAGGAAGGCAGCAGTAGACTCAGCATCCCCAGGGAGAATGAGGCTGGCACTGCTCAGAGTTGCCCAAGCTACTGGTCAAAGCATCCAATGGACATCAAGATCCTGGAGCTTTGTGATGTGGGCTTTGGTCCGGTAGGCCTGCACTATTCCTTCCTTTGGCCTGCTGCAGACATAGTTCCTATCTTCGCAGAAATCCTGATATGTAGCTTTGACCCAAACACTTGACATATGATAGAACAGGTTGAGAGATGTGAGGTAAACCACTTAAAGTCACAGAGCTAGAAAAGAGCCAAGGGGCAGGCCAAATAGCTCAGCGGATTAAAGTGCCTGCTTGGCGCAGGCACAGGGGCTGAGGGTTTGATCCCCGGGCCTACTTGGCCGCCCCCGCCCCCAGGGTGCACTGAGAGGTGATTGAGACTGGGTGTGATGGTGTGAGCCTGTAATCCTAGCACTTGGGAGGCTGTAAACAGGAGAATCACGATGAGTCTGATCTAGTAGTGAGACCCTGAATACCCTGTAGACCCTTGCCTAAAATACAGGAAAAAAAAGAAAAGAGCCAAGGTAGGATTAGAATCCATCTCACGTAACTCTGAAGCCGTTGCTTTTATAATCACCAGAGAAATACTGGCAGATCTAAACTGGAGCCACATCAAATATGTCCTGGAACTTTTTCCCGTTCATGAGTCAGTCTGCTCTCTTGACACTCGCTGAAGCCAGTCTCAGCCACAGATGCTGCAAACAGGCTGAGCGGAGGCTCACACTCAGATAGGCTCCTGGGCTCAGTGCTTGGCACCTCAGAGGCTGTAGACAGCGCTGTTGAATGAATGATGGAATGTGGTGAATCTGCAGATGGTGGGGGGTGTCCTGACTCAGCAGGAGCCAAGCAACGGAGAAAGCCTTTTGAAGAAAAATGAGATGTATCTCAACTCACTTCCCACTTATTCCCAAGGGTGGGAAGAGGGAATCTGTCCAGGAATTTTATTTTCTGTTCATTTGAAAGTGGAACAATGTGGCTTTCTTGAGCTGTGTTTAGTATGTGACTGCATTTTCTTTTTCAAAGGAGCTGGGGACATTGTTCCTCGAGGCTCCCACTCGTTTATGCCTTTCCCTCTCCAAAGGGCACAGAAACTCTTACCCCTCCGGCTTCTTTTTTTTTTTTTTAAACATTTATTTATTTATTGTGTGTGTGTGTGTGTATGTGTGTGTGTGGCCAGCTCAGCCCACGAGGGGGCGAGGCTGGCTGGCATGTGGTGCTGGGGGATCGAACCGTGGTCCCTGTGCTTTGCCAAGCTTGTTCCATGTAGGTGCTCTAGACCACTGAGCCATCTCGCCAGCCCCACCGGCTTCTTTTTCTATGGACTCCTTGCTCCTTCCATGTCTGCCTGCCTCCCTGCCACTTACCACTTTATTGTCTCTGAGCTCTAAATGCAACGTTCTTTACCCTGCTTTGTGAAAATGGAGCTGGACCCAGCAAGGGTAGTCTTCATAGTAGGGGGCGCTAGAGAACACTGAGGTGATGGCAGGAAGGCACTTCCCTTCGGGAGTCTGGTCTCCTTCCCTCTTTTGTTTCCTCAGCCCAGGGGCCAAGTCGCAGGGCCCATCACCTCAGTGGCCGGTGAGGACCAGCTGCAAGTGTACCCTCAGGCCTCAGATCGTGCTCCGACCCAGAAGCTGCTGAGGCTGCATGTTCCCCTGGTTGCCACTCCCACCTAGAAATGAACTGGGGAAGGGCCATCCTCGAAGCCTTGGTTGCTTCAGTATCCTCTTTGCCTCAGCATGGACGTAGACGCTTCTTTTTCTTTCTTTTCTTTTCTTTTTTTGTAACTGGGATTGAACACAGGGTCCTTGCATCAAGCTCCATTTTTCTTTTTAAAATTTTGACACAGAGGGCCGGCCAGATAGCTTGGTGGACTAAAGCTCAGTGGCTAGGGTTCGATCCCCGGTGTGCTGTGCAGGCCCTGCCCCTGGGGCACCCTGAGATGGTGATTGAGACCAGGCATTGTTTCGTGCTCCTCTAATCCCAGCACTTGGGAGGCTGAAAACAGGAGAATAATTATGAGTCAGATCTATGTAATGAGACCCTGTACTATTGTGAAGTTTTGACACAGGGTCTCACTAAATCATCCAGGCTAGGCTTGAACTTGTGATCTTCTTCCTCAACCTCTCAGAGTACTAGGTTCACCACGCTCAGCAATAGCTCCTTTTTTTTTTTTTTCCTCTGCACTTGTTATCTCTGGGTCTCTGATCCTCTTTTACCCCTTTTGGGTATCAGTTGCCCTTTCCTGAATGATAACTCTTTATATTAAAGTTTCCATGTTTGTATTATGGGCGTGGTCTCTGTCTCCTGCCTGGATCTGACTTTGATGTAGAGTTGGGGGCAGGTGATCCCAGGGAGCAGATCCTCAAAGAAGAGATTTTCATTGGAACTTCACATGGATGAGAAATGAGAGCTCACAGTTTACAACAAGGTTGTGTCATCATTATGGTGTCACCTGTGATGGGTTTTGATACAATGCCAACTGAAATAAGTATCTTGGGAGCCCAAGTGACTGCTGCCGTTGGCCACTGGTGGTGAGGGATGGTAGTGCAGGATGGATCTTCAGAGGCACCAGAACCCTTGCTAGAAGGAAAGTGACAAAACAGTGTAGGCTGTTTAATTTTCACCTCTGATAATAGTTGGAGAACCACAGAGCTCCTGGGTCACTGGTAATAGAATCTCTGTTTCATATAGCCAGTAGGCTGATATTACTGAAAATGAAGGAGGCAGTTTAATTGTGTGGATTGTACAATTTAATCATTAGTGGCATTCGTAGCATCACAGGTTTCTTATGTGAAAGTTTAGACATAAATTAGAGAAAAATGGTATGCTGAAACTTGGAATAGGAGCACCTGGCTGGACTCAACTGAAATGGAGAATTTTGGGCTTTTTTTATGTATTTAGTACATGGTCTACAGGGTCTCACTACACAAATTGGACTCTGAGTGATTCTCCTGTTTTCAGCTTCCCAAGTGCTGGGATTACAGATGCACACCACCACACCCAGCCTGAAATGGAGAATTTTGAATCCCTGAGTCACTCTGAACCTCCCTTGCTAATGGAAATAATTTTCCCTCTTGTATTTGGGGAGAGTGATTTTCCTTAGATTTCAAACCCTGTGACATGGGGCAGGTAACTTGAAAGACAAGGTCTTCTATCAGCTACCTTAAGCTAGACTACGAAGACTTTTTGATACCAGTAGATCCATAAGTAGGCTCAAATGTCCACATGCTTCACGTGGTCAGGGACACACTGGAGATAGCTTATACATCAGAAGAGGGGAAACATTTTACTAATGACAAGATTGGACATAATCCTGGGGAATGTATAAGGGAGTGGATTCTAAGGATGGAAGAGAATATACACATTCATTCTGAATTCATGGAGGTTGATTTGATATTTAATGTTGTAACTTGAGCAGATAAAGTTGGATCTAAAAGCTTACTTCATTGGCTGGCTGAAACTTGAACTTGAAGGCGGCTTCCATTTAATGAAGTAGAAATAACAGAGTGCCTATCTTGAGGAAGAGGTAATCTAAAGGATTAGGGTGATAGATGTCAGAGTGAGCTTATCCATGTGTAACCTGTACAGCTTCCCCAAACTGTTTTCATGACCCCTCTTCCCAAAAATAAAATTCCCAGAAGACACTCTTTTGATTGAGATGTAGAGAAATACATTACTAAAGGGAGAACCGAACTTGGTGGTTGTAGTCCAGGTATCACCATAGAGTATGCTGTCGTTCATATGGGCTTTCTGATTTCATGCAGAAGACAGTGTTCTGGAGCAGGAGAGAGTAAGTGGCCAAAGGTGAGAGGGTGCATATGCCATACAGACCAGCACAGGTGATTAGTAAGTAGAGTACTATGGCCAATAGGGACGTTTGTGGATGGCTGTTTGTAAGGAAGGGGGTAGATGAACAAATGACTAGACTATTGCTTGATCTATGTACAGAAATACCAACCAACCAACCAACCAACCAACCAATAACCAACCAACCAACCAGCCAACCAACCAACCAATCAGCCAGTGAACCAACCAACCAACCAACCAACCAACCAACCAACCAACCAACTCACCAACCAACAAACTAACAAACCAATCGACCAACCAACCAACCAATCAACCAACCAGCATACCTACCTCTAATCCTGATAACCAAAACCTGACTTGAATCACCATGTTGGAGAGTTGTGACCTCTCATCCAATTCCAGAGCTAAACCAACCCACATATCAGAGCCTCCTGATTCAAGAGGACACAGGTCCCTTAAGAAAGCTCACATAATGATATTAAAAGTATTTTTCATACATCTTCCCACAAGCCTTCTCCACAAGGTCCTGTAGCCTCTTACTAGAATGATTGCACTTGGGAAAAGAAGGTTCCTTGATCTTTGGGGACTACTGGACATAGAATCTGAATTGATGATAATACCTGGGGATGGAAAATGCCTCCATTGCCCATTATTCAAACTGGTAGCTTAGGTAGTTTGGTGAAAGATACTTGGCCCAAATGTTCAGTTGGTCATCTCCCCAGATTCTGTATAAGTAACATAGACATACTGAGTAAGTGGAAAAATCTCCACTCTGGGTCTCTGACTCATGGAGGAAGCCACTGTGGAATGAAGGGCCTAAATAGAAGATCTGGAAACTTCCACTCTCTATCATGATAGTAAGCTTACAGCACTTTTCTATCCTTGAGGAACTGCAGAGATTAATGAAGGCTTGCAGTATGCAGAAATAGTGATTCCTATTCCATTCCTATTTAACTTGCTTGTTTGGCCCATGCTGAAGTTGTATGAGTTTTGGAGAATGGCCAGGTAATTAAAGAGTAAAATCTTGAGCCGTGATATAGCATACAAAAGGGAAGACTGAAACATTACAGCATTATTGAAACTGACCCAGAAATACAGTGGGAAAGCAAAATCTTTTCAATGGGTAAAGCTCTAAGGAATTTGGTTGTCCATTATGGAATGATAGATGACCAGAGGTATGGATTCCCACCGATTTAAGAGAAGTTGTTAATGATATGGTTTAACTGCATGGTCAGGGACTTTCAAGAGATAGGAATGGAAGACCAGTGACTAGGAAGTCTGGAGAAGTTATGTCTAAGTGGGCTCCTCAGAATGATAGAGACTGTGAAGACTTGTATCTCCTGTGAATGCTCACTAAAGAGCATTAACTTTAAAAGAAGCTTTCAGTAATCAGGTGAAAAGTATGACATTTTATGGTCATCTGTTGTTCTGTTTACCCAGCTATCCTTGTGGTTGTCCGATGGGCCCATGAATGGAAAGCTTTAGTGATAGGAATATAGGATATGCCTGGGCTTTCTTTACTAAGGGCTGGCTAACACTCATGGATGCTCAGTCTTCCAACAGAAAAGACCAACACCAGCCCAAAATGTGGTATCACTTCCTGAATGAACCAGTCACTTGCCCAGTAGCCCGTTGATGTCATTATACTCATCCATTATGTAGACAGCAGAGGTTCTTCCTTACTATGGTACAGTTTTCTTCTGGATATGGGTTTGCTGACCCTGCATGAAATGTTTTTCTCCACAACACTATCTAGATACTCAAGGAATTGTATCTTGCACCATCATGGTATTTTGCACAGAACATCATGCCTCTTTTCAAGGAATGTATTTCACATCAAGAGACAAGCAGCAGGGGGATTATCCATGGAACTAACTGTTCTTACCGCATAATGCATCACCTGCAAGTGAAGGGTATAATTAAAATGTAGAAAGGATCAGTTGTGGCACCAGAGAAGACACAAATCATGAAAGGATGCAGCATATGCTCTGAGGCAGACAACATTGAATAGCGCTTCCCATTGGAACAGGAGTCCATTAACCAAGGAGTGGAAGTGAACCTTATTTTGCATCAAACTTCAGTTAGGGGCCAGGGATATACCTCAGTGGCATAGCACTTGCCTGGCAAATGTGAGGTTCTGAGTTTGATTCCTGGTACCAAAAACCCCTCTTCAATTAGGAGATAGAAACTAGGTTGAATTAACTAAAGAAGAATCAAAGGGACATTAAAGATACAACTAAGACTGGAGGAGAGTAGACAAGGGCTACAACTTGGAAGGGAGGGAAGATGCTCCCTATGGTTGGAAATTGAGACCCCCAGAGAGCATGTGTCAGCTCATTTATTGGTGAAAAGCTCATGGAGTTGTTCAGGTCAGAGATGGTCTAATGGTGGGACAGAGTTGTTGGGCAGACAATTGCCTGATGAAGTGCTAATGAAATTTGGAAGCTGCCTTAAGGGGTTGCTTCGAATTTGCTAGGAAGCTAGCTGGGGCACTGCCAAGAAGGTTCTCAGCATATTACGGGTGGTGGGGAGGTAGGAGGTTATATTGGGAAGATGAATGGAAGGAAACTGGGGCTTCCATAGATCTTGCTTCTGGGAAGCCAGTTGTGAGGGTGCTGTTGCTGTCATTAGGAGGGTGCTCCACCCAGTGCTCTGCACGCTACCTATTGCTGCAGGAGCAGGAAGCCACAGTAGTGGAATCAGTGCATCTAGTGTCCTACCAGTGCCATCTATTGACAAACATTAACATCATCCTAGTTTGCAAGAGAACAGTGTCCTCATAAGTAGATGTTAAGGGGTGGGTTTGGAGCTGAGAAACAATAAATGACAATTAGCATAAGTTCCTCTATTATCTTTAATCATCCATTTGGAGGATTTCTGCTTCTGGCTTTAGCAGACTTGAGCTCCGTTGACTTGGGTATCTTTGTCACTCCCAAGTTGGGAGTGACTTAATGACAACATGGGTACCAGTGAATGGGAGGAAGAGGTGGCTATCTCGCCATCTGGGGTCCTTATGTCACTGAATGCACAGGCAGGAAAAAGTGCTGCTCTACTGGATTAAATGAGCAATCCTGATTGCCACGGGGAAAAAGGGTTGCTGCTCCAGGACAGGGGCAAGAAAGACTGGATCTGGAGCTCAAGATTTTCCAGGGGTGTTGCTTAGTAGTTCATGCCCAGTTGTAAAAGTTAATGGAGTACATCAGTGACTAGAAAATGCAGAATAATTGGGGATTATATGATTTAGGAATGAAGTTATGGTTCTTCCTTCCCAGTAAAATAACTCAATCAGCTGATCTTCTGGTTGAGCTGGGGCATTGTGGAATGGGTAATGGAGGAAAGAAACCATAGATATAAATTATGGCCTTTTCACCAATTATAGAAATGAGGACTATAGTAGCTTTGTATATTTTCTCTTTGCTGCTTATGTGTATAAATTTATGTCTATATACTAATTTTAAAATCATTATTTATATAGATGTTATTGGAAGTTAACTTTACAGTTTAGTTTATAGGAAGCAGATTATACAGTATAACTGAATTAAGGGGTAATTTATGTAGCCAGAAATGAATGCAATGATGTTGGAACTATGCATCTCCTCATTTTAAGGCAAGCATGAAAACTTCATTATTTGAACTAATCATTGTGTCTTCACAGGTGGAAACATGGAACCACTTTCTTGCAAATTGAAGTTCAAAAGTATATTGAAGGTATATGTAGAATATGGTTAGGCAAAGGCAAGGACAGTGACATTTATCACCATATTGTCTGTCAGCTCCAGGCCCACCCTTCTTTGTCCTGCTTTGATACCAGAGCTGGGCCCTGCAAACATACTTTTGTTTTTTAAACTGTGCAACGCCAATCTCTGTCTGTAGGGGGCACTGGGATATACTTTTGATAGCAGATCGCGCTTCTTTTCCTGGTTTTGGATCTCTGGTTTCTTTTCATTAATCGTGGGTGCTGGGACCGGGGAGATGGCTCAGTAGAATAGGCGCTGCCCTGGCAAGCACAAGGGCCTAAGTTCAATCCTTGGTTAAGCAAAAAAAAAAAAAAAAAAGACAGACAATCATAGGGGCCGGGGAGACGGCTCAGTGGTATAAGTGCTTCCCTGGCAAGTGCAAATGCCTGAGTTCAATCCCTGGTTCCACAAAAATCAATTGTGTGTGCTGCTCAGGGGTCCTTCTTTCCGCAGCCACCAGGGACCAGCTCCTCTGTGAGGCGCTGCTCACCTGGCAGCCTCTTGAAGAGCCCTACTTCAGTCACACTCTCAGTCACTGCTGGAGGCAGTTTTCTCCACAGCTACCATTTTTGTGTGATTTAGTCTTCTTTTACCCTTGCTTGTAGTTAATCCCCTTTGACTAGTGAAGTATTGCTTACAGTTTCATGTTCAGGTCACTCATGTGGTCTCTTCTGAATGGCTCCCACTTGTACATCCTACTATCTGGTCCCCCTTCCTGCTCTGTCTTTGATGATTTGGGCTCCCTCTTGTTCCTCTCTGTTGGCCTCTCTCCTCACCTCTCTGAGAACCTCTGCCTTACTTCTGCTTCTTGAGAATAACCCACTTATTGTGCAAAGATAAGGAAGTGGCATCTTTCCAGCATGCCTTGCAACAGGGTGGGATTTCCAAGAAGACCTGGAAACTGGGGCTCCTGTATCCTATTCCATCTCAGTCTCTAACAGAGCCTTCTCAGTGGAAAAACTGAGGAGAAGCTGCAACAGGTGACTGTTCACATTCAAGCTACTCTAATGAGCTACAAATGTTTCCTCTTCACCTCAAATTCTGTTATATTATGCAGCTCTCATGAGACTCCTTCTTGTGAGTGGGCTGGATACATCTGATCCTTATTATCCCAACTATATTATTATTTTAATTAATAGAATTTTGCCTCTCAGGGGACATTTGGTTTTCCCCGTGGAGGTATGTTAATGGATTGAGGCGAGGGACACTGCTGAATATCCTACAAGGCACAGGACAGCTCCCATAACAAGGAATTGTGTGGCTCATATGTCACTAGTGCTGAGGAGAGTCTTGAGTCAGTAGGTATAGAATCAGAGGCCCCTATCACTTCTCGGCTTTTTGGCTAAGATCAAGTGTAGAAACAGAGGCCCCAGGAGTAAAAGTGACAAGTTTAGGGTCACACAGAAAGTAAGTAACAGAGCTAAGGTTGGCCCCGGTCCTTAAGCTCTCAGCTGTCATCATTCCAACCCCTTTCCACTGGTCTAAGATTGCAAAGTGAAATGGGAAGTGGGTGGAGCCTGCCCCTAGGAATAGGGCCTGTGGCTGGCTGTTGCTCTCTGCCTCCTGCTCTTTTTTTTTTTTTTAAATTTTATTTATTTATTTATTTATTTATTTATTTATTTATTTATGTGTGTATGTGTGTGGCCAGCTCAGCCCACCAGGGGGCGGGACTGGCTGGCATGTGGTGCTGGGGGATTGAACCCAGGTCCCTGTGCTTTGCTAAGCTTGTTCTAAGTAGGTGCTTTAGACCACTGAGCCATCTCACCAGCCCCACTCCTGATCTTTTTGCATTAGTCTTTTCTGTTGCTGATGACAATGCTACAGACTAGGTAAGCTATAAGGAAAAGAGGTTCATTTGGGCACCTACTTATGGAGATCCCAAGTAGAGGGCTGCATCGGGTAACGGCCTTCTTGCTGGCAGAGTCCCCAGGAAACTCAGGATATCACATGGCCAGAGATGGGAAGCATGTGTGTTTATGTGTCTTCTGGTCTTTCTCTATAAAGCTCCAGGATCCGAAGATGGAGGTGTCACCCTGATGGCCTTATTTTATCCTAATTCCTTTCCAGATGGCTCCACCTCTAAACACCAGAATCAGGTTAGGTTTCCACCCTCTTAATACTTTACAAGTGAGATTAAATGTCAATTGCTGAAGCCATGAGGGACGTGTAAACCATGCCCAAACCTTAGCATTTATCAAAGCCCAGCCACTTTCTGATGTAGCCATCTGCTTTCTCAACTTCTGAGAGTTGCTGAGAAGTTGCTGAGAAAACTGCACTGGGTGAGGACTGGCAGCATTGCCAAGGGCAAGTGCCAATGTGTGCTGGCTCCAGGGGCTCCCTTCCCCCCTCTCATTTTCCTGCAATCTGCTGACTGCCCTCACCTTCAAGAACTAGTTAAACCCCACTTCATCAAGCAGCCCCTCCATGGCCTCATTCCCAGCAGGTAGCCTGGCTTCCTCCGCACCAGGTCTCAGCCAGCTTAGGAGCGGAATTCCTAACCATGGTAGGACTGAAGCTCTCTTTCTCTGGTTGAAGGCCAGTCTGTTTCCATCCCTGGATCCATTCCTCACTGCCTTGGCAGCAGCCTATCCCTATTAAATCATTCTCTTTCTCCTCCTGTTCCCTTTCCCTTTTCCTCTCCCTTTCTCTCTCCGTTTGTTGGCGTCCCCAATTCTACCACCTAAGGCTTCTCCACTTAAGGCAGCACAAATCTCTCCATTCTTAATTTTAACACAAATGCCTTTCTGGAAACCCTCTGAGAACTTTCATTTGTTCCCTGCCACCCACATCTGTGGTGGCTTCCTGGGTTCACCTCGAACCCCCACCTGCTCCTGCTGTAGGACTTCTATTCATGCTTCATACCCAGCTCATAAAAGCCATAGTAGATAGTGCCATGGCCTATCTAGTGTCCCCTGCCTTCTGAGTCCTGAAGCTACAGCAATTTGGAGCTTCTGATACCTTCGCACCCAGAGAACTTGATTGTGTCTCACAGGGGCAAAAATTACAGGGGGTAAGAAGAGTCATTAATGACCAAGTCATTCATTAATGGCCACCTGTCTGTCAGTGCAGTGCAGTCTGCTTGGTGTGGACGCCTCCTGCCAGAAGTCCCCAGACAGAGGCTGGGATTCGTGGGAGCCTCCCACTTGGCTAAGTAAAGGTCACAGCGACAGGGTAAAATGCTGTTATAATGTGATATAATTCAGTGCCACCTTCCAGCAGATGTCACCTCAGAGGGGTGCATTTGTCCCAGCTGGATCTCAGCTCATTCTGAAACACTCGGAACAGCCACCTGCTGTTTGGGCACTGAGAGCCCCAGGAAACAGTGACTACTGCACATCTATATATTCAGGATTTGGGATCTAGTAGGAGGAATTAAATTTTGTTGGCGAGGTGGGGCAGCTGCTTCCAAGCCAGAAACTCAGGAGTCCATGTCCCGCCCCAAATGCCCTGGGAGAATGGGATGTGCTGGCAACAGCCACATTTTGGAAAATCAAACTGGTTCAGTGCAAAGACATTTTACAGATGAGAAAACTGAGGCCCCAAGAGGCAAAGCAGTGGTTGTGTAAGGTCATATCCTGAATCAGTGACTGTCCTGGGGCTCTGACCCTGAGTCCAGCCAACTCTGCCCCAGATCCCCAACTGCTCTGAAGAGCAGGCATCCCAGGCTTATATGGAAATAAAAACCAGAGTAACCAACATCTTACTTTTTTTTTTTTTTTGAACCGGGGATTGAACTCAGGCCCTTGCATTTGCCAGGCAAGTGCTTATTCTACTGAGCTAGCTCCCTGGCCCCCAACATCTTACTTTGACACCGTGGTGTTTTGTTACAGGTTTGGGAATTAGGGGCCCTGGGATCTGAGCCTCGTCCTGTCTCTCACTTGCCATGGGACCTCGGGCTTACCATTTAAGGAACAAAATAAGCCCTACTTCCTGGGGTGCTGTGAGGATCCCATGATGTCCAGAGGTTGCTCCTTGGCATGTTGTATGACAGTGAGCCAGACAACAGTGTTATTGTCACTCGTACATCTGCAGTGATGCAATGCTGAGGACAGGGACAGTTCTACATCTGAGCTGCCAGAAGGAGAAATGGAGAAACCAGTGTGCCACATCCCCCAGCCAAGTAGCTCTGGAGCCAGAGGAGGGGGATTGGGGGCGTTGTAAGTCTCCATTTAGATTCACTCCCATAATGTGGGGGTATCTCTGAAGCCAGATGCCTTTCGCTGCCCCAGAAAGTGATATGGAATCTCAGATTTCATGTTGTCTGTCCACAGAAAATATTGGCAATATTGAACTGTGGGCAAAGAACTGGGAGAGGGAAAGAGAGAAAGAAAAGGTTTACAAGGAGACAGGAAGGAAGAAAAGAAGGGGAGGAGGAGGGGAGAAGAGAAGGAGGAAGAATATTTGGAAGACTGCTTTTACTCTGTGGTACAAAATGCAAGCCGAAGGGCCAGTGAGATAGCTCAGCTGACTAAGCACCTGCTTAGGCAAGTACAGGGACTGGGATTCGATCCCCAGTGCCAAATGCCTTGCCGGCCCTGACCCCAGGCACGCTGAGTCAGCGACTGAATCTGGATGTTGTGGTCATGCCTGTAATTCCAGCACTGGGGAGGCTAAAAACAGGAGGATCACTATGAGTCTGAGCTGTGTAGTGAGAACCCATACTAAATACATAAAGAAAAAAGAAGTTCAAGATGAAAGCTGAGTTGTAGGCTGTGGAATCAGGAAGACCTGAGATCAGAGGCTGGCACCAGTACTCAGTATCTGGGGGACTTTGGGTTAATCATCCAGCCATTCTAAACCTCAGTTTTCACATCTGCAAATGAGGATAAGAATGGTTCCCTTTTCTTAGGTATAATGACAGAGTGTTTAGGATGGTGCATGGCTCAGAGTAAGTCCTGCTAGAGAGGAAGCAGAAGCAGGACAAGGAGCTATAAGTGTACACACCTGCATGTCCTACAGGGCTTCAGGGAGAGGCTTCAGAACCTACCTCACTGCCTAGAAAGTGAGGGGAAGACCAGAGAGCTCATCCACGTTGAGGAGCAGTTGGATTTGTCTGCGTTAAGAGAAGCCTAATGGGGGCACAGAACCCAAATTACACATGCAAAGGAAGTTAGCTAACACATTCTCCTTGTGTTGATACTATCAGGAATTATTCTTATCTAACTAACAGCAATTATATTGGTGAGGACAAAAGTTCATGTGCTAATGGTGGCTAAATTGATTAATATGTAAGAAGCTGAAGGCAAATTTCATGTTGGCAGATCAGGAAGAAATGTAAATGAGCCACAAGCAAATGACTGCCATAGCTCCTGATAGGGAGATGGATGGGGGTTATCTCTATCTGCCCTGATTGTGGCAGACTCTCACTGGGGTCTGCATTTGGCCTCAAAAGAGGTTCAGGAAGTACAGCAATGTTCCCCAAGCCCCACAGTAATAAGTAGTGGAACGCAGACTCCACCTGGCTCTGTTGGAGGCCTCGGTTCTTACCACTCCATAGAGCTGGTCAACATTATATCTGAGGCTGGACCATCCCAGGCCACAAGACCCAGCAAGATTAGGTGGACAGAGCAGCACAGGATTGATAAACACAGATACCTAGGGCAAAGGATTTCCCTTTTAGTCCTGATGGCTAGGTGGGAAATATAACCAGGACCATGACTGTTAAGTCCAGAAGGCTGGGTATGCTGGGTTCTGTGCCTTCATCTTCCCTGGCACTACAAAATCCATAAAGGCTTTTCCCTAGCCTCAACCCAGACTGGCATCCCACATGAACATCAGTGTTCTCTTTCTTTAGCAGGTGCTACCTGTGTGGCTGTGACCACAGGGCTGTGGGTGGAGATGAAACAACTCAGGATGTACACATTGTTGAATTGGGATAGAATACCAGCTAAATGTTTGTTTTATATTTCTCCCCTCTGGAGGAGCTATATTATGAGATGCCAGTTGTTTCAATATGAAATATGTGTCATTACATATAGAGTCAATTACATGCACAGCCAGTCATATAAATGAATATAGGTGCATAAGTGTGCACACACACATGTACATGCACACACACACACAACACACACAGAGAGAGAAATGAAGAGGAGGTCTTTGGGAGTATTTTCCTTCTTCAAGAACTATGAATGGTTCTAAAGAAGTGATAAAAAGTCTCCAAACTCAAGAAAATACTTTTCTTGGGACTTTAATTATTCACATAATAATTGTCCTAATCTTGTTCTTCTCCTTCAGCCTTAGTGTGCCCTGAGGGTTATGTGTTTGAAGTGAACGACAAATAGTGAGGAATATTCACATCCAGCTTTCACAAGTGTTTATCTTCTTTTTCTCTGAGCTTTCCTTTTCCACCCAGCTTCTGAGAGCCAGAGCTTTAATATCAGAACTCACTTGTTAAAATGGATTAATTCAGTTTCAGCACCACGGACAGACCCCATTTCCACTCTACCACTGTTGGAAGAGGGCTAAGCCTTGAACTCAGGGCCTTGTGTGTATAAGGCAAGAGCTCTACCACTAAGCCACATCCCAAGACCCTAAGGGTTGGTTTTGAGCAACCTAAAGAGGAGAAATTGGGAGCTTCCTGCTAACAGCATTAGGATATGGGGACACCCAGACCACTGAGGGGTTTTTTTTACAGATGGTGCTTCCTCTAGACTACAGCTACAAGCTCAATTTCTTTGACTTCTCCAACCTGGTATCTCAAAACCATGTATATTTTGCCCCCTATGCTATATTTATAATTGTTTTGATATATTAAATAGTGAGCATATCCATGTCTCAGAATTAATTTGACACAAAGAGAGGATGCTTATGACTATAACTTTCTTATGAATTATAATCTATATGACATATATAAACATGACTTATAACCTATAGTTTTCTTCAGATTTCATGAGCCTGTAATCACACTGCCAAAATTCTGTGTGTGTGTGTGTGTGCGTGTGTGTGTGTGTGTGTGTGTGTGTGTGTGTGTGTAGTTCAAGATCTTTAACTTGGAATTTGAGTTTTCCTGTTTAGGCTCCTGACTTCTCTATGAATGCCTACTCATGCATCTCATACTAGGAATGTGTTCCCAGACTTGGTTTCTTTGAGCTCCTGGTCCACTTCCTCTATTCTCTGGATTGTATCATCTCCCCATAGGATAAAGGGAGTGTACTTAACCCTGCCCTCTGCTCCTACCTGTTGGAACAAACATGTGTCCTCACTATGCAAGCACTTTGAGGTCTGATACAGCCATTGTCATCCAGCAGGGCAGAGCAGTGACTCTGTTGTTTTCAAGGAAGAACACTGTGCCAGCCCCGTTGATGTATTTCACTCTTTGGCTCTTGCTTTGGAATGTTGGCTCCTCCCCCATTGTTCTCTTCCCTCTACCTCTTCTGACATACACCAGTGGAGTGATCTGGGGTATGAGAGATCTTGCCTGCCCAGGTCAGCTGCAGTTGGAGACATGTACAGCCTAACAGTGGCCCAGTGATCCTTCAGTGGACAAAGGTCATTGGTCTCTGAGGTCTCTGCCATGCAACCTATACATGAAATCATTTCCTGTGGCCCTAGGTTTGGGCTGTGTTTTTGGGAGTCCTTCAAGGTGGACAGAGAGAAGTGGAATTGTGCCTGTCAGCATCACACGTGGTGGTGATCCTGGAAGGTTAGTGCAGGGAGGTGCAGCTGCTACACCAATTGGTTGCCAACCAACACTGTCAACACCTTCTCTGTGCCAGGGTTGTCCTGTGCACTGGGGACATATGGATGGCTTGGACATTATCCCTTGGGGAGGCTACAGGCTGGTGGATGAATCAAAGCTGAAAGAGTAGGTGTCACTCAGGTCAGGCCCCAGGCTCAGCCAGGCTCAGCCAGGGATGAGACACAGCCTAGGACTACTGACACTCAGGCTGCCTGAGTAGGACAGGTGTCAGGGCAGTGTCACAAGGACCAAAGAATGTTTTCTGGGGAAATATTATGACTTGTGATAAGAGGTGTAGGCAGAATGTGATCAAAAGGAAGCATGCCTAAGGTTCAGCACCTGCTGGCTCATCCCTTTCTCTACCTTTACCAAGCTCTGTTCTTTAGAAATGACTCTGAACCATTGATTATCCTTTTACTTGAATGTAACAACAAACTGGCTTAGGCAAATATGAGAATTTAGCAGTTCAACCAATGGAGAATTGTGGAGGTGGGTCCACCTCAATGCTCCAGGTCCTGTCCTGTTCTGTCCTGTTCTCTCCTCTCTTCCCCTCCACTCCCCTCCTTCCTCCTCTCCTGTCTCTTCTCTCATTCTTTTCCTCCCTCTAGTTCTCCCTCCCCCTGCCTTTGGATATAGGGTCTCACTGTGTTGCTCATGTTGGCTTAGAACTCCTAGGTTCTAGTGACGCTCCTGCCCCAACCTCTTAAGCAGCTAGGATCACAGGCATGTGCCACTGTGAGGGGCTCTTACAGCTCCATCTCTGATAGTCTGTCCTCTCCACCTTCCTCTTCATGCTACTTGCATTCCTGGCTGATGTCTCCTGACCCCAAGGCTCTTGGCAAGTCTGCAGACACTTTTCTCCCTTTGGGAACTTAATCTAAACAGGAAAGCATCCTTTTCCCCCAGATGTTCCCCCACAAAAGTCTCATTGCCTTTCATTGGTCTAACAGTCACTCAGTCTTCCCTGAACCAATCACTGTACCCAGCAGAAAGAGATACACTGGCTGGCTCAGCCAATCAGAACACACCCCTGGAACTGAGTATGGGTCACCGTGTCTATATGAAGACAGTGGGGACAGGTCAGTTCTATAGGAGAAAAAGAGATGATGTGGAAGCTGGGGAGATGAGAATGGGGTGCCTGTTGTCTGAGATCCTTACTGTGCTCACAGGCAGTGAAAACTCTGAGCTGCCGTGCGATCCCATCTCCCTTAACCTGCCTCTCTTAGTCACTTTCCTCATATCTGAGGAACAACTTAAAAGAGGAGAGGTTAAAACTATAGTCTGTGGTTGAACTGCTTTAGGGCAGAACCAGCACGGCAGAGGGGCAAGGTGGAAGCTGCTCATGTTGTGGTGGCCAGGAACAGAAAGGAGAGAGAAACCAAGGGCAGAGGAAAGCCTGCCAGGTCATGCCCCAGCCACCTGGCCATAGCCCAGCTCCTCAGCTAGGGATCAATCAACAGCTCTCCCCTGATTAACCCATTGGTGAGTGTAGCCCCCCATAATCCAGTCTCCTTCCAGGAGCCCCGGCCCTGCACACATAACCATAGCACTGCCTATGCCCAAGCCTGCTGATGGTATGGGCTTCCCACCTGCCACTCTGGCTCATCCTTCGTTTCCCCTTGCTGTGTCTTCCTTCTAGGATTTCCACCCCACTCCCTCCCTGTTCACCCTCAGTGAGAATATAAGCTTCATCTTTTGTGACTGTGAAACAAGTCGTCTCTGCTCTGGTTTCCGTAGCACCTTGTCCCCACCGCCATCACTGGCAATGCCATTATCATCAGAGGTCTTTAATGTCCCCATATTCCTGTGCGCCCCCCCCATATTTTGTGTGCCCCCCAGCTTACTTATTCTTTGGAATTTAGGCTCTGGGTAAGTCTTAGTAAATTTCTCTATTCCCGATTCTAGATTACTGCCCGGTTTAGCAAAAGAACGCAATAAATATTTATAAACTTAATGAAAATAAGTTTGGATCGAAGACATGACTTCTGTGCAATTGTTTTTGATTTAACAATGTGACAAAGCCTCAAGCCACAGGAAAGGAGCGCCAATGGTAGGATTCCAGGCGCCAGTAAGCTGGGGACAGAAGCGTCCTCTGTCCTTCAGTGCCTGGAGGAGGAAGGCTGCCTTGGCAGGTGGAATTTTCTATTCTTGCCTCTTCAGTGCAAAAAACAATCATGCTGTCTCCTGAAAACATCAGTGTGTCATGGAAACAAATGTGCTTCCTTTTGCTTTTCTGGTGGGAGGAAACTTGTCTAGCCTTATCAGGCATCCCGCTCCTGTTCCGGTTGGCAGAACGTTTCTTATGGCATCTTGGTGAGTTATGGTGACAGCCTGGGTGACTCTCTCAACTCTGACCCCCTAGGCACTGATCCCTGCTGCCTGTCCAGCTCTGCCTGGCAGGGAGGATGCAGTGCTGGTTGGGAGTTGGAGGGATCCTTATTCTACAGCACAGATCTTTCCAGGTTAAATTTGTTGGCCTGGCTGCTTCCTGCAGCTGACCTGGGATCTTGCCTGACCTCGCATGAATCCTTCTGCAGGACCCAGCTCCACCCGAATCAGCATTTCTACCTTCAAGCTCACCCCCTCCAGCCTGCATTCCACTCTGCCTCAGAATGAGGCTTAGCTGCATGTTGCTGGCTGGCTCCCCCAGCTGGAAACTATTTGAGGCACCTGGTACCCTTGGGTCACAGTCTACGGACACACTGATCGTGGCCAGGCATGTAGGAGACATGTAGAGGCACAGGCATTGGCCAACTAGATACTAGGCCTTGGAGAGGCACCAACAGCAGCCAGGCCACATCAGCCAGCAGAGGCCCTGACAGTAGCCAGGCCCATACCAGGCAAGCCCCTGGCCCTGCTTTTGTCCCTACTCTTCCCTCCTGCTGCTGTGAACTCTCATTCACTGATCAAGACTCAGCTCAGCATCCCCTCCTCTGAAGCACTCCTGCTCCGCCCCTTTCTGTCTACACGCACAGCCTCTCATGACCGTTCCCTTGTGTTTCCTGTACTGGAGTGTGAACAGGTAGAAGTCTCTGTCCTAAGACAGACGGATTGTTCTGTATTTGCGCATCTGGCAGTAGCAGAGGTGTCAGTGTGCACACATAAAGGGGACGAATGAGCAAGTGGACTTACTATTGTTAAAAGAACAGTACAATCATGTCTCTCTAATTTCTGCAGTGTGTGCTTCATGCCAGGCACTGCACTAGGCAGTTTGCTTACCATTTATCTCCTACAGCTCTGAGAGCTCTGTCTGAGTTGGCACTGTTATTAGAATCACTTTACAGATGAGACATGTTGGGTTCAGAGAGGTTAAAGAGCAGTCTGGGTCACACTGTGGGGGAGGGAAGGGGCTAGGACTTGAGATCAAGGATGCTTGGCTTGATTTCTTCCTTTATTGAGGGCTCACTGTAGGCCAGGTACTGCTCTGGGGATGGAACAGAAAACAGAACAGGCCAAGGTGCTGCACTGGTAGAGATTGCATTCTAGTGTAGAAGCAGAAAGGAAACAAATAACAAATATATAAATCATGTCAGGGCCTGATAAGTGCCATAGAGAAAAATAAAGGGTTGGGGAGTATATCAATTTCTAGGAATCCTACAACAATACCACAGGCGATGGCTCTTAAACAGCAGATATTTATTTTCTCATAGTGAGCTAGAAGTCAAGGCACCTGCAGCCTTTATTCCTTTTTAAAATTTTCTTTCTGTCTTTTTCTTTGTGTACTGGGAATTGAAGCCAATACCTTTGCAATGAGCAGTATCCCCAGTCCATTTCTTAAAAAGTTTGAGACAGGGTCTCACTAAGTCGCTAAGTTGCTTAGGTTGGGTTTGAACTTGTGATCCTCCTGCCTCAGCCTTGCAGAGTGCTAGGACAGGTCAGTGCCACAAGCCCCAATTAGGTTTGGTGTCTTAGAGGGCCTTTTCCTTGGCAAGCAGATGGCCACCTCTCTGTTGTGTCCATCCTCACCTGGAGTCTTTCCCAGTGACTCTGTGTATCCTAATCTCTTCTTATGGGGATCCTGGTCCTTCTTTTAACTTACCTACCTCTTTAGAGGTTTTGTCTCCAGATACAGTTATAATGAAGCTCCTGGGGCTTTCAGGATCCAGATGGTAAATGGAAGGAAACAATTTAGGATGTTAGCACAGAGTGCTAGCCTGGGTTGGTGAGGCTTGAGGGGAGGTCTGAGGCTGTAGGTGAGGTGCCCAGCTCAGGGAATTGGCTTGCTGGGAGGAGGGAGCAGCAGGTGCAGAGGCCCCAAGGGATGATGGGAGGTCCCATGGAGCTCTGTGAATGGGGAAAAGAGAGGGGCCCACATGTGCATTCTCTGAACACTCATGTAGCTGAGTGGCTAAATGGACTCTTCCCATCTGATGAGTACTTCAACACCTGTGTGGTGCATACAGAGAAACTGAGGCCCACAATAGGAATGGACCTACTCAGAGTCATACAGTGGGTCTGCCCTTGGCTCTCCTCTCTCTGAGAAGTGGGGGTGCTGTGCAGTGGGGTAGGGTGGGATGGCTGCCTGTGCTGCAGAGCCCTGTGAGGGCTGTTGCTGATTCTGTCTCTGTCCAGAAGAGGCAGCAGCTCCAGTGGGAGAAGAGGAGTCCAAGTGCAGGGCTCAGGGCAGCTGCCTCTGAGCGCGGAGTGTGGTTCTGACCATGGCACATCCTCCCTGTTTGCCCTGTACTCTTCCTTTTGTTAGTGCCTTCAGCAGTCACCCTCAGTCCCAGCCCCAGACTTGGGATGGCCTCGGTCACTCTGAGCTCCCTGCCAGGCTAGGAAAGTTGCAGACTTCACTGCCCAGTTACCATGGGCCAGTCAGTGGGCCACAGGTGCTGAGAAGGTGCGGTTCCTCCCTGGAGCCATCTCCTTCAGTCCCTGCAGCCCAGGGGGCTGAGAGTGCAATGCCGACTTTACAGATAAGGAGAATGAGTTCCTGAGGGGGAGGGGAGAAGCTGCTGTCTATTCCTCAATCTGCTCTCTACTGGAGGAAGGGAGACAGTTAGAGAGAAGGATCAGTTCAGGGCAGGCACATGAACTCTACACATCTTGGAATGACTTGTGATTTATTCATTGGTCTCCCTCCCCCAGCACCACATCCCTCCCCTCTTGGTCCCACTCCTGAATTTCCCATACTCAGCCAGGCAATCACTGTGCCTTGACCGGGATGATCCCGAGCAAGCATCACCTTCCAAGAGACAGGGAGTGTTGTGCCAGGTTCATGGATGGAGAAGCTCATGCTTCTATAACCCTTGTTCCATCCACCTCCCATTGGGGCCATGCTGGGTCCTGTGGCTTCACTCTGGACCACCTTCTCTCCTCTGGGCTCACCTATTCGTGGGGACACCTCATTTGAGGAGGTTGCAGGAGAGAGCTAGCAGAAAGGAGGCTGCCAGGCTTTGGGCTCTAACCTCAGTTCTGAGTCTCTGAGTGACCTCCTGGGGCTTCATTTCTTGACCTGACAAAGCAGGAGCCAGATGAGATGGCCTCTAAAATACTGTTTTGGAGGGATGAACCATAAGAGATGAACCATAGGCCCCCAAAAGCAATGGCACACCTGGCCATGGACCATGGACCAGAAACTCCAAAACTGTGATCCAGAATAAACCTTCCCTCTTTTTGACTTGATTATCTCATGTGTTTTGTTCCAGTAACAGAAAGCTGACTCACAAACCTGGAATGTCCTTTCCTCCCTCCCATCCATCTATGCTCCACCGCTCCATGGAAATAGTCAGACTCACTGCACCCCCAGTCCCTACTCAGGCCCCCGAAACTGCACTTCACCTTTCTCTCCTTTGTCTGGAGCCCCAGGATGAGCATGATATGGAGGTGTGCACCCATCGCACATGGCCTGGCTGCATCTACCTGGGCCTGCTTGCTGCTCTGTCAGGGTTGGTTTCTGCATCCATGGGGTCGGGGGATGATCTCCCCTGAAAAACTGGTTGGCTCTCCATGAGGCGCTCAAGCACATGTGAATTTGATGATCTCACTTCAGACAGTTTGTAATTCTTCATTTTTGGCCCGCAAGCTCTCTATGAAATGAACTTCTAAAAGTAAATGTTTTTCTTTGTTCCTCTTTGGGCACATTCAACCTTTTTTTTTTTTTTTTTTTTTTTTTTTTTTTTTTTTTTTAACT
>NW_004524739.1:3311212-3339615 GCF_000260255.1 Octodon degus
TTTTTTTTTTTTTTTTTTTTTTTTAAGTAGGTGCTTTAGACCACTGAGCCATCTCACCAGCCCAGGAAAGTCTTGTTTTATGTCCAGAGGAGGTACAGTTGATACTCCACAACCACTGAGGATCCTGCTCCACAGCCTCGGGGAGCTGCAGTGCCTCTTACAAGCCGTAGCTTCAAACCTCCCCAGGCAGCAGATTTGCAGAGCCATTCTTACGGTCTCGTCTTCCCTCCCACTCCCCACCCTGTCTGCATTTTAGGGAAAGATCGAGTTATTCTTTCTGGGTTCTTTGTTTTTCTTCTCATTGCCGACTCTCCTGGTCTGGCCCCCATGCGCGTGCACATGCCAGAAAACCATGTTTCAGAGATAATATTCTCATTTAGAGGGCAGGGGAAAGGGTGAAGCTGAATAGGGAAAGATAAAGTTTTGTGAGTGTGTGTGTAAATGGTTGCAAACGCGCACCTGATAATAAATCCACTCCTGCCAGGCAGGTTATCAGTAAGTGCCTAGAAAATCCCTGCAGCCCTGAGATGCTGTGATTCTATGAATTTTAAGATGCGAGACCTCAAGGGGACGGAGATGAGCTAAAAGCCATTATTCCACCAGTACCTCTCGGATTCTACCGGCCCCACAGTTGTCTGACCGCTGGAGAATGGTCTGAAGCGTGTCAACACTGGCTCTTATCGGAGCAGAAATGGGTCATCTTGTTTTGTGTGCCTCTCCCAGGACCCCTGAGGGCCACAGCCAGATCTGTTCCTTGGACTCCTTTTGAATTTTCAGCGAGTAGAAGAGAGATGCCTCGGACCAATCACTGTGCATACCGTTAATTCATCACAACTGGGGCAAGAGCCAAACTGAAGGGACTCTGATGCTTTGAGGCAACAGCATCACATAGAGATGTGAAACATGGAGACTTGACCTGCTCTGAGGAGGCGAGAAAGAGCTGTGGTGGTCAGGAAGATGACTTGGGGAAGAGCATGTGCAAACGTCCTGTGACAGGCAGAAGCTGGTGTACTTCAAGAGACTGGCTGGGGGGGGGGCACATGCTGGAAGGCAGAGGGAGCAGTAAGGAGAAGCCAATGACTAAAATCCAGGGGGCAGGAGTGGGCAGGCTGAGGGGTTCCGGGGAGCTGGTCATAACCCTGGTCCTGCAGCTGCGTCATCCCTTCACCAGTCACATTCCTCAAGGGATGTTCTCTTTGTGCCATGTTCTGTGCTTAGCAGTAAGGCTTTCAGGAGTGCGGACAGGAGTGACAGGACTTGTCTCAGCTCACGTCAATGTCCCTTTGTCAGAACCTGCTCTTGGCAGTGTGGTATGGCCCTGAGGGTGGAGGTGCACAGCTACCTGAGGGACATGGACAGAGTGCCCTCACCTGGAAGGAGGAAAGAGGGCAGTGTAGCCCTCGCAGGTGGTTGTGGGGAGCGGAGGATACAGTGCAAGCAGAGGCTGGGGCCGTGAGCCCAGCCAGAGGCTCCTGCTGCCTTCCCAGCAGAGCAAGCCCCTCACACCACGGGGATACGACCCCAGGGACAGGTGACCTCTGGCTGGCCCTGCAGAGGGAGCATAGCTATGAGGTGGGGACTTTGCCTCACAGCCAGGCCAGACCACATGGGGTGCCCTGGCATCCGTACTGTTAGTAATGGGACAGGGAGCAGGTGAATTACCTGCCTGATGGTGGAGGGCAGCCGAGCATACTGTCCACACATACCGGTTCCTCTGGCCACCCTGACATTAGAGACACCCAGGCAAGCACTGTATATTCTATTTGCTACTTTGACAAATGCAGCTTGACAACAGCCCAGGAGACTAGTTTTGATTTTAACGATCTCAGAAGCCTGGGTTCTGTCCTGGGCATGGGAATGCAGAAGGGCCAGCCTGTGGCCTGTCTCACCTCTTTCACTGCAAGGGCAGCACAGGCACATGGACACCCCTGATGCAGCCCTCCAACTCCTCCCACAGCCCCATGAGTAGCTGCCACCCTCAGGACACTCAGGGCTGGTACTTGGCCATGGTGCAGTCCAGGCTCAGGGGAACAGATCGAGGGATGGGCCCATTTAGGCTTAGGAAGTCTGAGCATGGAGTTTGGGCTTTCAGGTACTCAGGTTATTGCTGAAATTGAGAACTATACTCCACGGGGCCCATCCACATGGATTCCGCATTCCATGAAAGGGGAAGTCTTAGGTAGAGAAGCATCATATAGGGTCTTGCCAGGGGCTCAGACACAAGCTGCTTGCCTAAGTAGGAGGAAGAGGTAAAATCTAGCTCTTCTCTACTTGCTGGGCTGCCTGCCTGATCCCATGGGTGGAAGAAGCCAAGAAATTAGACCAAGCCCTTTAAGAGAGTAGAACCAGCAGACCCAATACCAAGGCTAGGAACAAAGGTCAGAGCCAGGACCAGAGTCAGAGTCTGAGAGTCAAGACAGAGTTGGACTCAGAAGGTGTCTGAGATCCAGAGCACCATGCACAGGGGACAGCTGGCTGCCCATAGAACCAGGGCAGGGTTGACAGGCTAGAAACAGCAGCTTCAGTTGCCAGTTAGGCACAGCTAATTACAGATGACTGCAGCAGAACATCTCTGCCCTGGCTTGCGATGGACCCCCAACCTTTCATCTGGGTGCACTCGCTCATGCACAGCTGTATTTGGGGCTACAAATGATTACTTTCAAAAAAAGCCCTATCTTCCTGGGAGTCGATGAATTCATCTCTCTCAACATATCCATCTCCCTTAACAGATCTTTCACAAGCACAAATGTCATAGTCACTCAGTCTGCTGTAATAAAATACCATTGGCTGGCCAGATTAGACAACACAAAGTTGTTTTCTTAGTGTAGAGGCTGAAGTCTGAGATCAGAGTGCCTACAATGGCGAGCTCTCTTCCTAGATTGCAGGTGGCCACCTTCTTGCTAAGTCCTGACATGATGGAGGGCTCTGGGGAGAGGGCTGATTTCTGGGTATCTTCTTATAAGGGCACTAACCTTGTTATATGGGCCCCACCCTCACAACCTAATCTAAATTTAATTACCTCTCAAAAAGCCTCATCTCTAAATACTGTCCCTTAGGAGGTTAGGGAAGCAATATGCAAGTTTTTTTTTTTTTTTTTTTTTGGCGGGGGGGGAATAATTCATCCCATAACAATAAACAAGGGTTACTCTTATTTAAAAAGAAAAGAAAGGAGGAAAAAAAGGTATCGGTAGTGAGTGGAGTGGAAATTGCTCCAAATACAAGGTGGTTTGAAAGGTGGGCTGTGTTTCCCAGACAGCTCTTAATGAGACTCACATACCCAGATACCTTATTTGTCCCTAAAGGCATAACAGAAGAATGTTCACACATTTTTGCTTTCATCATTTATCAGGTAGAAGATATGATCATGTTCCACGAGATTTTGAACAAAGAAATCCACATTCCCTGGGCAGGGGGGAAATTTGCCTTGGGTCACACAGCCATGGGCCTGGAGCAGGCCCATGTTAGTTCCAGTTAGTTTCAGTGTGCAGAGTACAGCCGGGGGAGCGGGCTCTTTGGTGCAGGAAGGCAGTGTACCCATCAGGCACCTGCTCTTCACCTTTGTGCTGCCCTGCCCCCTTTTGGGCTCACTCTGCTTCCCAGGCTCGTTCCTTACCCACCGCCATCTCCACCATCATGTCTATGCCTAACCCAAGTTGGAGCTGGGGCTGGGAAACAACTTCTGGGAGGCATTGTCTCAGTTACTCTTCTCTTGTTGCTGGGACAAATACCCAACACTCAAAATTAGGGAAGGGAAGGTTTATTTATATTTTTATTTTATTTTTTTCTGTATTTTAGGGAAGGGTTTACAGGATGTTCAGGGTCTCACTACTAGATTGGACTCACAGTGATTCGCCCATTTACAGCCTCCCAAGTGTTGGGATTTTAGACATGCACCACCACGCCTAGTCTCAATAGCTATGGGGGGCAGGGCTGGCGTGGCAGGCCTGGAGATCGAACCCCCTGCCCCTGCATCTGCTTGCAGGTACTTTAATCCACTGAACTATTTGGCTGGCCTGCAAAGGGAAGGCTTATTGAGCTCACAGTTTGTGGAGGTTTCAGTCCATATAAAGCTGGCTCCAAGGCAGACTGGCACATGGCGGAGGGCAGCAATTCACGGTGGCAGAATACAGCAAAACAGCAAGAGGAAATGGGAGGAGTAGCAGCAACAGTGGCTACAGAGAGCGAGTCTGTCTCCCGTATGTTGCATTCAGGCTATCTGCCCAGGCTGAGTGTAGCACTCACATCTGTAATCCCAGTGGATCATGAGTAGTCACAAACTCTTGGGGTCTGCCCCATGACTGCATGCTTTGCGGTGGGGACAGCCAGACACAAACTATAACACATCACTAGCCATCTTCCAGAGAGCATACACAGTTTGAGTGTCCAAACACTGCCTCCTGAGAGTGGGACCTCTGCTATAGAATCCAGGAGTGGTAGAAAAAAGAGTTCGTTGTTCTCCCCTGGATGCCTAGACTTCATTCCTTCTTAGTTCCTGTATTAACTCAATCTCTGTTACTGTAACAAAATATCCAAGTCTAGATACTTTATTAAGAAGAAATTCATTAGATCACAGTCCTGGAGGATTAGCTTGGCTTTGCTCAGGACTTCATTGCAGATGGCATCACAATAGCAGGAAAAGACAGGAGGCAAAAAAGAAAACCGAGGGACTGGTGAGATGGCTCAGTGGTCTAAAGCACCTACTTAGAACAAGCTTAGCAAAGCACAGGGACCGCGGTTCAATCCCCCAGCACCACATGCCAGCCAGCCCCGCCCCCTGGTGGGCGGAGCTGGCCACACACACACACACACACACACACACAAATTAAAAAAAAAAAAAAAAAAGAACGAATTCAGGTTGCCGTGAGACCCACCTCAGTTCCTCCCTAGGGGAATGTTCCCCGATGCTGGGTGCTGTTCACCACTGCCAATCGGGGGATCACGCTTCTAACATGTGTACCTCTAGGGAACAAACCGCAATCTAGGCATAGCGGTCCCTGATTTGCTGTGTGGCTGTTTCTGTCCACTGTTGCTACTGTAACACGGTAGAAGATGCAGCCTAAAATACGGGATTTCCAGGAATGCGCATTTACTTTGCGCTTGCTCACGGCTCTGTGGGTAGGTTGGGCAGCTCTGTCTCCGGTTACCTGGGTTTGATCTGCTCCACCTGTACCTCACCCCTGTGGCCAGTGGCTCTGGAAAGGGCCCAAGTGCACGAGGGAGAGTGGAAACCCAGCCGGCTTTCTGGCTGCTCCTGGAGCTTTCCCACCAGCCCAGTGACTGAGGCATCCATCCAGATTGCCCAGGCTCCTGCGGGTCCTAGAACCTCACAGTGAGCAGGGATTGGGCTGGGGGTATTAAATCCAGGTTCTTGCTCCTCTTAGTTTTGGGCTCTTCACAAGCCAGGCACCACATCCTGCCCTTGTCCTTTTTTCTTTTCTTTTCTTTTTTTTTTTAAGTGTATATGGCACAGGGTCTACAGGGTCTACAGTGTCTCAGCACATAGATCGGACTTGTAGTGATTCTCCTGTTTTCAGCCCAAGCACTGGGATTACAAGCATGCGCTACCGTGCCCAGTTTTAATCACTCCTCAATCGTAGTCTCAGTGCACCCGGGGTGGGGGTGGGGCAGCACAGCATGCTAGGGATCAAACCCCAGACCCTGCGCTGTGTTGTCCTATTTGCAGCCTCAACTCTGAGCCGTCCACTCTGCTTGTCTCAACTCCATTTGCTTTCTGAAATGCACCCCTCACAGCCAGGTTCCTCCTGAACGATGCCTAGCACAGCTGCCCGAGCTAAAGACCCTCTTTCCTTTCCCCAACCCAAGAGAAGTTCTGCTCTGCTTTAGCCTCAGTCCCAGGTTTTTCCATTTTTAGTCACCACCAAAATGGAAACTAAAACATAGCTCACCAAGCCCGGAGCTTTAGGAGATTTGCTTCCCCATGCTGGGTGAGGCATTGGTGTCATGCCTGGGTCCTTCCCACCAGTGTATGGAAATCTGGCCCTGGCAGCCTGCTCCTCCCAGGCTAGCTCTTCTTTCCTTTCCAGGCTCCTGCCCCTCATTGTTGGTGCTCCTGGCTGCTTTCTGATGAGCACTTTTGTGCTGCTGCAAATCGCTTTCAGCTCAACAAAGCAGCCTCACTTGAAGTCCAAATCCTCCTCCCTGGAGGGGCGCCCGTACTGTCTCCTTCCTTCTCTCCCAGGTGTCCTGTTGTCTGAGCTACAAAGGAAGGTGGAGGGTGCCTCAGCCTTGAGTGGGATGGGCAGGTCTCTCCTCCCAGCCACAAAGGTGCTTTCCACCAAGGCAGCTGCTCCCCACAGGCACCAAAACACATGCTCCACTGTCCACCAGGAGGGAGGAGCCACTTGATTGTCATGATAAAGGTGCAGCATCACTCTGGACCTTGCAGTCTTCCCTGTGGGCCAGTGTGAGCGGAAGAGAGCTGCTTTCCTGTCCTGTCTCTTGGGTATCGTGGGTACTCTGGCAGGAAGTGATATGAGCATCACCCCCATTCTGCAGATGCCCTCACTGATCCTCAGCAGAGCTTGAGGCAACTAATTAGCAGGGGCAGGAAATTCACTCAGGGTGAGCACAGTTTGGAGCTCTTGACGCTTTCCTAACACCCATGTGTAGAATGCTGAGCCAGTGTCCAAGAGCTCTCATGCTGTAAGACCCCAGAATACAGCATGAAGCTACTCCTCACTTTACCATTGAGCAGTCTCTGTGTCCTGAGGAAAAGCCTTCTCTGCCCAGGATGACCCTCTATGATGCTGTCCCCATGGACATGTTTGATGCTTCTTCTCTGGAGCCAGCCTGGCCAGAGTGGCAGCTCTGACTCAGTGATGAATCCACTCCCAGCTGTACCCAGAGGCAGTCCCAGGAATATGGACTACATACAAAGTCCTGCGTATTGGTGGATGACCTGTACTGTGGTTTGGCCCTGGGATGTCCCTGGAGACCCATGTGGACTTTGGACTTGTCCCCTGGACAGCTACTATTGGGGTGTTGTGGAGCTTTTAGGAGGTGAGGGCTGGTGGGAGGCCTTCAGGTCACTGGGGTGTGTGTCCTGGAAGGGAGAGTGGGACCCAGTCCCTTTCTTTCCTTTCCTTGGATCCGGACCATGAAGTGAGCTGTTTTGCTCCACTGTGCCTTTCTGCCATGGGGAAATTCTACCTGCTCAAGGCACTATGGGTAACTGATCACAGACAGAAACCTTGAACACTGTGAACCTGAATAAACTTCTCTCTTTATAAGCTGACTTGTGGTGGCTGCTAATTTCTGGGATGGAAAATGGACCAACACAGTCTCTGAGCGATGAACATGTTTTCCCCGGGCCCTCTTGTCTGCTGTGAGGGGGTCCAGTGGGCCCTAGAGGGATGCACAAGTCCCTGGTCCTTCTTTCAATCCTTGCGAACCCTTCTCACCCACCACCCGCTGCCCACAGTCTGGTTGAGCAGTCCAGCCTCCTCCTCCTCAGGGGAAGATAATTAACTGCCAAGGTTCTGGCTTGATCAGCTCCTGTGTGGTGAAGGCACTTGTGATGGAAGATGTGAATTGCAGGCTCCTAGCACTTCATCCTCCTCTTTTACTTCTTATCTTTATTCATTCTGGCAAATTAAATTAGCATTGTCTTTCCAATCTTGTTCTCCAGGAGGAATTAAGCAACAGTAGCAAAGAGGGAGCCCGGCCGCGTGGGGAGTGCTTGCTGCACTTTTTAAATGCCTTCTGTCTTAAAGGTCTACTGCCCTGGAAAATAGCAGGCAGCTATTTTGCGGGTATTGTTCAGGGTATTGGGGTCAGATAGTTGCCTCTTCCTTATATAAGACATTGGATGGGGAGTCAGCAGTCCCAGAGCCAGGAGAGTGTTCTGTGCTTCCAATGTTCTATCAGTAAGCTGAGCCTACACCTAGTGTTGATTAATTTTCAGTGGTTTCAGTCTCTGTGAGTCTCAACCTTTCAATATTAAACCACCCATGAGTAACCCCAGCTCTAGCCTGAGGCCAGAAAGCTCCCAAGGGATTATGGGAAGTTCTCCTGGACCAAACACATGCAGGATTTCACAGGCAGAGATGGAGACCTGCCTTTGACCCCTAAGGCCTGACAGAGCTGTCTCAAGAGCAGGATTAGGCTCAGCAGGATGTCACATCACTGCTGGTGGTGACTCATGGAGACATTTGAAGTCAGGACCCACCATGGAACCTCATGACTGGAGTTTCAGTACTGGGACTTCAGCTGTCAGTAAAACAACAAACTTGCAAAGTTCCAAGATGCTCTGTTTTCCAGATGCTGACTGAATCTTCTTTGTTTTAGAGGAGAGTCTCTGCACCTGCCTTTGTGTACCCACTACCTCTACCAAGAGGGCATCCATCGCATGCATCTCCTTCTCTTGCTTATAAATGTGCCCAGTACTCCAAGACCTCATTTTAAGGCCTCAAATCCCTTCTGGCCCAACCAGAATGACCTTTCCCTTCCGAGGACCCACTAACTCTTGCCTGACAGTCTTGCTATCTGCACCTCATTTTCCACCTTTCTCTCTATATCACCTAGATTTACCCAATTAAAGAAATTCAGTACTAGAAGGGCACCAACCATATGCCATATTTTGCATTAGGTGCCTTGCAAGCATCTGCTTTTGATTTCGTCAATCCGTGGAGGTAGACATGAGGATCCCATGCACAAGGGTGGACATGGGGCTTTGAGAGGCCAATCACTCATTGCACACATGCACAGAACATTGGAACTCAGGAATGTCTGGGTCCTACACAAGGGCTTGGGACTGCTCCTTGTTCCTGGCAGGCACTGGCAGAGGCTTGCTGAAAGGATATAGATGTACCCATTTCCTAGCTCTGCAACTGGAAGCTAGCAGGCAGGACCGAGTGGCTCTAGGCCTGGGCTTGGGGGGGGGGCAAATGGAGGGCAGGTCCCTTTCCTGTCATCCTGTGTGGTTCAGAGGGAGGCTGGGAGGATGAGAGCCCTGGATGCTTGCAGGTGGATCTCACAGCCTCTCTGTGTTGGGGGCTTACTGTGTTTGAGATGCAGAGCAGGGCTGGGCTGCTGAACTCAGCAGAACAGGCTCTGAGCAGGGTTGGGGTTTCAGGGTGTTGTGAGCCCAACTGGGAGCAACAGCAGAGAGGACCAAGGTGTGACGTCTGAGTTCCTGGTGCCACACAGGGCCACAGGATGCTGCTTCCCCTCAGTGCCGGTCTCCACTGCTTCCTGTGCTGCTTCCCCATTGTATACTTTTTAGTCTTTTTGAAACAGGTTTCACAATGTAGTTCAAACTGGTCTCGAACTCACTTTGTAGCCCAGGCTGGCCTCGAACTCACAGAGATCCTCCAGTGCTCAGAGCCTGAGCACTGGAAATTCTCCTTCACCTTTCCTAGCTCCTGCATGCCGTCCCTCCATCGTTCCACTTGAGTCTGTTGGAGCTGGTCTATGCTCTGTATGGCTGTCTCTGTCTCTGTCTCCCTGTCTGCCTGGGGGCGGTCTTGTTAGTCTCTCTCTCCCTGAGACTGTGTCTCCTTCTAATTTTGCAGCCTCTCCTAGTGACTCACTGTCATTGTGTGCGTGCACGCGTGTGTCTGTAATTGTGTCTTTGTATATACATGTGTGTTTCTTTTTTTTTTTTTTTTTTTGCGGAACTGGGGATTGAACTCAGACCCTCGCGCTTGCCAGGGAAGTGCTTATTCCACTGAGCCATCTCTCCAGCCCCTACACGTGTGTTTCTGTATCTTTCAAATCTGTATATTTTCCTATCTTTACCTCCCTCTAGGCATCATCCCTAATTCTTTGTTTTTCCTCCCCTGTGTGACTTTTATTCCTCTCCCCTTTCCTCTTCACATACTCGTCTCATTTCCATATCACTCCCAACCTTTCAGCCTAGGTGTGTGTGCGTAGGTTCGCCTCCTTCCGAGATGCGCACAAGTTGACCTCAGTGTTGCTGTCTCTATTTCTCAGTGAATCAATCATTCTTTTTCTGGCTCGCTCACTCTTCCCACCCCATGTTTACTGCTTGTCCCAGCATGGAAATCTGGGAGTCTCAGGCCAGAGCGCCTCAAGTTCCAAGGAAGGACACATCAGTTTGGGGCCTGGAGGGCGGCCTTCTGCTGGTCCACACGAAGGAACAGGCTGCTGATCCAAGGGAGGCTGGATTGCCTTGTCCCAATGGAGTGGAAAAACACTGCATCAGTGCCAGTCATCCACATACAAGCCCTGCCTCTTCTGCTGCCTGTGATGTTGGACAAGTCAGTTAGCCTCTGAATCTCACGTTCCTTATGAGTAAAATGGGCTGTCAGAAGGTGACACAAGCTAATTTCTGTAGAGCTGCAGCCCCTGCATGCAGAGAGACTGGGGGGGGGATCAGAACACAGGTGGACAGGTACGGGTGCAGGCTGCCCCTGGAGGAGGATGCTGGGCAGGGGGCCATCTGTCACAGAGGCTTGACATTAAGGCCTGGGGGCAGTGCCTTCCAATGGCATTTCAGTACTGGACTTGGCAGTGCAGACTCTTGAGCTCAGGAGCGGCCTTGGCTCCCTGCTGGGATGATGTGGGGCATCTGCTGTGGATTCCTTTCTCCTGACCACTTCATGTGGTACCAGAGAGAGTAGTTTGAACCCCAGGACCTTCACATTGAGCTCTAATGCCTAACTGCCCAAGCTGGGCCTCAGACTTGTGATCCTTCTACATCAGCCTGCTAGAGCTCTGGGCTCACAGGTGAGCACAACTGCGCCCAGCTGCCTGGCCCTCAATGATGCAGAAAGAGATCATCTCACTGGGGTCTGCACAGAGCCACGGGACCTCAGTTCCTTGGGCGTGGCAAGTCCACACCTGCCTGAAGGCTGAAGAGCAGGCAGGGCTGAGCCAAGGCTCCTGCAGCTTCTGTGTGGGAGGAGATGCTGGCAGGAGCACAGAGTGGTCCTTGGGTGCAGGCACTGAGCCTGTGTTGGGTGAAGAAGTCCTGGCTACCGATTCAGGCAACTGTGACATGGCCTGGCTTGTGGCCTTGGGCTCATCACTGCCTCTCTGTGAACCAGAGCTTCCCTGTCTGCCAAGAAGAGTCTTTCTGAGTCTTTACTTCATTACTTACAGAGAGTAGACAAGACTAGACTTACCTTCCCTGTCCATATGGGCGTTCTGGAGACTAAGCCACTCAATCGTCAATAGGGTTCTGGCTGTGTGCTTTGACACGTTGGGACCACGACCCCCACCCAGATACTGTGTGCGTTTGTATACATCCAGGTGTCACCATTTCACCCCTCTGTGCAGTGAGACATGACTGTTCTCTCTGGTGGCTTGCATTAGGAGGGTGACATGGCTTCCTGGTTCAGAGACCAGAAGCCCTATGTCTCATCAATTGTTCAATCAATTCTCAACATCGTGAGAGGTCTCGGGAAAGCTGCCTTTTATGAACCAAACATCAAAGTGCTTATCCTGAAATAAACAGTTCCAAAAGCCCTGGTCTTCTGGATGAGGTGAGGGAGCCATCAGATGCCCCTGGGTCCTCTGAGAACTTTCTCCAGCCTCTGTGGGCACAGCCTCCCCTGGATGACGCGCTACACCTTCCCCTGATCATGGGGGCTAGTGCTCTTTGGGAGTACTGAGCACAGGGAGTGCTGAGCACCTCTGTCTACTGAGTATTACTGTGCAGGAAGTCTCTGTGGTCCCTGTGTGCAGTCATGGGTGTCAAGTGAGTGGAGCCTGCAGACTGGGCGGATGGGGTAGGGAGGTTAACCTGCATCTCAGAGCTGGGGACCAGGCAGGACCTTCACATGCCCAGGGCTGGCCTCCTACAAACCACTTGGGAAAGACAGGAGATTGACAGGTGAGGACGGCTCTCTGTCTCTCTGTCTCTCTGTCTCTCTCTGTCTCTCTCTGTCTCTCTCTGTCTCTCTCTGTCTCTCTCTGTCTCTCTCTGTCTCTCTCTCTCTCTCTCTGTCCGTCTCTCTCTCTCTCTCACACACACTATTATCTTTGTCATCTCCTTTTTTATTTTATAGAAAAAAGATAAAACCAAAATTTCATAACAAGATAATAGGAAAATAATAGTAGTTATTAACTTTAAAGTAGCTACTCAGAGTATAAGTTACGGGCATAAAAGATTCTCCAATCGATGTAAGCACACACCTTCCATTTCTATGAATCAAGAGACACTAACAGTATAACTAACTTGCATTTTCCTCTCTTCCCTTCCTTTCCTCTTTCCCTCATCTAGTTCCTTTTTAATGGCTTCTTTCCATTTCTCAACATTTATTGTACTCTTTCACTTTCTCCACCAGGGAGGCAGTACGATGTTTACACTTGTGAGTCTTATGTCGTTTACTAATGAGTGTGGTCTGAAGTTGCATCCATTTACCTACAAAAGTCTCAAGTTTATGGTTCTTTATGCCTGAGTAGTATCCATTGTATAAAAATACGATATCTTTTTTTTTTAAATTCATTCCTCGATTCATAGGCAATTGGATTGTTTCCAGGATTTAGCTATTACCAGTTGTGCTGCTATAAACATGGGTGCACATATATTGCTGTGCTATAATGTTTTTCAGTATTCTGGGAAGATACCCAGAAGATGAACAGCTGGGTGGAATGGGACCTCTAATCTTAGATTTTTGAGGAATCTCCATATTGATTTCCACAGTGAGTGCACCAGTCTACACTCCCACCAAATGCAGAGAAGGGTTTCTTTTTCACCACAGCCCCTCCAGCATTTATTATTGGTTGGTGTTTTGATGATAGCTATTTTCTCTGGAGTGAGATAGAATCTCAGTGTTGTTTTAATTTGCATCTCTTGATGACATGATACTCTACATAGAAGTATGATTTTCTGGTTCCAAATAAATTTTTGGATTGTTTTCTCTTGTTCTGTGAGTTATGTTAGTGGTATTTTGATCAGGATTTCATTAAATCTGTATAGCAGTTTTTGGAATATGGCCATTTTCACTCGGTTGGTTCTTCCTACCAAAGAGCAAGAGATACCTTTTCATTTTCTGATACCCTCTTCAATCTCCTTTTTAGAGTACTGTAATTTTCTTTTTCTTTTGTATTTTAGGGAAGGGTCTACAGGGTGTTCAGGGTCTCACTACTAGATTGGACACCTAGTGATCCACCTGTTTACAGCCTCCCAAGAGCTAGGATTACAGGCATGCATCACCACACCAAGTCTCAATTGCCGTCTCACCCAGGGATTGAATCCCTGGCCCCGTGCCTACTTGCAGGTGTATTTTTCAATGTATAGATCTTTTACATTTTGTTAGATTGATTCCTAAGCATTTCAGTTTTTTGAAGGGTGTGGTTTCCCTAATTTCTCTCTTGGTGTGTCTGTTGTTTGTGTACAGGAATGCTATTGATTCTTGAGTATTGACTTTGTATACAACTACACCACTGCATTTGGTTATTAAATCCAGAAGTCTTTTGATAGAGTTTTTGGGGTCTTCTATGGTAGTATCATGTCATCTGAGAATAATGATAATTTAACTTCTTCCTTTCCTGCCCTTATTCCTATGATTTATCTCTCTTGTCTAATTGCTCTGGCTAACATTTCCAGAACTATATGGACTAGGAGTGATGATAGTGGGCATCTTTGTCTTGTACCTGGTTTTAGAGCAAAAGCTTTCAGTTTGTGACCATTAAGAATAATATTGGCTGTCGACTGACTCATAGATGTCTTTTATCATATAGAGGTAAGGATCATCTATTCAAACTTTCTGTAGCATTTTAAATCATGAATGAAGCGTACACCATCTCCCACACTCTCTGTTTTCTGCTTCTCCTGCAGCTCTGGCTCCCTTTTGTCACCTGTGGACCCAACCTTTCTCTGGACAGCAGCTTGCACTGATAGGGCTCAAGTGTCTCCCTCGCTGTGGCCCAGAGACAGAAGCTCAGGGGAGCCCATGCATGTGGGCAGGAGGGCAAAGAGCCATGCTCCACAAGAGGGAGCCCACACCAACCTAACCATGGAGGGAGGGTTTGCTTTCAAAGCCCAGGGAGCTGGATGTTTTACTTAGAAATGTTCTTTTATTCTTTCTCACTAGCTGGTGCCTCCCTCCCTCCCAGGCCACTAACAGACATGCCATCAAGGGCAAAGAGGTGACAGATAGACAGTGCTCAGCATCAGAGCTCCACTAGTGTGTTCAGTGAATCCTTCCCATGCCTGTGAGGTTAGTTTATTGCTCCCAGTGACACCCAAGACAACCTCTCAGAGATGGGAAGTGTCTTGTTGGAGGCCACAAATTCTTTTCACTAGGAAGCAACCCAGACTGCTGACCCCTGTCCTTCCTCATTGCCCTCTATCCAATGACGGTTCCAAAATCTGTGCTATGTGTTTTATTTGTAAGACAATGGGCATCAGTATAGCTAGTTGGAAAGGTCCCTGGAAGTCAGACAGGCATGAGGAAGGAAGCCACTCCCTGCCTCTCTTCATTTTCTGCCTGTGGTGGTGTCAGCTCTCAGTGGAGGACCCTTCTGGGAAGCAAGATAAGGAGCTGTCATCTGACTTCCTAAGGCTCAGCCAGAGCTGGCTTCAGCCTCCTACAAGGCAACCAGTTTCGAGAACTTTCTCTGACTTGCAAAACCCTGGCTTCCCCCTTCCTTAGGAGCAGTTAATCTTTGACTTTCCCTCTCTAGTCACAGAGTCTTCAAGCTGCCCAAGGTCTGGCCCATGTGGCACAGAAACTGCCTGTCCACTAGATTCCTCAGGCCCAAGCCTGGGACTCCTTTCAGCAGTGCTGAGTGGCTCTATAGGGACAACTCTGGGAGGCTCTGGGGACTTTGGAGAAGGGCTGATGGGACCAATCCTTTTTTCCCCTATGGAATCAATATGTGGTCACCCTAGCTTCCCCCAAGTATGCCTTTGAGGTGCCTTGGGACAAATCCATGAAAAGTCCAGGAAATTGGAGCTACTTAGGCCCATTTTGCAGGTCATTATGAGGACTTAAGAGTCAGACTATCCAATCCAGTCCTAGCTCAGCTCTTACCAGTCATCTGAGCTTCTCTGTTCTGAAGTTTCCTAATCTGTTTGATGGGGATATTACAGATAGTCCCTGTAATGTCATGATTTGACTTCAAATCTTTTCAACTCACCATGATTTGTGAGGAAGTCATCGCATCATGAGTCGAGGACGATCAGTAGTTTCTTAGGCTTGTGAGCAGGAAACGAATGAAGGCACATGCATTGCTTAAAGTAGTGCTCAGGACTCAGGTGCTGAGTGTTGAGAAGTTCGCAGCAAGCTGTTATTATCTGGCACTACTTTTGAAAGCAAAGGTCGCTAGATGACAGCTATGGGAAGGAGCAATTAGAGCTCTGGATTTTCATCTTTAACACAGCTAAGTTAGGGTTTGGAGCAGGAAGGGATATTGCCATCTGGAGGTGGAGATGAAGGTCTCTGCATCCTGCCAAGATGCACTGAAATATTTCCATTGGCATTTGGGGAGCAGGCATGAGCATAGTGCAGATGGGGTCCCGAGGGATAAGGGGAGGAGCAGCAGCAGGGTAAGGGCAGTGGGCAGCTGGACCGGGCTCCCACACCTTCCCCCCATGGAGTGGGCCCGCTTGAGGCAGACCCCAGGACACAGAATCCTGGAAAGAATATTAGTCTCCAGCATGTTCTTGTTTGAAAGATGAAGTCCCACCAGGGGGAAGACCTTGGTCCAAGACCACACAGCAAATCACTTCCAGGCTGAGCCAATGCCCCAGTTTCCTGGTTTCTCATCTAGTACTATTTCCTCTTACAAGTCAGGGGGAAAGGCAGCTGTGGAGAAGTTCTACCCCTCCCTGGACTCCTTGAAGGCCACCAGCTCTTGTGAGCTGGACCATTTTAACCAGGTGGGGAGAACACTCCAGGTAGGCAGTGAGGACTCTGAGGCCCAGAGAGGGCCTGATTGGCTTTAGATGGCTCTGCATGTCCGTTGCAATGCAAGACTTAAGTCAGGGAGCTCTTGTTTCCAAGTCTAGCTGGCATCGCAGAGCCAATCTCTTTCATTTAAAACCTTACCTAGAGCTTTGGAGGAGAAGCAGATTTTATTATAGCTTTGGTGACTTGCCCCCTACCTCCATGCACCTGTCGTCTTGTAATTATCCTCATAGTTCTCATCTTTGGGCTCCGAGGATCCTATAGGCTCGTCCAGCCTCCCCTCCCGTGGCCTGATGTTGGCTGCAGTGTGACACAAGATTCCTGCATTCTTTATTTCCTAATAGAAAGACAGCCTGGGTGACCCAGTGGGACAATAAAATAGAGATTTACTGTGAGATGATTAACCATAAAAACAGGTTAAATCAACATCAGACAGGAAGGAGGAGAGGGAGAGAGGGAACAAAAGATTAGGAACTGCTGCTGAAGTTGCCACGTGGATTGACATTTGCACATGTGACCTGATTACTGTGGTTTTCTCCTGGGGGCAGCTGGCTGCCCTGATTCTGCCCATCTTGCTGTGTGACTCCTTCCACTCTCTGGACCTGTTCCTCTGTTTATCTGATGCCAAGATGAGCCTGAGCTTCTCACTTGGCCGAGATCGAGAAAAGCATCTCTAGGATCTGAGTGCTGTGTCCCGGGCTGGCTGCAGGCGTATGCTTTCTCCCAGCTCATGGGAACGAGGAAAAGATGATGATAGTAATAGTAACAACAGCAGTAACAACAGCTCTCATTTACTGGGGACTTACCTGTACTTCAACACACCAACCCTGGGAGGAAAACACCATTTTTTTCCCCCAGGCTTTTCCATGTATGGAGTTGTTTAGGCCTTTTGACTACTCAGTGGGTCCTACTATTATTTCTGCTCTGTAGGTGTGCAATTCCCCAGGGAGCAGAGGGCAATTGCTTGCTTCTCTCTAGCCTGAGACCTCAGTGAGCTTCCTGCTCAGAGGCATTGGCGACACTCTCTAGGGAGAGCTGAATCCCAGAAGGGTGTGTGTGTGTGTGTGTGTGTGTGTGTGTGTGTGTGTGTGATATCCTACTGAGTCAGCATCTTGGCTCCAACTTGGGACCTGCATTTTAAAACTGATGCCCCTCTCCCATGGCCTCCTCTGGTGATTCTTCAGCAACCTATAGATGGAGCAGCATGCCTAGGAGGACCATGAGACCTATCTAGTATGCTTTCATTTCTTGTATTTCTAGCCACCATGCCAGAGCCTGGGCTCTGGAATCAAGCAAGCAAGCTGTGGGGTTTTGGCCTGAGGTTCTCTGTCTGCACAGCAGGAATTCTTGTTCCTGCAAGGCCCACCTCAGACGGGTGGGCACCGGAGCCATTCTGCCCAGAGGCTTAGTGCTGGCTCTTCTGTGGCTGATGTGACTTGAGTGTGTTGTGTGTCTCCTCTGAGCCTAGGCTTCTCCCTCTGGAGACAGAGATGGAAATCCATTCTTCACATCAGTGAGGGCAACTTTAGCGAGGTAGCAAGTATAAGGCTGAATGTCACATAGCTCTCTTTCCTGCCTAAATATAGATAAATTACTGTACAGCTTATCTGTTCTGGTGTCCAAACACCCCTGGGACTCCTGAGACCCACAGGTGACTTCCACTCCAGCATTTCTATAATGCTTTTCTGTCCCTTGCCTCATTCGATGGCAGCAGAACGAGGAGCTGACATAACTGTCCCTCCAGGCACAACCAGGGTAGAACACCCTCTTGAATGGTGCCAGAGTCCTCTGATGTCATCAAGGTGATCAGTGTCCTGTGAGTTGCTCTCAGCCTTCCTCCCAGCTTATCCCAGTGTCACATGGAGGTGTAAATCCTGTCCCTCCTCCTGCCCAGCCCACTCAGTCTCATTCCACCCTGCTTGAGCCTTACCTTGGCCCTAGACCATGAAAATGGGTAAGCCTGTGATGTGTATGCTCACATGTCCCCTGCTCACTGGGTCATGGAGAAGAGAATAGAGTGAACTAGGGGAACAAGAACCTCTGATCTCTCAGTTGGTTATAGGAGAGGTGACTCAGGGGTCTGCCTCAGTGTCCCTAATGTGGTTTTTAGGGGACAAAGAGAATAGGCTATTTTGGAAAAGTACTCTAGGTTTAATGGAAGACTAACTGTTCTCAGAGATGGCCCCATCGTATGCTGCCTTCTCCAGACCTTAGTGTCATCTACACATCCCGGAGTGACAGGGTCCTACCCTGCCTTCCTCTTGTCTGCATAATCCAGAATGAGTCTTGGTCAGTCAGGGTGTGGGCTTTGTCCCTGTAAAAGCCAGATCAAAGCCATCATCTCCTGATCACCTGATCAGGGTTTGATCCTCGGCCTGTCTTGCTGGCCCTGCCCCTGGGCGTGCTGAGACAGCTATTGAAACTGGGCAGCGAGCACTTGTAATCCCAGCACTTGGGAGGCTGAAAACAGGAGAATCACTACATGTTTGATTTATGTAGTGAGACCCTGTAGACCCTGTACTAAATACATAAAAAATTCATTAAAGCTGCCTTTTACTCTAGGCAGTACTGTTATTAGAGAAAGCACGTGTGGGAGAGTGATGGAGGTTATTGTGATGATCTGAGGGGTATATTGGAGGCCACTGGTTGGCATCTTGACTCTATCATGTCATAGCTGAGTGGTCTCACTCTGTTACTCCACCTGTCTGATGTCCTCAGTCAAGTTGGCCCTCATTTGTCAGAGGGGACCCGTAAGGCCAATTTTGCTGGGCTGGTGTAGGAGGCAGTGGATCACATCTGTAAAGGGTCCAGCAGAGTGCCAAGCCAGCACTGGTCATTTGAGGATGGCCAGCTGTAGTCACCAAGGACAGTGGCTGCAGCCATATGGGCTGGTATTTAGAAGACCCGCTGAGAGTCCGCTAGACAGGAGCAATAGAGCTTATGTGCAAAGGAGCTGGCAGCCAGGCTTCAAAGATACAGGTAACACGTGCTTTTCTGGAAAGTTCCTGATTTGGGCACCAACCTTGAAATTGCCCTGGTCTTGACATCTCTACGGTAAGGGTAACATGAAATTCCTGTTCATGGTTACCTGGCAGAGGCAAGGGATGGGGCAAGGGGAAGGCAAGAGCAACAGCAAGTGACTTGGTGAAGAAAAATAAATCACACAGCAGCCTTTTAACTAGTAGTACTGTTTGCTTCTAGAAGATTCTGAGAGTAACTGATATCTCTTTTGGAAGATAGAAAAAGTGTAAAGAGGGAGGTAGTAATTGTCCATCATCCTGCTCCTCAGAGATGATGGCTGTTGCTATGGTAGCCTGTTGCCTTTATCTACCTTCTATGCATATTTCTACAAAACAGGCTCCAGCTGGGGGTATAGCTAAGAGGCACAGTGCCTACCTGGCAAATGCAAGGTCCTGAGTTTGATTCCTGGTACCAATCTTTTCCTCCAAAGACCCCCCCCCCAACAAACAGATGCTGTTATTCCAGCATCTGAAAATGACTTTAAAGCTTTTCACCAATTTCAAAGGCTTCTTTGGGAGGGTCTGGATTAAAAGCAAAATCCCCTGGTGGAACTGTGGAGCACCTCCAGGAAGTGACTAGCCCTCCAGCAGGGCCACTAAAGGCACCCAAGAGACTGCTGGAATCACCTTTAGCACCTGCCAAGTGTTTCCAGATGCATCTGACCAAAAGAAGGCAGAAAGAAGGAAGCTCTGCCCCGCCTCAGTGTGTGTCCCCAGGAAGGTGCACCAACCCGTGACCCAGTGAGCAATGGCAGGGAGATACGACCCGGTTGCAGTTGGTGATACTCCTGAGCCTCACTAAGGCACAGGTAGGGGACTGGCACCCAGAGTCTGCTGAGAACAGTGTCATCATAGATGAAAACAGACATGTCACCATGCAGTATATACCAGGCTTTGTCTCAGCAGCAAGTGCTGCTGTCTTCATTATTATTCTACAAGCGAGGAAACTGGTCCAGAGCGGTGAAGTAGCTACCTGAAGGCCCCACAGCCAGAGCTGGGATCCGAACCAGGCTGCCTCCCTGCAGGCATCTTTTGTAGACTGTACATCTCATGCAGGCCAGGAATTTGGTGATAGATGTCCTTCTTATATTCTTCACCGAATCACTATGAGCTAGACAATGAATATATAAATGAATATATATATATATATTCATCGATTTTAACATATGAATCCCAGCCTACCCAGCATCTCATTTGTTTACAAATCAGGAGGAAACAGGGACAGGTTGTGACATAAGAAATCTGTAAAACTCATCTTACAGATGGAGAGACTGAGGCTCTGAGAGGTTGAACACTTTGCCTGAGATCCTTCGACAACTGGTGCTCAAACTGTCCGATAACCATTGGCAAAAAGTAAACCTCAATCTAAATGACGTACTTTACATAAAATGGATGCAAGAAAGAAAGAAGGGCTGAGTGTAAAATGTACAATACAACTTTTAAAGGAATATGTAGGAGAAACCCTTTTTTATGATTGAGTTTAGACTAAGAGTTTCTACCTGTGAGGCCAAAAGCATGATCCATAAAATAAAATAAAACACTGGTAAATTGTATTTCAAAAGTAAAATTTTTTTTTGCTGGGCACAAAGTAAGAGAATGAGAAGCTAAACCAGAGATTGGGAGAATATCTCTTGAAGCGAAATGCTAATAAAAGATTTGTGTCTAGACCATATAGAGTTCTCAAAAACTCAACAGTAAAAAGATACAATTAGCAAACAGAGAAAAGACTTGAACAAATACCAAAGAGGATATTTGAGAGGCAAATAAGCACATGAAAAGATGTTCCAACCCATTAGCCATCAGGAAATTCAATTTGAAGCCACAATGAGACATCACTACACACCTGTTAAAATAGCTAAAATAAAAAAAAAAAAACACTCACAATAACAAGTGCTGTCAAGGATGCGGAGCAACTGATCAGGATGTGTGAGTGGCTCTTCTTCATCCGTGGCAGGAAGGCAGTGAAGTAGTGCATATTTCTCTCCGTGATGAGCATGACATTTAAAAGGAAGAATTGTTTCCATAATTTCTTATGAAGTCATACACTTATTGTAGCATCACGCACAAACTCTGGGATGTGAATGCTTATGGAAGCTCTATCCACAACCGTCAAAATCAGCTCAAGTGTTCCTGAATGTTTAGATGTTTGTTTGAATGACTAAACAACTGGTACAGGATCATACCACGCAGTAATAAAAAGGAGTACAGTTTTTGTACATGTAATGATTTAGATGACTCTTAAAGATGTTGTACTGAGTGATTCAGTTTGGAAACATTACTTACCATGTGATTCCTTTTATATGATGTTCTTGGAAGATAAAGTTAGAGAATCGATCAGCTGGTGCTTGAAGTTGGGCATGGGAAGGGGGAGGGAGGACGCAGGGAGTTTATTGGGTTTATGGGATTGTTTCATTTATTTTTGTAATTTTGATATTTATTCTTAGTTCTCTTGACATTTCTTCCAGACCATTTTCTATACTGGTACATGCTTGTAGTATGCAATATTTGCATTCCTTGTGGGGTACTGGACACGTGTGTAGCACAGATGTTGGTAGCTTCTGCTGGGGGACCCAGGCTGGGATCATCCTTCAAAGTTCTCTCTGTGGCTGGGAGTGTGAGTGGGTGCAACCTGTGGAAGATTTGACTCTGGGTATTAAGAACTCATATTTGGGGTGGGTGGGGACGTAACTTATGGGTAGAGTGCTTGGCTAGCACGTGTGAGGATCTGGATTTGTTCCCCAGTAAAACACACACACACACACACACACACACACACACACACACGCACAAAAGAGCCCAGATTCACTACAGATTTGCCTCTTGGCAAGAGCAGAAGAGTCCCAGAGGTTCTGAGCAGCCGCCTGGTTGCTCTCGGGCTGAGTCTTCCTGACCGCACACTGCCCAGGTGGGCTGCCTGCTGTGGCATCTTCCATGCTCATTATTATTGTTGTAATAGATACAGGCTTTCACTGACTAACCTGAGAGTCTTCGGAGGGACAGCCAGCTTGTGGCATTTACAGATAAGAAAATCGAGGCTCAAATAAGAGAGGCACCTATGCCAGGACAGCACTGAAAAGGTGGAGCCAGGATTTGCCCCGGGTTTGCTGGACTGCAGGGACCGTGCTCTTCATTCAGGGCAAGAGGGAGGTGCACCTGGGCCCTGGCCATTTGTGGGACACATATAGGCAGAGGAGAGATGGGCACTCATATGGTTTGAGCACCTGCTAGGTTTTTGTTTGCCTTAGGGAAGCCATCGTCCATCACCTTGTCTAAAATGCCGTGTCTCCACATTACTCCTGCTCCAGTCCTACTTTCTGTGCCTTCACAACACAACGTCACTTTGTCATAGCATCTGGCATCACATGACTTAGACATCATTGGTCCCCATCTCCTCTGAGATTCACCCGGCTCCTTCTGCCTGGGCCATGTCCCCATTGCCTGATTCAGCATAGATGCGCAATGAGTATTTGAATGAATTAACAAACAAACCAGGGACACTTCTTACCTTCTTTTGTCCATCCTCTTCCCATCTTCCAGAGAATCACTATCAGCAGCCCCATTTTACAGCTGAGTAAAGTGAGGCCAGAGAGGTAACGTGATTTGCCTAGATGACTCTTTGCATTGAATCCTGGAGGCAGGATTCAAACTCCCTCCCCTCTGTCTCTGCACTAGAATTACCTCCCTAGGGAGCTCCTTTGCAAGGGGCAGAGGGAAGGCCCTGGGATGCTGGGTAAGAGAAGTAGCTATGTACAGGCTGCTGAGAAGACCTCTAGGAAAGGGTCAGAGGGTGAGTGTGCGAGGTACATGCCACTGGCCTCACTCTCGGCCTGGCTGAGGGCCCTGCCCCCCACCGTCCATTTCCACCCTGATCTTACTTAAACCTGTCAGCTCAGGGGACCCACCCCTGCCATCAGCCACATACCTGTTCCCAGCTTGGCTGCTTCCTTGGGCCATGCCTTTCAAACTTATCCCCCTCCCTAAAACCTAAAGCCACTCCTCTGGTTTTGCTGTCCTCTCTGGAGCTGCCAGCCCCTTTCCCCAGGATCCTCAGTGGCAGCGGAGAAAGGTGATGTCTATTGTCACTGTTCTGCTCTGTGATGGCGTTGATGAGGCTGGCGGCCACTTTATTCATTCAACAAATACTTAACGAGCACCTTCCGGATGTTAGGCACCATTCTCGGTGCAGGGAATGAATTAAAGGACAGTCACAACAAAGTCTTCACTGTCCTGGAGTGTGTGTGTGTGTGTGTGTGTGTGTGTGTGTGTACAGACAGCAACTACAAATATAATAAGAGAGTTGCACCGTGTGTTTGAAGATAAGTAGAGCAGGGGTGGGGGGTGCTGAGCAGGGAAAGAACTGCAGTCTGCAGTGGGGTGTTGGGGAGAGCCCCCCACTCCAGGGGAGACTGGCAGGGATGGGCTGTGAATCTTCTGCCCTTGGCTTCAGCCCTTTATCAAGTCTCCTGGAAGCCTGTCTGTCTGTCTGTCTGTCTGTCTGTCTGTCTGTCTGTCTGTCTGTCTGCCCAGCCTCTGCACTGCTCTCTTCGCAAATTCCTCCCACAGAAGCCCCAGTGAAGAGCCGACTTAAATCTGATCACATCACTCTGCTGAATCCAACCCTCGCTCCCCATCCTCCACTGCAAAGCCCAAAGTTCTGCCAACAGAGAGTCAGAATCTCCACCGACCAGCCCAGCTCTGCGTCTGCTTACTGGGGTTCCGATTCCCACACTCAGCCTTCTCTGGGAAGGCTTTCCCGTTCCCCTTATCCTCTATCTAGACTATGCCCCTGAGGCTGGGGCTTCCCCTGGTCAGGGCTGATCCAGGGCTGGCTGTCCAGTGAAAGTTCTGCCCACTTCCCCCCAGCAGTGGGTCCAGGAGGAAGGGCTGTGTTTATCTATGTCATCCTCAGACTCTTGGCTCCAAGCACAGGGCCAGGCACACAAAAGGAGCGCAATAAATCTCTGCTGACTGCAGAGATGCCTGGTTGGTCCAAGGTGCCAGTGGGTGCACAAGAGCACAGGCTGGGCAAGCTGTTCATCGTCCCCTCCCTGTGGGTAAGTGGAGGGAGCCGGGGCAGGCCGAGAAGCTATGCAGCATCTGAAGCTCATTTGATTTAATTTCATGATTGTTTAGGTCTTTTTTCTTGCTTGACAACTATGGATTGGGAGATAATCTGAAAATCAATCTTTGTCTGTCTCTCCGAGTTCACCCAGGACCCCGGTTTGGCTCCATTGACAGTGTTCATGGGAGCTGACAGGCTGCTCCTACTGTCCTGCTGGTGGTGACAGATGTTTTTCAGGACAGTGGGGCCAGGGGTCCTTCTGCTCCCTGGTCTGGTGAGAACTCTGAAGATCAATGAGGAGGGCATTGCCTGAGGGAAGCAGCAGGGAGCTTGGAGGGCCCTGATCAGGATGAGGGAGGCGAAACTCCAGGTTACGGGGATTGCTCCGTGGCACACGTGAGTTTGGCTAGGACCTCTGCATCCTGGGCCCTGGGTGCCTCTCTGCCACCTGTGAGAAGGATCCTGGGCTGGTGAGGGCTCCCAGATGCAGGTGGGTAGTTCCAGAAGCACGGACAGAAGTGGAATGGAGTTTGGAATTCATGCAGCCAACATCCAGGCCTGGATGCTTCCGACCTTGTTGAGTCCTGCCTCCTTCTTGCCCCCGTTTTTCTAACATACAGATGGGAAATGGTTTTGGAGGTTCAAAGACCACACACCAGCCTCTAGGGTTGGGTGGGCAGGCCACGTACACCAGCAAAGGGTGAGTGAAGGCCACTGGTTGTAGCCAGAGGAGGGAACAGGTCAGCAGGCAAGGGTGGGTCCTATCAAAGGAAAACCGTTTTCCTGTCTGCTGGGCTCCTCTGCCTTGGTACCAAGATGTTTTTTGTTTTCTGGTTAGTGTGCTTCCGATACAGCCTCTTTCATGGAGCCTGCCTGCACCCCATCCAGGTGAGCCTTTGTTCACACTCCCATCACCCTGAATTTGCCTGTAGGAAGGACTGTGATGCCAAAACTCTAAAGCATGGGAAAATGGGTGTCTGTGCAGTGTGGTCACCTCACCAATCACTGTGGTAAGCACCCATCTACCTTGCCTCAGCTGGCCCTTACCCTGCACAACTGTCCCTGTGTTAGAGAAGATGAGACCCAGGCTCAGAGAGGTCACACAGCTGCCCATGGCCACGCAGCAGAGAGGGGGTTGAGTAGGGATAGGGGAGCTGGCTCTGTCTTTTCTCCTTCCTCCCATTCCTGACCTATGAGCTCCTGGAGAGTTGAGTCCACAGCTGTCCCCCTGTGGATAGCATCAGGGAGGTCACTGTGGCCCCAGGCTTGGTCTGAGCTGAGGAAGGATGCCCTCAGTCAAGGATCTCCATGGGGGAAAGATTCTGAACTGGATGTTGGGAGACCCCATTCTGGCCTAGATTATGCCAGTACTTCTCTGGGGGACTTTAAACAAGTCACCTTTCCTCTCTGTGCTTCAGTTTCTCCATCTATACAATGGAAGCTTCAGTTCCCATGTTTCCTTAGGTTGACTTCTGTGGTCTCTGCTCCTGGGATGTGAGCTGACATCTCAGATACCCTGTCTTCTCCCTAAGCTAAAGTCTCCTGAGCCTGAAGTAGCAGATAAGTGTACCCACCCCTGCCCTTGACACACTGTCCCCTCATCTCCAGAGATGGGAGGGGGTGAGTTCTGGGATTCTCAATCCCAAGCATGCCTGCCACTGGGTATGTGCATCATGGTATGGGGACATGAGTACATACGTAAGCAATGCTTTCCTCTTTGGCAACTATAAATTATTTTAAGAATGAAAACCAAGATACAGGTATCTATATATCTATATTTATTCCTATCTGTATCTATGGGATCACATGACTTTTAAAGATCAACATCAAAGTTCAAAAGACTTCATGTGCTTCAGACTCTGTCCTTGTTCCTTTCTGGATTTTCTATTTGGAAAAGTTTAAGAATCAGTGATTAGAGAAAGACCTTTTGCAGCATAGGATTAGGGTTCATTCCTATTTCTTTTATTTATTTGTTTTTTATTCATTTTAATGAGAAAAAAAGACAAAATAGCAATGAAACAGTTTCAAAAAGGTTAGTAGGACAGTTACAATAATTAATTTGTTGCATATTGTTGTCTTCATAGTAGTTATTCAGAGGACAGGATGCAGACATGATATCTTGTCTAAACACTATTAGTACAAATCTTTCTTCTCATTGACCTAAGAGAAAGTAGCTATCCTATCTTGTATATACATATTTTTTTCCACAACAAAACACTCCCTTATTTATACCCTCCTTTTTTGTTTTGTTTTGTCAGAGACCATTCTTATTTCTACAACTTAGCAGTTGCAAAATTTTGAACACGATACTTCTCTTGTTGTTGCATTAAGTACAAAAATCAACTTCGACAGAATTAATATTTTAACATGATTGAGTTGTCCAATCCATGAAGATGGTATATCTCTCCATTTATTTAAGTCTTCCTTAACTTCTTTTATCATTTTTTTCTCCTATTGAAGTTATCAGCATATATAGATAACTTATAATATATGTATAAATCTAATTATATATAATTAGATCTATAATTAATAATTTCTAATTTTTGTAGCTGTTGTAAATGTCACTATTTTAAAAATTTGATTTCTAAGTGTTCACTGTAGTTCCTAGAGATTTTTGTACATTGACCTATGTCCTGGAACCTTGCTAGAAGTTCTTAGTGGTAAGGATATTTTGTAGGTTCCTTGAGAATTTCTACATAGGCAGTATGTCACCTGCTCATAGGGCTAGATTTATGTGCTACTTTCTAATCTATCAGTCTTAATTTTTTTTAACCTTGTTGCACTGCCTGAAGCTTTTAGTACAATGGTGAGTAAGGGCAGTGAGGTAGCAAGGATGGGCATTTTTGTGTTGTTCCCTAGCTTAGCAGGCAAGCCTTCAACGTTTCATGGTAAATTGTGATGTCAGGTGTAAGTTTGCTATATATATCCTTTAACAGGTTGAGTTCTTTTGCATTCCTACTTTGTTGAGCTATTTTAAAAATCTTACCTATTTCTGTAAGCACTATGAACAGATATTTAGTAAATTAACTTTTTTTTAAAACTAGATTTTTCTAATATCAATGGTTACTCTAACTTTCTTGGATTTCTCTGCCATGGATGTTGAACATTTATTCATGTATTTATTGGTTATTTGTACTTCTGTGAAGTGTCTGTCTTACTTGTCATTTTTGATTGTTTTATTTATTTTATTTCATTATTTATTTTTTTTGTATTTTAGGGAAGGGTCTACAGGGTGTTCAGGGTCTCACTACTAGATCGGACTCATAGTGATTCGCCTGCTTATAGCCTGCCAAGAGCTGGGATTACAGGCGCACGCCACCACACCCAGTCTCAATTGCTGTCTCAGTGCGCCCCAGGGGCAGGGCTGGCATGGCAGGCCTGGGGATCGAAATTCTAGCCCCTGCACCTGCTTGCAGATGCTTTAATCAGCTGAGCTATTTGGCCTGCCCAAGTGTTTTATTTTGGATGTTTAATTATTGGAGTTTTTAAAAATATATTCTAGATGTTAGTCCTTTGTCTGAAGAATAGCTGGCAACCTCCACCCCCATTTTGTAGGCTGTCTTCTCACTCTCTTCATTGTTTCTTTTGGTGAACAGAATATTTTTTATTGTGCAGAAACTTTTAATTTCCTGTGCATCTGGGGTTCTGTTCAGAAAGCCTTTGATGAGCCTGTGACTTCCAGAGCTTTTCCTGTTTTATCTTCCAGAAGGTTGATTAAGTGTTTGTTTTAACATTTAGTTCTTTGATTTTAGTTTACTACATGGCAAAAGACAAGAGGCTAGATTCAATTTTCTGCCTGTTTCCCTAGCACTTTTTATTAAAGAAGTTACCTTAGCTTGTTATTCTTATATACGTGTTTATCAGTTCTGTTGCTCTTTCTTCATTCCAGCTAGGGTTGAGATATGGCTTGAGCTGTCCACTCAAGGGCCCATGCGATGGAGACTTAGCCCTCAGAGGTAACGTGGAGAGTGATGGGATCATGGGAGGTGGGACCTAGCGAGGAGGGGCTTGGCCACTGGGGGTACAGCCCTCAGAAGGGAATACCAGGCTTTGGGAGTAATTTCTCATCAGAGAGAATCATTATGAAAGTGTGAGCTTGATCCCTGAATCTCTAGCATCCTGTTTGGCGGTGTGACTTCTTCCTCCCACGTGTGTTCCTGCCACTGCCATTTGCCACGAAGGGTCATAGTCAATCTGGGAGGCTCTTACCGGAGCCTATGCTATGCCATTTGTACTTTCAGCCTCCAAAGCAGTGCACTAAGTGACAACTCTTTTCATATAAAGTTAGCCTACCCTGGATATTCATTATGGAAATGACAAGCAAATTAATACAATTCAGGGCTCCACATTTCCCACTGATGCCTCTTCCCTTGTACCTGATGAATTCTTTTCTTCTTCTTCTTCTTCTTCTTCTTCTTCTTCTTCTTCTTCTTCTTCTTCTTCTTCTTCTTCTTCTTCTTCTTCTTCTTCTTCTTCTTC
>NW_004524739.1:3339715-3352512 GCF_000260255.1 Octodon degus
CCTCCTTCTCCTTCTCCTTCTCCTTCTCCTCCTTCCCCTTCCCCTTCCCCTCCTTCTCCTCCTTCTTTCAACCTTGAACCCTGGCCACTGCACTCTGCCTAAGGAGGCACTTCATCTGAGATCATATTTATTTTGCTTTTTCTCCTGAAGGATATTTTTTGCCTGTCAGAAATAAGTAGTCTAGATACAGAACTTTGAAGTTGATTGTTATTTTTTTCCCCAAAACTTTAAAAACCTTTCACTGTCTTTTGTCTCTATAGGGTCTGGTTTGAAATTTGCAGTCATAGGTATGCCCCTCTTCTATATTAACATTGCTGGTTTTCTCTGGATGTTTTCTGATTTTTTTTCTTCCTATTTGGTTTTCATTAGTTCGATTATGATATGTCAAGTCTTGGGTTTCTTTGAGGAATTTATTATTTGGAGTTTGTTGAACTTCTTCAATCCACAAAATAATGCCTTTCTTCAAAATTAGGAAGTTTTCATTCACTATTTCTTCAAATCCTTTCTGCATCAATATTTCTCCTGTCCTTCTAGGCCTCCACAGACACAAATGTTAGAGCTCTTGATGATAACTCACAGTTTCCTGAAGTCCTATACATTATTTTATCATTTTTCCTTCTGTTACTCAGATTGGATAGCATACATTCATCTATTTCCAGGTTCATTCACCCTGCTATTATAGCTACTTAAAAAAAAATCAAATCCATAGGACTGGCCAAATAGCTCACTGGATTAAAGCGCTTATAAGCAGGTGCAGGGGCTTGGGAGTTCAATCCGTGGGGCTGCCCATACTGGCCCCGCCCCTGGGGCATGCTGTGACTCACTACTAGTTTGATCTATGCAGTGAGACCCTGCATACCCTGTGCACCCTGTCCTAAAGATGAAAAAAAAATCAATCCATAAATTTCAGTTGTTTTTTCAGTTAAAAATTTCCATTTGTTTCTTTGTTAATAGGCTATATTTGTTTTTTTTTTTTCTAGAAATGTCTGTGTTTGCATTTTTAAAGTATGTCCCTATTTCATGGCTCTTTGAAAGTCTTTGATAATTTCAGTATTTCTTTCATCTTGGGGCTGGGATCTGTCAATTATCATTTGCCTCATAAATCATTGAGATTTTCCTCATTCTTTGTATATGGAGTGATTTTGGATTATACCTGGAACATTTTGAAAATTGGGCTCCTGTTAAAACCTTGTGAAGAATGTTGATGTATTTTTTTCTAAGTAGGCAACCAATTTAGAAAGGTCTGAGGCACAAGACCGGATTTACCTTCTCTGGGCTGTTGTTTCCATTTCTTTTCAGTTTTTAAAGACTTTTTCATATTTTTAAGATGGTCCCTCATGTGCATGTCTCCCAGGATGCACTACTCTGAGGTCAGTTTTGATGCTTGATTCTGATGTTTGGAGTTGGTTTCATACATGCTCAGCTGGGAGCTGGGGCCAGCTCCTCACACACAGCACTGTTGGGTTCTTCAAGATCCTCCTTTCCTACTGTTTTCTCTCCTGCTCTCTCACTCCCAAGGGTCCCTGTAATTCTTTTTTTTTTTTTTAAGTATCAGGGATTGAATTTAGTACCTTGCGCTTGTGAGGCAGGCATTTTTGCCTCTGAGCCATCTTTCAGGCCCCATTTCCCCTGTAATTCTTTCTTTTTTTTTAATTAAAAAGTCTTGTTTATTTATTTGGTACAGGGTCTCAAAATATATAGCTCAGACAAGTAGTGATTCTCCTGTCTCAGCCTCCCAAGCACTGGGATTATAGGCGTGCACCACAATACCCAGTTTCAGTGGCTACCACAGCGGGAGACTGGCATGGCATGTGTTATCGGGGATTGAACCCGAGTCCTTATGCTTGTCAGGCAGTGCTTAGACTGCTAAGCTATCTCTCCAGCTGCCCACCTGTAGTTCTTAAGGCCTCCATTTGAAACTGGGATGGCCACTTCTACCCACAATCCATTGGCAAAGCAAGTCATGTGACAGGCAACCAACACTTCATGGTCTATTCCAGTCCTCAGCAAGGCTACGTGGCAGAAGCAGGAAGAATGGGAAGACTTGTGCGTCTGATGTACCATTGTAACCCTGCAGACTCAGAATGTGACTAGCTGGAATATCCCAAGCTTTCCAGCTCCCTGTTGTCACTCTTCATGTCTTCCAAAATGGCTTGAGCCCCATCTCGCGCTCTGTGCAGGAGCCACTGGATCCCTAAGAAGTCTGCAGACTCCCCCTGGCTGGGGCTCTTCTGTTCACTGCTTCCTATAACTTTTGTTTCCTGCTAAGTTGTACCCATCTCCTTCTGTGTATGTTCTTCTCTCTCCACCTCTAACCACCCCCACATTGAGCTTCAGGCCCCTGTTTGCATAATCAAAGCCCCTGCCTTGCTTGACTGAGCAAAGAGCCATCTATTTTGAGCTTCTGTGCTTTAATATTATAAATTGCTTGTGTGTGGGCTTTTTTTTCCCCTGCCCCCTGTTAACTGGATAACATTCAGAGGCAGAGTAAACTACTTGTTTGGTAAAGGAATAAACTAAGGGAAATAGCTTGAAGATTTATTCCCCCACAACTCCTTCTTTCTGCAGTTGTGCTGTTTTAGGAGAGCATTTTCTTTATTCTTGCTGTTCATATAAACATTTTAAGGACATTGAGAAAGCCTGTGGCAAGGAAATAGGTTTATTGTTGTTTAAATCAGTCTTCTCAGATCCTACTTGGCCACCGCACAGCTTTGTCATGGTGCACCTATGAGCATCTGACAGCCTGGCAAGTGGGGAGAACCAGGTAGGATGGGGGCGAAGGAAGAGGAACAGCCTGTATGTGCTGGTCCTTGCTCTCTCCAGAGGTCACACTCACAGGGGAAAAAATATACTTTATTACTATTATTTTAGTTTTTGAGACAAGGTCTTGCTATGTAGTTCAGCCCGGCTTTGAACTCACAGTGATCTTCTGCCTCAGCTTCCAGAGTGCTGGGATTATAGCCCTGTGCCACCAAGCCTGTTATTAAGCATAAAATTCATAAAGACTCATGAAGACCCCAAAGACTTGGGTATGGAGTTCTTAATTCCTCTCACAGTAATATTTGGGGGTGGGGGAGGCCTGGACAAGTAATTGGATCAGGAGACTGTTGCCTTACTAATGGATTAATTCACTGATGAACTCATAGCTGAATGGGTTACTAGGTAGTGAGGCCTTTCTCAAGCAGGTTGGTAGGGGTGTACACTTTTAGGGGTGTGCAGTGTTCTCTTTCTGTCTCTCTGTCTTTGTCTCTTTGTGTCTTGCTCTGTCTCTGTCTCTGTCTCTGTCTCTGTCTCTGTCTCTGTCTGTCTGTCTGTCTGTCTGTCTGTCTGTCTGGCTTTTCTCCTGTCCCCTGCATCCTGAGTTCTCCAAGGTGGGTAGCTTTCCTCTATGATGGTCTTCTACCATGGTGTTTCTGCCTTACCACAGGCCTGAGAAGAATGGAGCCAGCAGCCAATGTACTGAAACTGTGACTGAAAATAAACTTTCCCTCCTTTAAATTGTTATACTCAGGTATTTTGTCGGAGTGATGAGAAGCTGACACTGTGATCTTAGATCTGTCCAAATGAGGACCCTTTTGAAACTGAAAGGAACCACTGTACATGGTTACACCAGGGTAGTAGGCATAGACTGGACTACCCAGGGCAAGCGTGGCACATGGTCACCTCACCCATTTGCTTTGCAGCTGTTAGGCTGTAAATGAGTTATGTGTTTTCTCTTGACCTCAGTTTCCCCACCTGTGAAGTGAGGGTCTCTGAGTTGGGTTATTTTTCACTTATTCAGTCTTTCAGCAAAGATGTAGCAAGCCTCTCCTGATTGTTGGCCCTGTGAGGACCTTGAGGGGTCAGAGTGAGTACACATGTCCCCACCTTTGAGGAAGGGGCTCGTCATGTAGAAGGGGAGGTTGGTGACTGGGTCATTCAGAGGTCATAGATTCTACTTCATCTAACCTTTAACCTTCAACGTGTGAGCACAGATGGGTCTGGAAGCATCTTTTGCTGATGCATTCTGGGCTGCGACAAAGGAGGATCCTGAGGCATCTGGAGGCCTCACCGCACCTGTGCAGATTCCAACAGCTCTCAGGCTGGGGACCCAGGGAGCTTGCGGACACGAGGCTGCCGCTTCTCCCGTGGGGAGAGCTCATCACCGTGGCCTGCTGCTCTGGGCAATGATTAGCTGTCGAGGTTCATTTGTGCCTCAGACCCCCCACTCCCGCCAGGCAGCACCAGTGGCAGCTGAGGGCTGCTCCCCAGGAAGCAGGAGGGAGGAAAATTACCTTCTTGCCCACCTTGCTACCATTTGGAGTGGCTGCCACAGAACAGCTCACGTCCTGCCAGGCCTGATAACAGAACTGTCATGGTCCATGAACACCCTGGCCCTGGAAAGTGAGTGGAGAGGATTCCAGGAAATTGTAGTGATTGCTGCAATTTGGGCCACCTCAAATTAGATTGCCTCAGGGAGTGATTTCAGACTCTGCAAATTGCATCTGGAGCAGAGCCTGTTACTGTGCTCCTCATGGTCCTGACTCTTGTAGCCCTCCTCAAGGACCATCCTCAGTAGAGACCTCTGCAAGGGGGTTTACATTCCTGTGCATGACCAGATACGCAGTTGCAGCAGGCAAGCTACTTCACAGGGACAGTAATTCATTACCCTTTTTCTTATAAGGAAAAGAAATGCAAAAGAAGAATTCTAGTGTTAGTAAGTTGAAAAGTCCATGGAACTTTCAGGTATGGTGGGTCCAGGTGTTCAGACCAGGTCTTCAGGAATGCACTTCTCTCTCTCTCTCTTTTTTTTTTCCTTCTCATTTCTTTATGAAATATGCTTTCTCTTTCTGGAGGCCCCTAGACTTTTCAGCCCAAGGTGGAGTGTCACTCTCTCAGTAAATCCAAACAATCCGAGGATAGAATTTCATGGGTTAGTGCTGAGTCATGTGCCTATCCCTGAGCCAATTACAATGATGGGATGTTCTAGTTGGACAGGCTGAGGCTATGTACCCACCTCCTAGAACTTAACCCACAAGCACCTAGGTGAGGCTGGTGGTGCTTGTCTTAAGTGAAAGGTACAAAAATTCCAGAGAAAGGGAATATTGGTGTCAATAAAGCAAAAACAGATTCTTTAGCAGGGGGTGAGATTCACGTTCTGATAAGTCAGACCAACAGGCAGTGACCAGTCAGAAAGAATTGGTGTAGGATGGGTTGGGTGCAGAAAATTAACCCTTTAGGTGCTTGGTTATGAGGAGATGGGGTGTGGCTGAGAAAGCACTGGGATATGAGGGCACCCTTAAGCTCAGGGTGCAGTTGACACGACCAAGGATATCTTGTATTTAGCTTATTTCTGTATGACTGCTCAGGTGAGTTCTGGGACACAATCCTTGATGGCTTCTTTTCTAGTTAGACCAGCTCTTGTTTTCCTGGGTTCATATTTGCCCTCAGCTTTAACAGCCTGTCGTGGGTTATATCCCAACTGTCCCCCAGTGGCTCATGTATTGAAGGCCTGGTCCTTAATTGATGACACTGTTGGGAGGTAGTGGAAGCTTTAGGAGGTGAGGCCTCCATGAGGGAATTAGGTCACTAAGGGTGTGCAGTGTGCCCTTGAAGGGGACATTGGGAGCTGGGTCCCTCCCCACCTCTCTCTCCACTTTCTGGTCACCATGAGATGAACAGCTTTGCTTAACCTCACTTACCTCACTTGCCACACAGGCTCAAAAGAAGGGGCCAAAGTGCTTGTGGACCAAAACCTCTGAAACAGAGCTGAAACAAATATTTCCTCCTTCGGAATTGGTTATCACAGGTATTTTGTCACAGTATCGGAAAGGTGACTCCATTCCTGGTGTCCTCAGGCTTGTCACATTTTCTCTGTAGACTTTTGTTGATAAAGACATGGTAGCGTTCAGAATAGACCTGACACCACAGGCACCTGACCTGCTAGGCAGACACTAGAGGACCATGGTGCCAGTTGGTTGAAGTGATGGCTTAGTCTTAGCACATTTCTTGAAGCTGTTCAGAGAACACTATTGTGTTTGAGAATCTCAGGCCATGGGGTTTCTGATGCATACCAGCTTGAATGTGTTCATATGTGTCCAGTGCTCCTTGATTTGGGCAGCTGGGATTAGTGTCAAAGTAGCCATCCTGCAAATGGGAGGTGGGAAGACACATCCAGGAAAGGCAACTTGGGTGCCACCTCAGAGCCATGTGCCATTTGCCTGGGCAACTGTCTTGTACTGAGAGTCCACAGGATACCAGGCCCTGTGCTGGGTGTTTCACCTACTCTTTCTCAATTGAGTGCCACGCAAAAATATGTGCAACTGTCAACCCCAAGGAGAAGGAAACTGAGGCACAGAGTGGCAATCGCTTGCTCAAGCTCATCTGCATGCTGAGTATCAAAGCCAGAGCTTAGGAGCAGAAATATCTGAAGCTGATGACACATTGCCAAAGTCACCTCATATTCCAGTTCAGTCCTCCGGGTCACTTCAGTCCCCACTCAACATTTCAGGTTACCTCACACCCAGATGAAGTCAAAATCCCTTCTTGGGCTGAGCTGGTCTCCCATGACCTCCTCACTGGCCATGTCCCTTCCCCTGCTGCAGCCGCCCTGGCCTCTTGCTTTTCAGGGACCAAGCTCAGCACATTCTACCAGGCCCCTGCTCTTCCCTTTGCTCTGGCTTCTGTCCATCTCAAACCTACACATTTCCCTCTCAGGGCCATTCAAGTGTCCCCTCCCCAGGACCACACCTGCCTGCCATGGCTTCCTTGGCTTTGCTTCTCTACACTGTGAATGTTCTGCTCTGATGCTGTGCCAGATGGGCGTTTGTCACGCAGTTATCTGTGCCTGGGCTGAGGTGTGAGCTCCTAGGGGTGAAGGTTGTGTTATTTTTGTTGCTTGTTCTTTCCCTGGTGTCTGTAGCCAGCTTGTCACACAGTGATGTCTGCAGCTATTTGTGTTCAAATCAGCTTGGAAATGCATTCCTGTACCTATATGTGCACCGCACAGGAGATCTAGAAGCTGCCTACTGATCCTACCATGGGGCCCACATGAGGCCAGTGTGCTACTAAAGGCATCATTTTTATCCTTCCTCTCAATTTTGCTCCTGCTCCAGGGCCCTGTGACTTCCTAAAAGGTGTCATTGCTATTACCCACACTGGTAAGCTCATCAAGGCAATCATGAGAGTTGCTGGTCTAAATTCTTGCTTGTGACAGAGTCACAGCACTGACTTCCTGGCCTGTGCGCTTTTGCAGGGAGAATTAAGTGGTGGATTCTAGCCAGTTTGTGGTGAACAGAAGTGGCACGTCACAGTTCCTGGGCTGGACCTCTGGCTGCCAGTGTGAGACCCTCCAGCGTTCTCTGCCTATCTGCAAAGGTGCCAGTCAGATGCATGGGGCAGAGTTTTAGCCGACTCAATGGACACAGAGCCCGGGTACAACCCTCTGCTGTATTAGGCTTGCTGGTTTGTGCTGCAGAGCCAGCCACCCCTGCCTGGTACAGGGACAGGGGCAGGTAAGTGACCCCTAACCTCACTGCAGAACAGGGTCTCTCTAGGGTGGAGCAGGGCTTGCTATCACTACTGCAGTTGGTCTTTGTCACTTTGTGTGTGAAGAGGATAGAATGGGAGAAGGTTGCACGGGCCATGCCCAGCTTCTCCCTGCAGGGCTGTGTGGCCTCAGCCCAGACACTGTCCTCTTTGTGGCTCTTTCCCATCTGACACAAGAGGACACCAAGGTCTTTTTCCCTCCTGATATACATGGATGCTTCAAGTAATTAAGTCAGATAATGGATGTGAAAACTTGGACCACTTCAGAGTGAGGACAATGGGCTGGCCACTATTATGGAGTCCCTTCTGGACTCAAGACTCTCTGTTTTCTGGTTCCCCAAGCTTCTGGGAAAGTGGCCTGGTCACCCAGAGACATTAACACCCTCAGGTGAGATGTGATGAATTGACTCTGTCTCCTGGTTTGCTTGTTGTCACATTTAATGTAGGCTCCAAACCTGGCCACTCTGTTACTGTCATCACCCACCTCCCTCAGAGTTAACACCCAGCTCCTTTCCACTAATGAGCACTTTGGTAATGCCAGCCCTCACCCTAGTTTTGTTCCTCTCTACCCTTTCTGTCGCATCTGGAGAAAAGAAATAAACAAGTTATCTCTTGCCCAGAGGAAGAGGTAAATCTTGCTGAGCTGAAATTTTTCAGAACTTCTCTCTGGGTTGAATCTTTCTGGGATTCAGAATCCAGGCTGTGGTAACATAACCTGTAGCAGACCCTTGACTCAGGCCCATGGGGTGTTGGCTGAATGATTCCTTGAAAAAGTTAGGATCAACTGCTCAGAAAAGATCTGGTAACAGTACGCCTACAGCCAAGTTAAGTTTCACATAATGCAATTTTGCATGAAACTCATGGATTCTGAGGTCAACACTGTTCCCAGGAGTCATGTGTTGCTTTACCTTTCCCAACATCCCTTGCAGTTAGGTTTGTACCACATGACTGGTTCTGACCAATGGACTCTGAGCAGAGGCAGCAGGTGTTGCTTCCAGACTGAGGTGGCCAGGAACTAATGTGGCTTCTCCATCCCCCTCTTCCCATGGAGCAGTGACCTTGGGGTGCTGCCTGCTCAGTGTAGCTATAAGATGAAGAAAAAGGACATTTTTTATTGTGTTAACCCATTGAAATTTGTGGATTTCTCTAGGTGATGGCCAGCATGAATTCTTCTGCTTGATCCAGGGACCCTTGAGAGTGTGAGCTCCATGTGGACAAGAACCATATCAGTCTTGCCTGATGCAGGTCTTAAGGTCTTGCTTCTGGAAGTCTCTGTTGGTCCTGCTCATTATACTCTGACTCCAGTGTCACTGTCTTATGACATAGACCTTTCTGACATTTTTTCTAAGCTGAAGTCTTCATCAGTAGTGCTGCTAAGGAGTGCATTCTCCCCCTAATCACATGCATGGAGGCTTTCCTTGGGTAATTTGGAAAATTGGTCTCTTTTCCCTTTTCAGTCCAGGGATTGAACCCAAGACTTTCATACTGAGCTACATCTCTAGCCCACCATTTTTAAAATTAATTTTTTAGACTGGGCATGATGGTGAGCACCTGTAAAATACCAGTGCTTGGGAGGCTGAAAATAGGAGGATCACTATGAGTCTGGTCTGTGTAGTGAGACCCTGTACTAAATATATAAAAAATTAATTTTTTTTTGAGACAAGGTCTTAGTCTTTCCCAGACTAAGCTTGAACTTGCAATCCTCCTGCCTCACTGTCCGAGTGCTAGGATTATAGGCATGTGGCACCATTCTGGCCTATTGACATTTGAGTCAGGTGATGATCCATAGCCAGCTCTGATCCAGTAGAGTGGCTGCTCTCACTGGGTCAGTCTTTGCCAGACGATGGCCACTTGCTTCTATACCTACCACTGGGTTTCAGCTTTGCATCCCCAAATCAACCAGAGGTCTTTTTCTAGAATCATGTCTGACTTTGTCCCTCCACTGCTGCAGAACAGTGTTGTTCTGGGCTCCAGATCTTGGGAGCCCTGTTCCATCACATAATGGCTCTGTGCCTTTGGCAACATACCTAAGCTCTGTGCATCTCAGTTTCCCCAACTGTTGAGGAGATGATGGTGACACCTCTTTCCCAGGCTTCCAGGATTTAATGAGTTCATACACATAACATAACTAGGTTTGTGGGGAAAAGAGTTTAAAGATCTCAAACCAAAATCTCTTAGGCTAATGTCTCTTGGGCCTGCTGTTTGAAGCTGTTTGCCAGGGCCCATGCTGAGCACCCTTCTGCTTCTCCTCGCCTTGACCTTCTACCTAGCCAACTGGATCCTAACACACCTACCCTGTCTCCTTTGCCTGGACTCACTTCTGCTGTGTCACTCTGGAGATCTGGCTGATACTCATCCTTCCAGGAAGCTCTCTGCATGGTTTTGCATAGCAGAACAGCACAGACTAGGTGATTTGCACAGTAGGAACTTGTTTTCTTACTCTTCTGGAGGCTGAAAGTCCAAGATCAGGGTCTCAGAAGATCTGAGTTCCTCAGAGCCACTCTCCTTGACTTGTGGAAGGCCACCACCTTCTTTCTGTGTCCTCACATGACCTTCCCTTTGTGCTGCTCAAGTCTGTGTTTAAATTTCCTCTTGTAAGGAAAAGTTTTCCTGCCCATCCTAAGGACCAGATTTTAGCTTAAGCACTTCTTCAAAGAACTTACTCCAGATTACACTATGGAGGTTAAAACTTCAACATATGATTTTTTTGGTAGGTGGGCACATTTAGATCATAGCATCCTCTATGACTATAGGGGTCCCTCAACTCTTTGTATGTGTTGCTGTTGTAGCCCTCAGCATCAGATGATGGCAAAATTTCTTCAGCAATATTTATTGAGTACCCACTATGCACCAGGCATTAGGGGACAAGGCAGATCTGAGAAGGGCATTGTGCCTGCCTCCTTGGGGCAGGTGTCCTGGAGATGGAGACAGATACAGAACAAGGGCAATGTACTAAGGTTCTGTAGAGAAACAATTAATAGAATACATATATGTACAATTTTGCAGGAAGATTTATTAGGCTGGCTTATAGGATCAGAGGTGGGAGAACTCACAATGGTTGTCTGTGTGCCTGAGAGCTGGATGATCAAGTGGCTGTTCAGCCCAAGAATATGGAAGTCTCTGAACAAGGGGATCAAGGCTGCGGTAGCAGCCTAAGGTCAAAGGCTTGGAAGCTTCCTGGAGAACTGCTGGTGGGAGCTGGCATTGGAAGGCTGAAGAAACCGGAAGCCTAGAGAGTGAAGTCTAAAGGCAAGAGCAGCAAGTGCATGCCAGCTCAGGAAGACCGGGTCCTTCAAAACAGGCACGCCTCCTGCTTTCTCTCTCATGCCGTCCCACCCAGGTGACCAGCCTGTGTGTCGGCACCACCCATAGCCCCACCCAGGTGGGTCTTCCCCTCTCTGTTTGCTGGCCTATGAGTCAGTTATGCAGAGACACGCCCACAGCTGTGGTGTGTCAATCCAGTCTGCGAAGCATATCTGAATCTCCTCACATCCCCATGTCTTGCTGAATGGTCACAGGAGATAAGGGTTGGAAAGAGGCAGAGCACAGCACTGCAGATGTGCAAGACAAGAGGACACAAACTGGGCCAGGAGGCCAAAGGGGAGCCTGAGAAATGACGTGGTGGGCGATGTTGGATTTCCACTTAATTAAGAATAAAAGCAGCAGCCCTCATTTATGAAGCCACTGCAGAGTGTAAGGGCCCGGATGCTCCCTGTGACATCTTTGTCACTGTTCATTAAACTCCCTTGTTCAATTTTCCGGGAAGGTTAGTGGAGTTTTGAAGGCAAAGAGAGTTGCCTTCCTTAGAGGACTCCACTCAGGTCTGAGAGATGCCAGAGTTGTACCCTTGTATTCAGCATCCCTGCTGGTAGCCTCTCTTTCATGCTTGCCTCTCAGCCCATCCTTCTACTGACCCTGGTCCATACTCACACTCGAGTTTTGCTATGTTTTAGTCCCATGGCCCTGGGACTTGGGGCAGTTGTCCACCTCCTGATCCTGCCTATCCATAGGATTAAGTTCCCTTATACCACTAAAGGTTGGATGTTGGCCAAGTGCTTTATTCTTACAATAATTACATTGCAATTTGGGGCACAATAATGGCACTAGTTTCCCTTTCTCAGTCCAAGTGTCAGAATTCACAGTGGAGAATGAATCTCCTTTCATCACTGATAGAACTGATGCTGGAGGATGGACCGGGCCCTGTGGTCACATGGACTCCTGTGGGCCTCAGGACTAGACAGGAAAGTCCTCCCTCAGAGGGATGTTAAGCCCTGGGGGATCCCTTGTGGCAGATTGTGGATGCTGTTGCTGCGAAACCACGGTGGGAAAAGCTGGCCCAACCATCCTTTCCTGACCACTGGAGCTTCTCAGAGTCTCCCCACTCAGTATTTGCAGAATACACTCAGCAAGTTCCACTAAAGTGTGTAATTCACAGACAGGATGCAGAACACCTGTGCCTCAGACTTCTTTCATAATTACTGGCACTGTGGAAATTGCAGGGATTAGAAACGCGATTGGAAAGGAGAATGATTGTCACCCAGAAAGTTCAAATGAACCGAAACTCTTGTAATAAAGCAGCTGGGATTTGCATAAGAAGCAGGTCCAGGTCCATTAACTTGATGTGACCTTCTAGAGTTTTCTCTAGAAACTGGGAAGAGTGGGCGTGAGTGTGGGTGGTATCAGCTGTGGTGAAAAGGTGACTGTCTTTGGGAAATTAGTTATCTTTCTCAGAGTTCATGAGGCCTAGCCCTATGTTCAAGGCCAGCGAATATTCCTCCCCTACTACTCCTTCCCTACCACACTCCATCTCCTGCAGTCAAGCTGGGGGGGGGGGCACACAGCTGACCCTTGAGAACCTGGGACTAGAGTATAGGCTTTCCAGGGCTGTGTTTAGTGATCTTACCAGTGCATAGATTATTGTTTTCTTTATCTGTTTTGGTGCCAAAATTTGGGCTATCAGCCTGTCCATTAGGTTGACAGAAAATGTATTGTTCAAAGAAGAGCCTTCTTCCCATATAGTTGTGGGGTCTCCAGGAAACAGTAGACAGTGTGTGGTGGTGTTCTAACCTCACTGCCCACCATACTCAGAGGCATGCTTATTACTGCTCCCTGTCACACGCCTAGGGCTGTCAGCCCTGTTTTCATTTGCTATGTTCTTCACATTGGAGTTAACTCAAGATGAAACCTACTTGCTATACCCAGTCTTTATAAACTCTACCAACTAAGAGAAAAAGAAGGTAACTTGGAACTTTTATTAAAATTCTTTTTCT
>NW_004524739.1:3355912-3359320 GCF_000260255.1 Octodon degus
CTATTCATTGAGCTAAAATTCAACCCAGATCTTTCTGACTTTCATGTCATGTTTGATGTGACTGAGAAAACTCTAATACCAGAGGGCAAGTCAGTTGCATTTCACTTGCTAATGTTGGTTAGGTCTTCCTGTAATGTAATATTGAAATAATGTAGGGGAACATAAAAGTGCTGTGATTGATTAGTGATGTCTGCTATGGGTGTTAATGCAGAAGCAGCAGTGTGAGTCTTTCCTTGTGAGTCTCCAATCTAGCAGAACCCAAAGTATGAGAGATTTTGCCTGAGAGAGCAACACTTGTGCTGAAGCAGAGTGGGGTGTCCGGTAGAACCACCCGATCTTCCCTAAAGTCATCATGTAGTCTTCTCTGTACTCAGGATCTTCTATTGGTCCATACTGCTGCTTCTAGTATCCAGGATACCATGACACTGCTCTGCACACTTAGTAGGGTTAACATTAGGATGGAAAGTGATACTGAATAAGTAAGCATTTCATTTCCTGGTTAAAAAGCAATGAAAGCAAATATTTTAATCCTACTCCTTTCTCAAAGTCAATCAGACAACAACAACAAAAACAAACTGAATATAGGGACAAATATTTTTTTCTCCATTTTTATTGAAACCAGGAATGACCACAGATCCAAACCACAAACCCTGAAGACTTTCTCTGAAGTATTGCGAAATCTAGAGCAGAACACAGAGGAAACAGAACTCACACAGACATTCCTAATCGGTTTTACAGAGAGGAAGCTGAGGGTTTATGGGATACATCCCAAAGAAAGTATATCAGGCTTGAAAATTTCATACAAGAATTATTGGCTTAAAACACTGAAACTCAGACCAGCATCCCTAGAGGCTTTGCTGGAGGCCATGTTGACTGCAGGGAAAATAAACTTGGGGCTTCCCTGTGTTCTCTTGCCCAATGAATAAATGCTGTGGTGGGAGACAGTCTGAGAACAAAGCCATATGCAAGCTGCACACTGCCTGAAGCCATTGTCCTCTCTTTTCCTAAACTGTCCTCCCACACAGAGCTGGCCCATTCCAAAAGGGGAAGCCATCCCAGGAACTACACATGGGACCCATCAAAACAAAAGCTACCCAGTAACAAAGGGGGAGCCTTTGTTCTACATGATATTGAGCAGGTTTGGATGGAACTATGCCTCCTTAAAAGGACCCAAGGAATATGAGGATGGAGAGAAGTGATTGTAAAGTAATAGCATGAGATGAAAATCTAGCTGGATGTTCTGTTATGTTAAGGTAGATTTAGGGAGAGAGAGAGAGAGAGAGAGAGAGAGAGAGAGAGAGAGAGAGAGACTGAGAGAATTATTGAGAGAGATTAACATCACACTAAAAACACCAACACAGAGGCGCACCAAGATGGTAGAGTGGTAAGGAACAGAGAAAGAGCTTCTCTCAGAGTCGCTGCCCAGATGCTGGAAAATAGCAATGTAAGGAAGAGAAGAAAGAGAGAAGTGGGTCCTCTAGACCCAGTAAGGGTCTGAAGTATGAATTGACTGCTGGCTTTATCTAGTGGCTCCCAGCTAGGCTTCAGCCCATGGAAAGTGTGCTGACAGCTGCAGGCCAAATGAATCTGGTCCCATTCAGAAGGTTCAGGCTTGATGAGATTATCTATTACCCTGCCAAATAGCTACTCCTGGCTTCTTGGCCATGGAGAGAATGAAGATAGAAACTTCAACAAAGAGGGAGGTAGCAGGTGACACCTTCTCTTTCAGACAAGACTCACTGTGTGAGAGGAGTGAGTCAATCCTGTAGATACACAGTGACTGCTGGTGACCCCAGAGACCACCTCAGAGAGGTGCAGCAGTGGAAGAGAACAGTGAATATGAAGGACTACACTAGTTGGTGCTGAGTTCTAAGGGCTCAGTAGCCCAGTAGGAGAGTGACTGACTGGGTACCAACTTGGAGAGGGGCTGACTGAGCTCAGAACTCAGAGAGACTGCTGGCTTTATCTAGTGGCTCCCAGCTAGGCTTCAGCCCATGGAAAGTGTGCTGACAGCTGCAGGCCAAATGAATCTGGTCCCATTCAGAAGGTTCAGGCTTGATGAGATTATCTATTACCCTGCCAAATAGCTACTCCTGGCTTCTTGGTATAAATCAGCATGGATTTAGACTCTATCTTTGCATGTTGTCTACCAGTGACAGCAGAGATATATCTGGAAGTAATTTTTTCTTTTGTCTTTTTTTCTCTTTTGCTCTCTTGATTGCTTTTTGTTTTTTGTTGTTGTGTGTTTTTTCTCTACTTCATTGTTTCATCTTATTTTTATGTGAGTGTGAATGTGGTTTCTTCCACTTCCCTAATTTCTCCTTAACCCATTTAAAATTTTAACCCCAGAGAGCAAAATTTTAAGTCCTTAATATATTAAGGGCTTGTATACTACATACAATTTTCTGGTATTTATTTATTTATTTATTTATTTATTTATTTAATTTTTCTGTATTTTGTGGAACTGGGGATTGAACTCAGGCCCTTGTGCTTGCCAGGGAAGCACTTATTCTACTGAGCCATCTTCCTGGCCCTTCTGCTTTGTTTTAGATTTTATTTTTTAACCACAAATCTAACTCATATGATTAAAGGCAGAGAATTAATGGTTAGCTCAGTCTGTTATTTTCTAGGCTGTGTATCATGTTATTGTCATTGCTGATGGTACCACAATAACCAAAAGTGACATAACTGTTTTAAATATCTGTTTTTCCTGGTATTCCAAGACTGAGATTCATGAAGAGTCACAGGAAACACTCAGGCACAGTGCCAAAGAATTACAGGCTGGGCCAAATAGGCAGCAACTTCTTATCTCTAACAAACTAGAGAGGGAGGATATTGCAGCAGGCTCAAAACGCAAAGGCCAGCCACACCTGGAAGATACCTTAGACTAGTAGTAATTTGCTGAAGATTATAAATACTACCAATGAAGCAACCCACCATAGGAATTTACATGCATCATCCCAGGAATTAAACTGAAGGAAAAAAAGAAAAGATACTTAAACAAGATGCAACCCCAGGCATACAGCTCACTAAAGGTAAAACCAGGGGACAATGAGGTGGGACAATCCAAAAACCACTCACATGACCTTTCTGAAATGGTAACAGCAAAACAATTAAATGGGGGTCTAGAAAAAATTAATTCAGAAATAGTTTCTCAGATAAATGCAGAGATGGTGGCCACAGTGAAAACCATGCTTAGTGACTCTAGAGCAGATACAGACAAAAGTAGAGGAACTTACAAAAATTATGGAAGCCATGAATGCTCAGCACAGGAAAGAAATAGAATCCATAAGGCAGATTCAAGCAGATGTCCAGGAGAATAAACATTTCATTAAAAGTATCTGCAGCAGATTAAGCCATTGTGAGAACAGGATCTCAGATATAGAAGACAGGCTTGTGGGTAGTGAT
>NW_004524739.1:3359502-3369836 GCF_000260255.1 Octodon degus
TGTATTTCACAGATGTCATGGCAGAAAATTTCCCTGGTAAAGAAAAAAGAATTTGACTACTCAGTAAGTGAGGCATATAGAACTCCAATTAGCCTTGATTAAAAAAAAAGAAAAATATACAGCCAGGCATAGCATAGTCAAGATTTCAAAAATTCAGCACAAGAATAGAATTTTAAAAGCTGTTAAGGAAAAGAAAGAAATCACCTATAAAGGAAATCCCATCAGAATCATAGCTGACTTTTCAACACAAACCCCCAAGTCAAGGAGAACTTGGTGTGATGTATTTCAAGTCCTAAAGGAAAACAACCTTCAATCCAGATTGATGTACCTTGCAAAATTATCTTTCAAAAATGATGGCTAAATAAGATACTTCCATGTCAAAGAACATCTGAGGAAATTTATAACTACAAACCAGCACTCCAAAATGTTTCGAAGGACATTCTAGAAAGAGATAACAAGGACTACAACTCCATGAACCTCCAATAGAAGTAGTCCAAAGCAAACAATCAAACAGAGGGAGGGGAAAAAGAAGGGGACCCAACAACAGAAAAATAACATGACAAGGGTAAGTCAATACAGTTATAACCATCAATATTAATGGTCTCTATTCACCAATCACAAGACAGACTGGCAGAATGGATCAAGAACAAAGATCCGACAGTATGCTGCACACAAGAAATATTTAGTTCAAAAAGAAATCCATAGATATACCAGGAGGAGGCAGTGGCCGCTGCGAAAAAGCTAGTGAGGTGATGCCTCACAGTCACACGAATTTCTTTTAAACCTATGTGAAGCCCATCCCCTAGTGGCCCATGGAGCCCACAAGAGCCTGTCCACTTTTTGGGGGTGCCTTCTCCGCTATCTTCCCCCATGGGGCCATTGATATAAGCGACCTCTGACTGGTCCCGGACAACCAGGAAGTTTTCTGCCATCCCAGGACCGACCAAAGCCTGATCGTAGAACATCAGAATGATCTACAGAATGATCCACTCCCAAGCATCAAAATACACATTCTTCTCAGCTGCACACAGTTCTCCAAAACAGACCACATACTAGCTCATAAAACACACTTAAGTAAATGTAAAAGAATTGAAATTATTTCATGCCTATTAACAGACCATAGTGCAATGAAATTGGAAATCAATGACAAAAGAAACTACAAGAACTTCATAAACACATGGAAATTAAATGGCACTCTGTTGAATAAGCAATGGGTCACTGATGAAATTAGACCATTTATATAATTAAATGATAATGACAGCACAACACACTGGACTGTATGGGACACGATGAAAGCAGACCTATAAGGGGAATTTATAGTGGTAAATACCTATATCAGGAAAACAGATCAAGCACCAATAAGCAATTTAGTGGTGAACCTCAAACTTCTAGAAAAAGAAAAGAAAGCTAAGATAAAAAGCTCATATGAAGGAGGAAATTATAACAATCAGAGCATAAATTAATGCACTGGAGACTGAGAAAATATTACAAGGAATCAATGAATTAGAGAGTAGGTTCTTTGAAAGATTAAATAAAATCAACAAACCCTCATGCAACCTTATCCAAAGAAAAGAAAAGACAAGACTACTCAAATCCATGCAATTCAGAACGAAAAGGATGAAATCAAAATAGATCCTGCAGAAATCCAGATCACTTATGCTTACTATGAAAACTTACAGTATAATAAGATAGAAATGCAGAAGAAATGGGCAGATTCTTAGATATGTACGAATTGCCAAAGCTGAATTAAGAAGATATAGAAATTGTACATAGACAAATATCAATCAATGAAATTTAAGATGTAACTACAAACCTACTAACAAAGAAAAGCCCAGGCCTTGACAGATTCACTGATGAATTCTACAAGAAATTGAAAGAAGACCTCCTACCATTACCTCTCAGACTCTTTAATGAAATTGAAAGGGAAGCAATACTCCGAAAGTCACTCCAGGAAGCAAATATTACTCTGATACGTAAACCAGAGAAGGACCCAACTAAGAAAAAGAATTATAGGCCAACCTTCCTCATGAACACAGGTGAAAAAATCTTCAATGAGATACTGGGAAACAGAATGTGGCCTATCATCAAGAAGATTATTCACCATGACTAAGTGGGATTCATTCCAGGGGTGCAGGGATGGTTTAACATACATAAATGAATACATGAGGGAAAAACAGAGCCAAGTGAAAAAATTATATGATCATTTCAATAGATGCATAAAAACTTTTGACATAGTTCAGCAGCCATTCATGATAAAACTCTATAACAAATTGGAGTAGATGATTTTTATTTCAATCTGATAAAAGGCATCTATGAGAAGCCAACAGCCAATATCATACTAAATGAACAAACCTGAAAGTTTTCCTCTAAAATCATAAAAAGACAAGGATATCTACAGTCTCTACTCTTATTCAACATGCTCCTGGAAACCTTAGCCAGAGTAATTAGACAAGAGAATGAAATAAAAGGAATAAGGATAAAAAGAAAAAGAAAAAAAAAGGAATAAGGATGAGAAAGGAATAAGTTAAATTATCATTATTTGCAGATGACATGATAGTATACTTAGAAGACCCCCAGAACTCCAGTAAATCCCAGTAGATTTAATAAGCAAATTCAGTAGTGTAGCTGGATACAAAGTCAGCACTCAAAAAGTCTTAACATCACGATAAATCCTGAGGGGATTTCACTGACCTTATCAGACCCAAAAACTACAACTCTTGTTGCATAGGTCCTGCTTTACCTTGGTCTTAAGCATCCAGTAGAAAAGTATGAAGATGAAATATAGGAAGGAAAGCCATGCTGTTATGTTGAGCTGTGGGGGACTCAGGTCAGCAATTTCTGACATTGCCAGTGAAACAGAAGACCCAATGCTATTATGGGCTACTGGACTCTTTTAGAATATTTTGTTGAGTTTACACACCTATAATATTCAAGTAACGGAACTTAACAAAAAAGGGGTATACAGATGAATGTCCATTTTGTATCTGTGTATTCAAAGTAGTTAGGGTAGATATACAGTTACATTCTGTTAATGAATAGAATGATTTGTTCTAATGGTGTTTGTAAATAGGATCTCAAGTCCGCATCTTGTACAGCAATTAACCACTAAGAAGAACGTATGCAGTATGTTAGTTATTGAAACTGTCCTAGCGATTTGATTTGAAACTGTCTCATTGCTATTTGTTTATCAATAAAATTATAAAAAAAAAAAATAAACGCCAAAAAAAGTCTTAACATTCCTGTACACAAACAACAACATTACTAAGTGAGGTGTTGAAAGGGAAACAACACCTTTCATAATAGTATTGAAAAATAAAAAGAAATAACTAGGGATCAATCTAATAAAAGAGGTAAAAGACTTCTACATTGAAAACTACAGTATTCAGAAGAAGGAGATTGAAGCGGATATTAGAAAAAGGAAAGATGTCCTTTGCTCATGGATTGGAAGAACCAATATAGTGAAAATGACCATCCTCCAAAAACTGTTATGCAAATTTAATGCAATTCCAATAGAAATTCTAATAGTGTATCTGACAGAATTAGAGAAAACAACAAAAAATTTCATTTGAAGCCATAACAGACCTAGAGTAGCAAAGGCAGTTCTGAGCAATAAAGGCAGGGCAAGAGGCATCACTATCCCTGACTTGAAATTATGCTACAAAGCTACATGTAAAACAGCATAGTATTGGGAAAAAAAAGACCAAAAAATCAACAGAACAGATTAGAAGATGCAGAAACAGCTACATACATACTCAATCACATTATCTTTGACAAAAGGAGCCAAGCACATTCACCAAAAGAAAGCCTCTTTAATAAATGGTGCTGGGAAACCTGGCTCTGCACAGGATGAACATTAAAAATTGAATTCATATCTTTTACCATGCAATAAACTAGGAATTAGGAATGATCAAAGATCTAAATATTAATTAGAAATTATCAAAGATCTAAATATTAAAACAGAAACATTAAATTTGCTGGAAGATAGAATAAGTAAAACTCTTGAAGACATTGATGTAGGCCCAGACTTTAAGAATGAAACTCAAAGAATCAACAACTGGGATCTCATCTTATTATAAATGTTTTACACAGCAAGAGATATAACCAAGAGAGTGAAGAGACAGCCCACAATGTGGCAGAAATGTTCGCCAGCTTTTCCTCAGACCAAGGATTACTATTGAGACCATATAAAGAACTCAAAAACCCAGACCTCCCAAATTTAAAAACACAATCCAAAAATGGACATCTGAGATAAGTACATTTTTCAGATAAAGAAATACAAAGAACAAATAAATATATGAAAAAATGTTCAACATCACTGGTCATTTGAGAGATGTGGATTAAAACAATTGACATTCCATCTCACCCCAGAAACAATGGCTATTATCAAGAAATCAATCAATAAAAAATGCTGGAGGCGCTGTGGGGACAAAGGAAGCCTTCTCCACTGTTGGTGGGAGTGTACACTGGTACAATCACCATGGAAATCAGCATGGAGATTCTTGAAAATCTAGTATTCGAGGTCCCATCTGACCCAGCTATTCCTCTTCTGGCTATCTTCCTAGAAGAATTAAAAACAGCCTACCACAGTTATATATGCACAAGCATGTTTATAGGAGCACAATTTGTAACAGCTAGATGTTGGAAACAACCCAAATGCTCACAAACCAAGGAATGAATAAAAAAGATGTGGTCTCTTTGTATGATGGAGTACTACTCAGCCATAAAGAAGGATTGACTGGAGACTTTTATAGATAAAAGGATGCAACTTAAGACCATACTTGTGAGTGAAATAAACTAGACACACGTGTGAAAACATCATATTGTCTCCCTAATGTGAGAAGTTGAAAGAATAAATAAGCTCCAAAATGTAGAGTAGATACTTGAAAATGTGAAGAAACTTTATTTTATTAATTTTTTTTTTGTGTGGTGGAACCAGGGATTGAACTCAGGCCCTTGTGCTTGTCTGGGAAGCACTTATTCCACTGAGCCATCTCCCTGGTCCAGAAGAAACTTTAAAAGGAAAGCAAAACTGTGACAGAGCAATGGGGAAAAGAAGAAGGAAGGGAATACCACACACACACACACACACACACACACACACGTTAAGATAGTTATACTACTTATTTCTTAGTTCATTGAAAAGAAAGGTTTGTGCTAATATTGTTTGGACAATTAAATGTCGATATCTTGTACTTTGAGTTACTAATTTAAAGATAACAATATGCAATGTATTAAATGTATTAACAGTTGCAACCCTTTTATTATCTTGTTTCGAATTTTTTTCTCTTTAAAACAACACACCACCTTTTTTTTCCTCAGCCGCCGCCAAGGTGCTCTGTTCTTCCGAGGAAGCTCAGGCCGCGTTGGGGTGAGGCCCTCACTTCTTCCGGCGACTAGCACCGTGCCAGGCAGCCCGCGTCATGGCCTCCGTGTCCGAGCTCACCTGCATCTACTCCGCCCTTATCCTGCACGACGACGAGGTGACTGTGACGAAGGATAAGATCAATGCCCTCATTAAAGCAGCTCGTGTCAATGTCGAACCTTTTTGGCCTGGCTTGTTTGCAAAAGCCCTGGCCAATGTCAACATCGGGAGCTGCATCTGCAATGTAGGGGCTGGAGGTCCTCCCCTCACGGCCGGGGCTGCGCCTGCAGGTGGTCCTGCGCCCTCCACCGCCGCTGCACCAGCTGAGGAGAAGAAGGTGGAAGCAAAGAAAGAAGAATTGGAGGAATCTGAGGAAGACGTGGGCTTTGGGCTTTTCGACTAAGCCTCATTTTGTAACATGTTCAGTAAAAATGGAACAGCTGCTGTTGGTCTTGAGCTGGAAAAAACAAACAAACAAACAAACAAACAAACAAACAAACACCAGCACAGGCTGGTGGAGATGTGACTCTGTGGTGGAGTGTTTGCCTAGCGTGTGCAAGGCCCTGGGTTACATTCCCAGTACCATGGTCACCACCATGAATAAAACAAGTGATTATACCACAGAAAAGAACATTGCGGGTGAGGTATTAAGAAGCCACACAGCAGTAAACAGAAAGGATTTCATATTTTCTTCTTCCGATTTCAGGTGCTTGGCAGCCACGGTTTACAGTGCAGTTATGGCCAAGTCCAAGAACTACGCCACGCACAACCAGTCTCGAAAATGGTACAGAAATGGCATCAAGAAAGCTTGGTCACAAAGATAGGAATGTCTGAAGGGGTTAGAACCCAAATTCTTTAGGAAAATGCTTTTTGCCAAGAAGCACAAGAAAGGCTTCAAGAAGATGCAAGCAAACAATGCCAAGGCCATGAATGTACACACCGAAGTTATCAAGGCCCTTGTCAAGCCCAAGAAGGTCAAGCCCAAGATCATTACAAAGGGATTAAACCGCAGGCTCGCTCAACTTGCCTGTATTGCCCACCCCAAGCTTGGGAAGCGTATCCGTGCCTGCATTGCCAAGAGTTGTAGGCCTTGCCGGCCAAAGGCCCAGGCTCTAACCAAGGCCCAGGCTCCAACTTCTGCTCCAGCCAAGGCCCAGGCTCCAGCTTCTGCTCCAGCTCAGGCTCTCGAAGGTGCCCAAGCCCCCATGAAGGCTCCACAGTAGAAGCCACTTATCCGCTAATGTAAAAACAGAAGGTCTGGTGTGACCCCTGGGCTACCTCCTGTGGCAGGGTGGTGTCCTCCTGGGCTCTTTGTAAAAATAAACCTGAGACAGGATAAAAAAAAGAAAAGAATTTCATGAAAAAAAATTTTTTTAGAGGTCAAAGATTAGTGAGACGAGAGGTATATAAGAATTTGGCTAATGAGTAAACATTCGTTGAAACAAGAGGTATAAAAATATTCAAAGGTTAAAATGCTAGTCTTGAAATAAAATCATGAACATGCAGGTCAGGTGGACTCAGTCCCCCAGGAAATACTGCTGAAAGCTCTAAGACAGGTCTGAATAAAATAACTGGGCTACAAAAATGGAAAATGCATCTGGTCATCTAGGTAAAAAAAAAAAAAAAAAAAAAAAAAAAAAACCAAGTCACAATGGAGAGGAAAGGTAGGTTGATCCAAACATCTCAGTGACACTAGAAGACAGTTGGTTCTTTTAGGAAAAGGAACTCCAAAGTCTTGCACCCAACTGAACTATTTTCCAAGTGAAAAGGCAATGGAGACATTCTCAAGTGTGGAGAGTTCAAGAAATACATTTGTCTTCCCAGAAAAAAAAAAATCTAACAAAATGTAAAGTTGAAGAAAGGAAAAGACAAGAATATGAATACAAATTGAAAAAGAAGAAAGAATAATGAATGGAGGTGAGAAGAAAGGAAGGAAGGAGAAAAGGAAAAAAGGAAAGAGAAAATGTAAGAAGGAAGGAAAAAGAAAGGGAGGAAAGAAAGAAGGAAGGAAAGGAGCAGGGAAGAAAGGAGGGGCTGATGAAGGACAATAGCTGAGAACAAATTCTGTTTAGATGCAGAATCCACTCTGAACTGTCATTACAATCATCTTCAGAGCGTCTGCTGTCATCCCTGGCCAGGCAATAACGATGCCATGAGGAAGAATGTGAGTACAGTAACTTCTAATCTGCATGCCAGGCAGCCAGTATATTCTGTTTTAAATCAAAACATGATACTTAATTTTTAAAACAGCAAGACCATAACATCTTAATATTTTACAACATTTTTTCTTCGTTACTATAGAAGTACTTTCATGAAAAGAAATCTCTTATAAAACATTTATCTGAAGTTAATATATATTTCAATTTCACCCAATTTTCAATTCTTCTGTTAGATTAAGTAAAATTATTATCTATCACTTTTTACATTAAAATAGCATATATATTATAAATTCATATCTCCTCTTCTATGTACATGCGCAGAGAATGCCTAGGATGGAACTTGCCCATTGAAAACATTTTTTTTGGTGGGGGGCAGAGGGGTGGTGGAGTGGTGGGTAGTATTCATTTACTATTGCTGGAATGTTTTATACTACATATTTGTTACCTTTACAAAATCAAAAAGTTTTTTCTTAGTTCGATCAGATTGTGCTTTACTTAGTGGAATCAAAGGCAGTGATTGATAGAAAGTGGGGTGCAAAGATATTTTTGCAGAAAATATAAGCAGATGTAGGGGCAGAGGGTTGCATGGAGGGACCGCTGAGGTGGGGCTTTCTGGGAGAGCAGTAGGTGCTTCCTTCTGAAGGGAGGACAGCAGGGAGGGGATCAGTGCTGCCTAGGGACTAGGGCCTGTGTGGCACTCCCTCCATCTTTGCCATCCTGGGGTGGGATGAGGGATGGGACTCACAGGCTCTGACTCTGCTGAGGAGACTGCACACTGCCTCTGTAGGATTCCCATCCACCCTACCTGGCTCCTTCCAATCCATTCCTCTGTAAATCCATTTGTGCTACCCAGCCTAGAACGCTTTCCTGTGTAATGGCGCAGTCTAGCCTCATGTCTGCTGAAGTTGAAGGTGAATTTGAGACAAGCTAAGTAGACAGGAAAGGTGTTTGTTAAGAAGGGGGACATAGCTCCTAGTTGTTGGAAGGGGGCCCAAAGTGAGTTCCACAGTGACTGTTGGTCTAGAAGTTTTTATACCAAAAAATGACCAGGACTTGGACCACTCCAAGTCAAACTAAGATCAACCCCGAGAGCTAAAACAAACTTACTTAAACAAGGAGTTGAGGCCTGTAGCTAGTGTAGTCTGCAAGAGCCTCTTGGCTTCTGTCCTACCCAAGTGGTTCACTAAAAGAACAAAGGGAGAAGGCAAGAATATTTTCCAGATAGGTAGAAGTAGAACTTGTCATGGTGGGCATCCATCACTTTGTTTGTCTGCTTATGAGTACCTCCCCAGACTTAAGTGTTCACCTGGCTCTTGCCGATTCTTGACCTCAGGCTCCTGCCTATCTGACCAAGCCCTGAGCATCTTGACCCTACCTTGGGTCCTCTTTACCTGCCTATTCTTTTCTACCTAAATTATCTGTCTATATTACTTGGATTCCTTCTGCTCTCAGACTAATAGGGATGTTGGATCATTTGTCCAATGTTGCACAGCTTGTAACCGGATGAGGGATTTAAATTTTGTGAGTCTGGTTCTGAGCCTGTGGACTTAGTATTTTTTTTTTAATTAATTTTATTGAGAAACAAATAGTAATGAGACAGTTTCAAAACAAGATAGTAGAACAGTTACAATAATTAATACATTGCATATTGTTGTCTTTGTAGTAGTTATTCATTGTACAAGATGCAGATGTACAAGATGATATTCTGTCCAAACACTATTAGTACAAATCTTACTTCTCATTGAATTAAGAGAAAGTAGCTGTATATCTGTCCTATTTTGTATATACAGATACAAAATGGTCCTTCATTTATATCCCCCATTTTCATTTGGTTTTGTCAGAGATGGGTATTCCATTGCCATTTAAATATTGTAGATGCATGAATTCAGCAAAATAATTCAATATAGTCCAGTAGTCGTAGTGGGCTATTCGTAGGAAAAACAAGGCTTTTTTTGTTTGTTTTTTTGAGGAACCAGGGATTGAACTCAGAACCTTGCACTTGCCAGGGAAGTCCTTATTCTACTGACCTATCTCCCTGGCCCCCTGGACTTAGCATTAAAGATGGACTTAGTATTAAAGACCTATGGTGTGAGTGTGTTCCCCAGCCTGACCGTCTTTCCTCAACTCTTCCTTTATGCTTGGGAAACCCGGACTGAGGAGCTTGGAGACTGAACATGTGGAGAGGAGCTCATGCTCCGTGTTCTTGGCTGAGTTACTTAGCCTCACTGGGCTTACCTTTCCTCCTGGGCCCTGCTTCCTGCCTGGTGCCAGTGGATAAGAATAGCTTCTATAAATCTGAGAGAGATTATTGTGAGCCGAGGATGTAATTATCTCCATAAGGCCTGTTTCTGCTATTGAGCGATTGCTGGGCCCAGCAAGAAGTTTGTTTTCCCTCCTCCCACTGTTTATCTGCACCAAATCCTCAGCAGGTGAGAAATCTGTGAGTGCCTAATCTTTATCAGTAAGTCCTCCAACTGTTTGCCTCTCAGCATCTCCGTGGGCAGAGCAAGAAAATGCTACCTCTGCTTGGAGAGTGCCAGGTCTTGCCAGGCCCTCAGCTCCTTAGAATCCCAGCACAGTGGAGTTGGGCTCTTGGACACCATCCAGTTCAGTGCTTTCACTGTGCACCGCAGGGTAATAGAGGGCTAAGGGTATATAATAATAATAATAATAACAACAACAACAACAACAACAACAACAACAACACAGTTTCTGTGCCTAGGAAGTCAATTGCCCTTGAGAAGAAAATCCATATCAAAATGACTTTGACACAAAATGGAAGAATGGGCATTGATAATTTTTTTTTTTTTTTT
>NW_004524739.1:3371131-3375325 GCF_000260255.1 Octodon degus
AGTTATTAAAACATGATTTTGGGGCTGGGGAGATGGCTCAGTGGAATAAGTGCTTCCCTGACAAGCGCAAGGGCCTGAGTTCAATTCCTGGTTCCGCTTAAAAAAAAATTAAAAAAAAAAAAAAAGATACTAAGTTAGGATCAGCTAGGAAGGCAAATGTGGTTGTGTTCTGAACACAGTCTTGTCATCCCTGGGTCCTATCCTCATGGATGATTGTTTCCCATTCCCAGCCTTTATGTGTGCTGCTGAAAATTTCAGGGTGGCATGAATCCCAAAATAATGAGAATGACCATAGTCTTGGCCACTGCCCCTTGACTTCTGGGCTCCAGGTTGCTGGACCTACATAGATGGATGAAGCTGAAGTATCCATGAGGATGCAGTGAGTGTGTGTACCGGCCCTGTGCCCTTCTCTCCCAATCCTGCAGTCTCTTCTGCTCCTTCTCCCCACACATACCTGGCAGGTTGAAGCCTGGATGCCCAAAGTCAACAGAAAATATGCAGAGTGTGGTTGGTGGTGGTGAGGAACATCTAAGATGCTTTCTTCTCTCTGTCCTTTCTGTACCCTCAGCCATCTTGCTGTCATCCCTGGATCAAGCCAGGCTTAGGGCTCATCATTTGAAGGTCCTCCTAATTTTTCTAGCTTAGAATGTTATAGATTTTGGCCAAAGGCATTTCACAATCTCTTTAGAGAAGATTAGGAACAACACATTTTACAGAGTAAGTTGTGGGTCTAGACTGGCCAAGTGGTTGATTTGGTGGCTCCATCCAGAATAACTTTTATGTAGGCATCAGTGTGGGAGATTTGCCAGGGTCCCATAAGGTACCTTGAGAAGCTGTGCCATCTGTGCCTTGGGGTACAGTAAGGGGGCAGAGTAGGGGACTGATGAGGCTGAGTTTGAGGACATTGAGTGGGTCAGACAATGGTCTATGGATTTGGAGGGGACAGCTTTGCTCTGAAAGGCAGCATGGGATCAACAGGCATTTAACTTGCAGAGAGGGGCTTCTGCTTCTGTCCACCATAAGTCATGTGGACTTTTGAGTGAGAAGTTCTGTGTGATTGGTTCTCTCAGTTTTAGTGTGCGGCAGCTTGACCAATAGAGAATGGCAGAAGTGATGTTGTGCTGATGCCAGTCTTAAACCTCTTCCTTCTCTTGTCTCTTGGGAACTGGCTGTGGCTCAGGCCCATGTGAAATGGCCAGGTGTCCAGCTGTCAATGGTGAGGAATCCCAAGCAGTCATGGAAGGGACTGTTTGTTAGTGGGATGCCACTGCTCCCAGACAAGCTGGTCCAGAAGGATGATGTCTTGGACATCACAGCCCTAAGTGTATAACAGAAGAAGAGTTGAGGACCAGGTAATGAGAACCAAGGCCACGTGTCTGCCGTCATTGGCCTGCCAGTCACCTTGGCGCAGGGCCCTTTGTATGGAGCAGATGCAAGCTGTGCCGAATGGGTCAGGGTGGATGCCAGTGCATCCTGGGAACACTGCCTCTCTCCAGGTTCAACTCTGCCAGGCTGCAGCCTTGTAACTTTGGTCAAAGGACTCTAAGCCATCAATAAAATGGAAATTCACCTCCTGGGGCATTGTGCGGAGTGGGTGGCTGAATCCATAAAGTGCTTTGCAGCGCTGGTCCTGGACAAGTAGACCCACACCACCCAGGCCTTTCACCTGTTGTTACTGGGGTCTGTGTGGAGATGAAACAAGAGCCCATGGAGAACTGTACATGTGCTTTTCTTAAGAATGCACCTGGTTTTAAGCACCTTCTGTGGGCCAGACAGTGCTCCACGAACTTAGGTCACACTAGGAAGCAACCAAAGAAGAGCAGGGGCAGGTGGGACTGGACACCGATAAAGTGCCCCACCAGTTACGTGGCTTCCTAAACCCTGAGGAAATCAGGACAGAGGTGAGAGTCACCAGCCAAATGGCTGAAGCCCTGGCAGGACAAGCTCTCAGCCCATCTGTCCTGAGCCTTGAGGGAGGCAGATCTGATTCCAAACCCCATCCCCACCTCTGGCACCAATGGAAACCCTCCAGGAGGAAGTACACTTGGTGGCCCAGCCAGCTCACCCCAGGCAGTGTCTGGAAAGTAAGCTTCCCGGTGGCCCAAATGACAAACATATTGCTTGGAAAGTGCTGTTCAAACAGAATTACAGGAACCTTTTATCACTGAGCGGTGTCACCCGGCAGACATTTGCGAGGGTGCCAATTATTGTAATTAATTAGACCTTCCCCAGGTTTCTGATGCATGGCCCGTCAGCAGAAACCACTGAGCCCAAGCAGACTGATGTGAGGAACCTGAAAGGATGAGGAAGGGGAAAGGCTGACCCACGCCTTGGCCTCCCACCCTAGTAGGAACAGGGGTGCCTCTTGGCTTCCCTGACAGCCCCAGATGGGCTGGCTTCATTTGTGAAGGTGAGCTTGGTGATGTCTCTGTGATTATAAAGCAGGAGGTGAATAGGAAGTGCGTGTGTGTTCAGGACAATTCAATGCAATTTTTAAAAAGTCTTTTTAAAAATATATTTAGTACCAGATCTAGGTACTAGACAGGGTCCCTCTACACAGATCGGACTTGCAGTGATCCTCCTGTTTTCAGCCTCCCAAGCACCAGGATGACAGCCATGTGCCACCATGCCCAGTCTATAATGTAATGTTGACAATGGTGTAAAGGATGGATGGATGGAAGGCTGGCTGGCTGGGATGGATGGGGAATGGATATATGCGTGGGTAGGTGGCTAGAAGAGTGAATGGATGGATGGGTGGGTGAGTAAGTAAGTAGAAGGGTCAGTAGGTGGATAAATGAGTGAATGGGTTGTTGGATGAATGCATAGATGAACAGAGGGGTGAGTGGCTGGGTGGGTGGATGAATTGATGAGTAGGATACCTGTTCATGATTCCTCATGGGAGGCTGGAGCAGCAGGTCTCTTGGGGTGTCTTCTGGGATCCTCAACCACCATAAGCCTGGGAGGAGGCAGTTGGGCTGAACTAAGTCTGAGTGGCAGATTGGTGCTCAGCTGGTGTCCCCTGCAGGTGGACAGGGAGGGTGGAATGTGATCAGGGCCATCGAAAGCCTGCTCCACGAACAAACAATGGCATGGCCTTGGTCCTGTCACCTCTCCTCTCTGAACTTTATTTTTCTGTGTAAGACCATGGCCTTGCCCAGGGCTAAGGATAGAGATGAGGGATACAGCAGTGGTTTGAACTAGTGCATGGGACCCTGGGAAGGGAGGGGTCCCTTTGTCTGTCTCCAGAGTGCAGAGATGGTGCTCAAGAAAGACCCCTGCCTACTTGGCCTGCAGCAACTGCTTCTTCCACTATGCAGGGCTTCATTAGGGGAGCTCAGCTAGCTGGGCAAGCCCTGCAGAAGCAGAACAGTGGGGTATTAATGCCTTCTATGCCAGCTATTCCCCCATGACACAGAGGCAGCCCTGATGGGTAGCAGGAGCCGGGTCTGCCTTGCTGTCAGGCCCATTGGAAGACTCACTTCCATAAGGAGCTCTTTTACTCATTTCTGAGTTCATTGGTCAGTAGGCACCTTCTATGTTACTGTGCCTAGGCCAGGTTACCATGGGCAGTGAGACAGATGCGACCACTGTTGTCCTGGAGGTCAGAGTCTAGCAAGGGCACAGTCACAAAATCAAATAATGATCCCTGTGGATAACTGCCCCCAGGTGCAGAGAGAACCAGAGGGCCTGGGATGTGAGTAGGTCCCAGCCAGAGAGGGTGAGCAGTCAGGAAAGCTTTCCCTGGGGCATCACATCTGGCCTGACTGAGCTCTAATTATTAGTAATGCAAAGGCAAAGGCATTCTAGACAGAGGGAGCCACATGTGCAGAGGCCCTGAGGCGAGGGTAGTGCCTACTCCAGGGCCTGAGCATGTCCAGGGGGCCCTTCTCCTGAGGCGGATCAGGAAGCCACCACTTCTTTATTCTCTGCAGTGCCAGGCTCCGTCTATTTGAATATCTGAACTTTTAGTGCACTGGGGGGCAATCTGAGGTTCACAGCTGTGAAGCTACTTCCCAAGGCCACCTCTCTGCTGAGGGACACAGCAGGAGGGATCTGGGTCCACGTGAGTCCACCTGCCATGTATCCCACACCTGTGATGAACCCAAACAACCTGGAGTACTTGGTCATGTGTAATTATTTGCCTCCCAACTCAGAGATTTGCCACAGCATGTCTCTCCACCTCTCTGGGCCTCC
>NW_004524739.1:3381605-3407974 GCF_000260255.1 Octodon degus
GGCCTACAAATGAGAGGGGAGCTTGTGTCGCGTTTCTGTGGTCTGGAGTATTTGTTCCCAGTGTATGGACTCCAAGACTGGAGTGCGGGGAGGCTGTGAAAGGAAGCTGGCTGGCTCAGGAGGGCAAGCAGGGCTGGGACGGTGGTCTTCGCAGAGCTGGTCCTGAGAGAGACACTCGCCAAGATCACATCTTTTTCTCCCATGCCACATGTCAGCTATCATCACCACATTCAGTCTTTACTGCTCATTAGCAGAGCTCACTCCCTTCTTCCAGCACTGCCTTGCCCCAGGCCCTGCTGTGGCTTCCCCGAGTCTTTGAAACTCTGTCCCCAGAGTCAATATTGAGAGGTGGTGGGGCCTTTAAGAGGTGATCAGGGCAGTAGCGAGATTGTGCTCTTCTCACTGGGTTGGATCAATTATCAAGAGACATTATTGTTATACAGTGAGGCTGCTTCTTGTGCTTTGTATTTCCTATAAATGTCATCTACCTTTCTGCTTTTTCTCCATGTTATTCAGGCACTCACTCACTCTAGGACTTCCAGCCCTTAGGACCACGAGCCAAATAAACTTCTGTTCTTTTTAAGTTCTCAGTCCAAGGCATTCTGTTATAGTAATGGGAAATGCACCGAGACATTACCTAATATATTACTATGTTCTTAGGATGGTCTTATTTTACAGATAAGGAAATTGTGTGGTTAAGCTATTTGTTCAAAGTCAGGCAGCTCTGAGGTGCTGACATCAAGATTCAAACCTAGTCTATGGAACTCAGCAGCCCAGGGTCGACCACTCCCCTCTGCAGTCTCTGTGTGGACCAGCTACCCCCTGGGGTGGGGAATAGCTGTTTCCATCCCACAGGTAAGGATACGAGATTGAGAGGAAGACAGTGGCTCCCAAGGTCACACTAGACAATCCCGTGGTGGGATCCATTCCCCAGACAGGGAGGGAACACCACCAGCCCTGCTCCTGCTTTCCCTACTGCGCTGAGCCTTTTGGAGGAGAAGGGAGCTTGGGGATTCCCCCCAGGACCCTGACTGTTCATTGGAAGGACCTGGGTGAGGAGGAAGTTCTGTTTTTGATAGACTCAGACTATATCCTGGGCCAATCAGGGAGATGCGGGATGCTGGGGCTGGCAGGGGCACCAGGTTATGCCTGATTTAATCCCCTGGGGTGGTAGACAGGAGCAGTGGTCCCTCCACACCCACACTGTGCCCCTCATCTCCATCCCAGGCATCTCTGAGGGCCTGACTTGGGGTGCTCTCTCCTACTTCCTGCTTCCTCCCTCCAGGACATCCTGTGGACTACAGACCTAGGCCTCAGGTTTAACCCACATATATAGGTATTAAGAAGCCATGGAGGTGGACTCTGGGGGAATCCTCTGCCCTGGGGGGCTCAGCCTTGTCCCTCTGGCTGTAAGCAGGGGTTACCAAAGGTTCTCTTTTCAGGGAGCTTTTGGGAGTTTTGGGGTGGGGTGGTGACAAAGATGGAAAAGGCCATAGGACCACCATATAGTGAAGAACAAATCTAGACAGGGTAGTTGGGAGGAAGAGGATGGCTTTGGGGTTGTGCTTCAATGCCCTGCTCTGTCACAGCCAAGCAGGGTGACCTTTGGCATGTCAAACGACCTCTCTGGGATTTCATTGCCTCAGCCGAAAAAGGGAAACAATCAGCAAGGTAAGTGACAACATGTGCTTCCTTGGAGGGGTGTGTGGGTGTCTGGTGCACAAGGGCTCAGGGGAGCCAAGTTGCCACCCCAGCCCGCCGAGGTCTCTCTTTTCTGGCCCTTCTGGGCCTCTCCGTGCTTCTCTCCAAGGTCTTCCTTCACCGTCTCTCTGCCTTTGGAGAGAGTGGGTCCCATCAGTCTCTTGGGTTCTGCTTCTGCTGTGGAAGCAAAAGAGGGCCAAGACCCGCTGCAGAGATGCCCTGGACTTTAGGATGGGCAGAGCCACTTCTTGGGTCCCGGGTGCTGGGAACATAGATGCCTCCTTTCTGTATGTGGAAAGGACCCCGGACAATGAGGGGTTCTGGGGCAGACATTTTTTTGCAATCTGAGAGGCAGAATTCTTCAATCTGTCTGATTTCTAAAAGGAAGAAGGGGTATGGCCTCCACAAGGTTCTGTCCTCCATAAGGCATTTCCCTTGAGGGGAGGAAGGAAGCTCTATGCTTATGAAGGAGCTCCTGGATGACCAGTCCTCTTTAATGTGAGCTTTCTGTTCTCAAAGTTGCTGTGTCCTCAGTTGGTTGGGAGGAGGGGACTCTGAAGTCAGACCCCCCTCAGAAACCTGGACCAGAGACCTCCGGATGGATGTCCCCTGAGCCACATCTTCTCACCTGAGCAGTGGGAGGTGTGAATGATGTGCACCCAACCCTAGCATGGCCTGACACACAGTGGGTCCATGTAGAGGGGGAATGTGACAGTGTGGCACCACGTCTCAGCTCCATGAGGCCAGAGTGGGGCAAGGTAAAGGCCTGGAGGCCTGGTGCTGGATTGAGTACCTGCCCTGCCTACACCCATGTGGTGCCTTGAGGGAGCAACCTGACTTCTCAGTGCTTTAGTTTCCTCATCTATAAAGTGAGGTCATAATAGTGTCTCCTGCCTGGGGTCTTTGCAGGGATTAAATGAGATGATACTTACAAAATTCTAGAACAAAGTTGGGCATACAATTGGTCTCAAATTAGTATATAAAATTTTATCGCTTTTTGACAATGGCCATTGTCTAGCTGTTTTCTTTCGTTGGTCTCTATAGCCCTGCCTGGCCTCGTGTGTCTCTGTGGTTTACTAAAGACCCTATGGCTTTCTCTGGGAAACCCGCCTTGCTCTCTTCTATTCCAGACACACCCCACGGACCCCCTCTGTCTGAAGTTTTAAATTTTAATAAAATCCAATTTATAAAACTTCCGAGTTTTTGAATGCCACATTGGATACTGCGTCTAAGAAACACTCACCTAGCCCAAGATCACAAAAGTTTTCTTTAAGAAATTTTATGATTATAGGTTTTACATTTAGATCTATGATCCATTTGGAGTTAACTTTTGTAGATAGCATAAGGTAGAGATCAAAGATTTTTTTTTTTTTTGCTTTGCATATAGCTATCGAGTTTTACCAGCACCACAGATGAAAGACTCTCATTCTCCACTGAGATGTTTATACGTCTTTGTCAAAAATCGATTGTCCATACAATGTGGGTCTATTTCCGGACTCTTTATTCTGTTCCACTGTTACCACCACCACATTGTCTTAAGTACATAGCTTTATAATAAGTCTCAAAATCCAAAGAGTTAGACTTCTAACTTCGGTCTTCTCTTTCAAGGTTGTTTTGGTTATTTTTAAGTCTTTTGTGTTTCCATATGAATTTTAGAATCAATTTTTCAATTTTAACAAAAAAGCTGTAAGTTTTTTCAGAGCTCCCATATTTGAGTTTTGTTGAGCTCTTTTGATCTGTAGGATTACAGTTTTCATTAAATTTGAAAATTTTCTGCTATTTTCAACTATTCTTTGTACCCCGTTCCTTTGGGGACCCCCAACTCAATGCCTATCATCAAACAGTTTGAAATTGTCCAGCATCTCAATGTTGCTATGTTCATCCAAAATATTATTTTTTGCCAGGCATGGTGATAAATTCCAGTCATCCCAGTACTCAGGCTGACACAGGAGGATTTTTCTGGCCTTCAGAGTGAGACTCTGTATCAGACAAACAAACAGACAGACAGACAAGCAAACAGGTTTTAACATATTCTTTTTTCTCTCTGTTCAGTGTGAATAGTTTCTTGTTGCTATAGCATCAAGTTTATTAATTTTCCCCCTGAAATTTCTAATCAGCTATCAATTCTTTCCAGAGTATGTTTCATTTCACACACTGTGGTTTCCACCTTTCAGCATTTTACCTAATCTCATTTATAGCTTTCAGGCCTTTACTCAACTTTTTGAATGTATGGAACACAGTTATAATACCTTCCAAAGTTCTTGTTTGTGGATCTTTCTTTCTGTCTTAGTTCTCAGCTGGCTCTGATGGGTGCATTTACCTCCTCCTCCTCCTAAGTAGCACTTTCTGGCTACTTGTGTGTCTGTTAATTTTTAATGGAATGCTAGGCATTGTGAATTTTACTTGGTATGCACTGGACATGTTTTGCATTTTTGAGCTATATTTTGGGATGGAGTTACTTACTAGCAGTTTGATCCCTTCAGGTCTTGCTTTTAAGAACCGATGGGCAGAACAGAAGTAGTGCTTGATTGAGGACTGTTTGCTTCTCATTGTCGCCTCTTACTGTCCAGGTGGAACTCCTCTGTGTGCTCTACTTAATTCCCCATGAATTGTGTGGTTTTCTGGTCTGGCTGGTGGGAGCTGGCACCATCCACAGCCTTGGAGATGTTAGGCACTGTTGCTTCCATCCTTTTGGAAGTCTCTTTCTCCAGAATTTGACAGTTCCTTCAAATGCATACCCATATAAGGACTCAGATGGACATTGAGATGGACCCTTTGCAGATCTTCAGCTCTGTTTTCATTTTTCCTCTTTGTTTTCTGTCCTATGAACTCTATTCTTTTTTTTTTTTGTTTTTTAGTACAGGGTCTACAGGGTCTCACTATGTAAATCAGAATCATAATGATTCTCCTAGTTTCAGCCTCTCACGCGCTGGGATTACAGGCATGCACCACCACATCTCAATGACCATCTCAGCTTGCCCCCAAGGGTGGAACTGGCACAGCACACCTGGAATCGAACCCGGCCTGCTATGCTCTGCCTAAGCAGTCAAGTTAATTCACTGAGATACCTGGCTGGCCCTTCTCCTATGAACTCTAATTGCCCTGTTCCTCCTGGTTTCGCAGCTCTATCTCTGTAACCCAGCTCTTCTAGGTTCCTTTTTCCTGTACCACAGCCTACAATTGCAGGCTGGGAGTCATTGTGCTCACCTTGTTATGTTCCTCTCTCAGGAATCACTCTGCTGCACAATGTTCAGTGTATTGGTTTAGGCACTTTACTCTGTGCCTCAGTTTCCTTAGCCCTAAAAAGGCAATAACAACATTCACCTGCTTCTCCTTGACTCCTAGAGTTGTCATGAAGAGTAAGTGCTAGGTGTATAATGAGTGTGCAATAGACGGTGGCTGATACTATAGTATTAAGACCACAAGTGCTACTATCTAATGACAAGAAATACATCACAAGCAAAAGCTACCTGGAAGCCAGGAAGGCTTTTTGGTCAGTAAGGCTTTCAGTGTATTTCTTTGGCACTGTAATTGTGGGAGCTCATGCTTTTACAGAGTGGTGTACTATGCAGTGAGCCAGTCATCATTTTCAAGCAATGTAGACGTCAACTGTACATCTAGCAGATGGATGTGAGGATCATTTGCTTCCTATTCTATGTTTGTACTCTTGACTTAATAACCACTCCTCTGGCTCAGTTGAAATCAAAACCAGTGGGGACTTCTGGCCTGAATAGCTATGGCAGTGACAATTTGGGGGTCATCTTGGTCTGGCTTCACCTTTGCCTTTCATATGTAAGAAAAACTCTAGCATCCCAGGGTCTTCCTTGTTTCAGAGCTGGGCCCTCCCTCCCTCATCCACTCCTAAGTCCTAGGTCTGAGGTCTGTGGTCCTTTCCCATCTGTAATCAGCTCACAGGATGGGATGAGTGTGTGAAGGTGGCTCATTACAGTGCACTACTTACAGTGCTCTGTGGCCTCTGAGCTAAGTGTAAATGAAATTCATCCCATAGAATCATTTAATTATCTGGGGGAGATGGATGAAGGATTGAAATGTTATAGGGTACAGGTGGAGAGAGGCAGGGCCTGAGGGTGAAGAGGAGAGACTGTTAGGGAGCAGCAGAGAAAATTAGAGGTGGGAAGGAGAGGTAGAGAGAACAAAGCAAAGGGGAGCAGCACATAAGGAAGGGGAAGTGGGGAATTGGAGCTGAGTTTGGATTTACTCTTATACCTTGCTTGTAGGAGGACAGCATTGAGTTGGCTCATTATTTTCTTTGGAAAATTGAGGAAAGCAATTCACGCTGTGTTGGGGGTTGGATGAGACAGGTGGGGCACACAGGGAGTGACACAGCCAAGATCTATGGCCCTGTGTGGCCCATAGTCTGGTGGAGGAGACAGATTATGTGGTACGTAATCACGTCAACAATGCACATAAATGCAGGCAAGCTTCTGATTGTTTGTACAGTTATGTTCAGAAGGAGGGAGAATACAAGGGTGGGCTTGTCTTTGAAGCATTCCTTTGTATAAGAAGTCCAAGAAGCCCAGCCCTACACATTCTCTGTGAGAGTGTTACTTGGTACACTTCTTGGAGTTTCCTCATGGAGATAAAAATACCTATTTCATAGGAAATTTAGGAGAATTGAATTAGTTAATATATAAAAATTACTCAAAATAATGCTTAATACCTAGTAAGTATTGGCAAAGGCTCTCTTGTTGTTCAAACTTGAAAGACTTGCCTCTGAGCTAGGCCTTCTCTGCTAAGTCTTTACCTTAAGCTTCTGTTTTCATCTTTGCCAAGTCCAGTTGGAATAAGAACCTGTTAAGTCAGACTAGAGAGAACACCCTACATTTTCTGTCTGATCAGTCTGGCTTACCCTCAAGAATAATCCTGGTAAATACACTGAGCAAGAACCCTCTATTCTTGATGTCTATGCTTAGTAGTGATATTTTGTCCACTGGCTCCCTCTCCCTGCTCCTTGGCTATAAATTCCCATTTGTCTTTGTATTTGGAATGGGGCTGTGCTCTACGTTGAAGTCTTTTTTTTTACCCTACTGCGATAGTTTTTGCATAAAATTTGTCTTTACCACTTTAGCGTTCAGCTCTGGTTCTCTTTGACGACACGCCAGAAGTCCTAACTTTGAACATAAAACAGCTGAAAATAGAGCAGAAAGGATTAGAGGGCTGAAGTTCAGCACAGAGGTCAGGGTGGTTTTCCAAGGGAAGTCAGTGAGAATTACATCTGGAGTTTTGGCGAGTGCAGTCAGCAAAGAGAGATGCTAAGTCAGAGTGACATCAGCACCATGCCAACAGTGCCCACTTCCTGCCCGGAATGGAAAGTAGAACTGTGAATGACGCTGGTGGAGAGGAGATGGAAATCCTGTGTCCTGGTGATGCCCTTTAAGTCCTTGCATCCTGCTGTGCCCAAACTCCTCAACTCAAGCATACCACAAAATTCCTTTTAAAACTTTAATCCAAATTGAGTTGGGTATTTTTTGCCACTTGCAAAACATCCTCTATGATAGTGCATTTTTTCTTCCTTTGGCAAAAGAAATGGCATGTGAGAGCTCTCTGAGGGAGAAGGGTGTGGTCTATTCTAGAAACACGGAGAATGCCAGTGTGGCTGGCGGGTGGTGCTTGAAGGGACAGTGGTGTCTACTTGTCATGGCTCAGCATGCCAAGAAACCTGGACACTCACTGGGAAAAGTGAAGACAGGCAGTGTAGAGACTAAAAACAGTAATAAGAACAGGAACTTCTTATTCCTTATAATTGACATATCTCATGGCCTTTTCCAAAGGCCTCACTATTCATTATACCTTTGTTGACTCTACTCACTCATGAAACAGAATAAGTTAAGAACATGGGGACAATTAAGGCATAAATGTCACAATTATGGAGCATAAATACCATTTAGTCCAATGTCCTTCTTTTCTTTTCTTTTCTTTTAACTAACTGATCATCTTACTTTCGTTCTCATTGTTGGGACAAAATACTTGACACCCACAAGTTAAAGGAGGAGAGATTTGTTTATTTCAGTTCACAGTGTGTAGAGGTTTCAGTCCATTGCTGACTGGCTCTAAGGCAGGGTAGCCTGACAGAGGGGCACGGCGGCGGAGAAACAGCTCATGGCATGGCAGGCAGGAAGCAGTGAGCTTCCCTGCTTTTTCCCCTTTTATTCTATCTAGGCTACAAGGCTATTGATTGGTGACATGCACACTTGGGTGTGTCTTCCCTTTTTAGAAAATCCATCATCCACACCTAGAACTGTGCTAAATCAATCCATGGACTGACTAATCCAGTATCACATACCTGTAATCCAGTGACTCCCCCAAAACCCCAGGTATGAGTACATGAGGGACACAAGTGGAGGACATCTAAATGCAAGGCATAACATTGACCAAATAACAGAAAACTATATTATCATGGAACAAAGTTTAATACCATAAATTAAGTACATGACTTAGCTTTAAAAAGGGAGACAAAAAAATATAAAAAGGGAGATGGAGTTCAAGAATCACTATTCTACATAGAAAAGATGTTGAATAAGAACTAATTTTTAAAGCATTGACTATGAGACATTCCTTGTTAACCTCTTTATTTTTTATTCTTTAGATTTAGTCTTCATCTTCACACTGGAGGTGTTTATCTGTAAGTCAGACATAGCATTGTGATTAAGAAGTTTCCCCAATAGTATATGTCCAGCCAGTGACGGAATCACGATTTGAATTCAGGTCACCTGGTCCCTGATTCTACTTCATCATTCCTGGGCATAATACATACTTTGCAAGGACAAGTTTCCTTCACCCCCTGGATAATTCCATCTAGAAGACCAGAAAACATACAGTCTGATCCAAGCAGTCTGAAAAGTGATTTAGAAAGCCTGGGGTCTCTCCATAGTGTTGAAACTCTTAGCGCCCTCTAGAGTGCCGGGGGTGAATCTTCAGCATGCCAACCGAATTGAGTACGCAGAGCCCTGTCTGTTGGTATGAGGTTTTTTGTTTTTTGTTTTTTTTTTCTAAACTAAGACTTCAGTATCCTGTTTGTTATGCTTTGTATTTAGGTGTCCCCCAAAGCCTCATACGTCATGGGGCGACTTCTAGAGGTTGTGATTAACTCATGATGCAATGCTGGGATTATAAGAATGAGTGCTACACTGGCCCTGGGGTGGATAGCCTGAATACAAGGCAAAGAAGGGAAAGAGGCTTGCTAGCTACCACAGCCACTGTTTCTCCTTTTGCTCTTTGCTGTTTTCTGTTGCCATGAGCGGCTGCCCTCTGCCATGTGCTGCTCTGCCTTGGAGCCAGCTGAATATGGACTGAAACCTCCACTAACTGTTTTCTGTTGCCATGAGCAACTGCCCTCTGCCATGTGCCGCTCTGCCTTGGAGCCAGCCGAATATGGACTGAAACCTCCACTAACTGTGAACTAAATAAATCCTTTCTTCTTAATTTTGTGTGTTTGGTATTTTGTTCCAGCAATGAGAGAAAAGTAATCGAGACACTCTTTCATTGCAGTATTGCTACTCTGCGATAAATAAGTTGGTTTTGGGTTGAAGTTTGGGCATGTGGTTTCTAAAAGTTTCTAGAAAACTGCTTTAGGGAAAATAGGGCCTTCACCTGCAGATCACTGCCTTCTTATTCTCTTCCACTTGAAGTTTTGGGGATGTCTATCTGATTTCACTGACTGTTTGTTTAATAGGCTGACCCATGGATCAGCATTGCTGTTTCCTAGCCACATTCTTCTTTGCTTTTTCTCTCAATCAAATCTGTATTTATCTTTGAGCTTGAGGTGGGGGGGGGGACAGTTGCTGTCCTCCTGGAGTTATAGCAATGTGCGGATCTGATATATTCAATATACACACCAAGTAAGTCCTCTCTACAGTCCTGAAGGTCTTGTTTAACATAGCTCTGTGTCTACAACTTCCACATGTAGCCTTTGGATTCAGAATGCTTTGCCTGCTTCAGGACCTTTCTGGACACGGTTTCTGATTGGAATAGTTTTCCACATGCCCACTGAGCTCAACTGCCACCTCTTCTAGGAAGTCTCTGTCATCCCTACCTTCTGAAGATTAAGTGGTTTCTTCCAAAGTTTGAGAGGCAACTGGTGGAGTGGGGGGTCAGGTGAGGAAAGAGCCCTGGGCACAGTGTAAGGAGAACTGAGCCCTTGCCTGGAATTCCCCAAGTCCACAGCGTAAACATGGGGAACATGTGCTTTCTGTCGGTGCATCCCCTCTGGATAGATGACGCAAGGTTTCACACTGCAAACATGCCTTGGGTGTCTGCCTCGAGCAATGAACTGGATCAGGCCCACAGCAGGAATGGCAGCATACCTGAGAGTAGGAGGGGACAGGCAGGGGTGGTATCACAGAGCTGAAGGAGATCTGAATGACACAGAAGGATGATGCTGAGAGGGGCAGCAGAAGGTGCAAGGGCAGGGAGGGGGTCCCTGAGTGTCTGAGATGGTACAGGAAGCAGAGGGCATTCCAAGGAGGACAGAAGTCTGGCGTCCAGCACTTGAGTGTCCTGAATACTGGGTTTTTTTCATTCTGCATTCTGTTCAGGGGTCTCTTATTCTCTGCTCTAGCTTTCATGTTTTTCGGCTCTGCATGTCTGGATTTGGAATTATGTGATTCTAGGTTCTCTACTTTTAGGTTCCATGGTTCAAAGTTTTGGAATCTATAGCTGTGGAGCTAGGATTCTACATTGTTGATTTGGGGATGCATGGCCCTGACCTCTGGGCTTTGAGTTTTATGGTTCTGAGTTCTGTGTCCTCTTCAATTCTCTGTATCTCCCAAGGCAGGTGGTGGGGAAGAGCAGAGTGCCAACTCCTCCAGCTTCTGTGAAGAGTCCTTACCCCAGGGCTCCTCTCCAGAGCCTCTCCTCTATGCTTCACCACCCTCCAGTGCGGTCTTAGTGAGGGGTCCCGCAGAGGTTAGGGGATGACTGAGGAGTATGGATAGAAGGACCTTACTCTGCAGGCCTGAAAAGAGCTCTCTTCGCTTCTGCCCACCCAAGTCACAGATGGGCTGTTCTCAGAAAACAGGTTCCCTGTCCTGAGAGAACCTGAGGGCTTCATTCTCAGCAGATGACAAGGAGTGTGCTTTGTGGGCCCGCTAGACGCTGCACAGCCTGAGGGTCTTCCTGCCGGGCTAAGCATTGCTCAGCCCCAGCCATCTCATTCTGGTTGCTTTTCCAAGCTTCTTGCAGTGAAGACCAGAGATAGCACCACGCCCACTCTGTTCCCTGGGGCCATACTATTGGATAGGAAGCAGTGAGGTCGCTACCTCTCCTATCCCAAGACACAGGCACACACACACACACACACACACACACACACACACACGCACCACATGCACACATGATGTAAATGTCTCTGTTTACAAGTGTCTTGGGCGCTCCTGAGGGAGAACCTGTTGGGAGACAAATAGGACACTTGGGGCTCAAGGACAGATGTGTGCATCTGTCTCAGCGGTGGCTGTGCATGGGAGTGTGACTGCTTATGTGCAGGACCCTGAAGGCGGGACTGTGACTGTCTCCAGCAGGGTGGGGGTGCGCCTTCAGAGCTTGTGTACACCTGGCTCAGTGGGTGCCTGTGGCCCCAGCCTGTCCTGGTCCTGGCTACAATTTGGCCCTTTCTCCCATCTGCTGCCTCACCCTGTAGAACTCATGGGCTCTCTCTCTCTCTCTCTCTCTCTCTCTCTCTCTCTCTCTCTCTCTGCAGAGCAGATGGCACATTTTTCTTTATTTGGTTTTCAGATTATGGAACCAAAAAAATTAAATTTAAGCTTTTTTGCAAGGAGGTTAATTTATCCTAATCACTCACCCTCCTGCACAGATTCCCACAACTTCATTACTTCTAATTAGATTAATTAGATGGAGAGGGATTTCTTTTCTCTGGGATTATGAATGGGCTTGGAGGCGGCCCAGTGACTCAGAGCCAGCCCAAGCCCTGCCCAGATGAGAGTCTGTCCTCTGAGTTGTACAGGGACTTGGCTGAAGTCATGGTGCAGGCTAGTTATACCCAGGTGTGTCCCATTTGGAAACCCAGCTCTTTGAGCCATCACAGGACTGATGGGAGAGCACCTCACATCTGGTGTGGGCTCAGTGCTGTACCTTGCCCTGGTCATAGCCTGGGGGAGGACCAGAGAGGCCTGAAGTTTTGGGAGTCCCGGTGTGGCACCTCCAATGAGCAGTGAGCTGGTCTGCTCAACAGTTCTCCGCCTGTCCCTGTCTAACTGCAGAGTCATTCTATGTCCTGAGTCATTGAGCCCCTCTTGCCATCAATAGGGATGGGGCATGATTTCAGGAAGCCAGAGCTGGCAAAATCTCAGAGTGTTTGGAACAGCTGTGAAGTTGCTGGCCAGGGAATCCAGAGAGGCGTGGGGAGGCAGCTGGCCCTCTGCCCTGCCTCACCAGGCACCTGAGGTGGACATCTGTGTAGGTGGGTGAGCATCGCAGCCCGGCTGGACACCACCTGTGCTACCTTGGCAGGGGGAGGTTGCTTGGCCCCACTTGGGGCTTCTTGCCCAGGTCCTGAACTAGCCCTCATTCAGCCCTGCAGTAGTTTCACCCCTGGAAGCTCAGCACCAAGTCCTGGATTCTCAGCTTTGGCCTCTGCACCAGGCATCTTCCCCACATATCATGGGTCCCTCCTTGCAGCTCTCGCTGCTTTCTGCAACTGTTCATTGCATCCCCCATCATCCTGTGGCCCTCACGAGAGCTTCTCAGAGCCCCACTGACCCCTCTGCAACAAGAACACCAGACCCAGGGTTTGGGAAGCCTTTCTGGTTGTAGTATGTTGAGATTTAATTTTTCTTTTTCCTCCTTTCTCTCCCTAACTCTTTTCATCTTCTTTCCCTCTCCTCTCATTCAGTCTTTCAGTTTGGGGTCGATCCAGGGACAACCTGGAAGTGGGGCTACAAGCTGACAATTGCTATTCATCTCCATCGGCAATCTGGACACTACCTTCTCCAAGGGCCCCGGAACAGACTCAGTGATGGGTCCAGGCCTGGGAAATCCAGAGGGTGTGCTGCTCCACCTGCAGGCACACTTGTGTGCATGGACATGCACACACATGCATGCATGTGTGCGTGTACACACACACGCAGACACACACACATCTGCTCTCCCACTGAGATCATCTGTGAGAAAGCCATCCCTAGCTCTTGGGATGGGGTCCATTCCCCAGTGTCCATCCCGGGCTGAGCCATCCTCAGCTTTCCACCACTTGTGACCAATGACCAGTGACCACGGCCTGGCCCTTTTATATTTCCTGGAGGACTGATCTGTGGAGGGGGAGCCTGCTGGGGTGCAGGGGAACAGAAGATCAAAAGCCAGAAGCTAAAGATAGGTTAATCTGTGTCCTAAGCACAGGCCCAGGGCCACAGACAGGAGTGAATGGGGGGCTGAGAGCATCTGCAGAGGGCCAGGCTGGCTCCTCTGGCCCTGAGGGTGCGGGTCTCCTCAATGTCCTGCAGCCTGGATGCCTGACGGCCTCACCCTACACTGCTGAGGGGTTATCTACAGGACAGCTGGCCCATCCATGGTCCACTCCCTTCTTTGCATTTGAGCACAGAGCCAACCTGTAGGACTGGGCGGCTTCAGGCTAAAGGCCCGGGCCTGTTCCTAGACAAGGAGGTTAAAGATCTCCACAGAGGGGTGTGTGTGAATTTGGGAGACTGGTGTGACCTTGGATTCCAGTCACCAACTCACCGTGTGACCCTGAGTAGATGCCTTCTCCTCCTCTCCCTTCTCTGGGTCTCCATTTATTCATCTGTCAAATAGGACACAAGCCTGCCTGGGCCCACATGGGCTCCCTTGGTGCAGGATGGCACTGCCAGTCTCTGTGGGTGTCTGCTCCTGTCCCCTCTGTAGCCCCTGGGTTCCTGCCCCCTCCATACCCCGGGCTCCGAGTCCGAAGGCTGATCCCATTGGAGCTCTAGTCCCCCTGCAGATGTGGATGAGCCTAGAGAGATCAGGGGCTGGGTCAGTGTTCATGTCCAGGCCTTAGTCAGCAAAAGCCACTACACATGGGGACATGGAACCACTGGGGGCCTGGCTGGGCAACATCAGGATGTGTGGCTGTCAGATGCCAGTGAAAGCTTTTTGGGGAAGAGTCCTGGGCCGGGTGGGGCTGGGTGAGGAAAGGGGAGAGGCCACAGGGACTTGGGTGGTGTTGGGCAGGCTCAAGGTGGTGGGTGGCTAAGAGGTTGGGATTTGGAATCAGACTCAGATTTAATCTGGACAAGTTCTTATGCCACTCAGGTGGGAACAGGTGATGCTACCACCTGCTCACAGCCTGGCCATGAGGTTGGCATGGGCTGTTTTGTGTGTGTGACTCACAGAACCCAGGGTGTGCTCAGGGGTCCACTGGTGTCAGCCAAGCCTGCTTCAGAGCCCAATCAGATAAGCTCAAGGAGCACAGCTTTGAGAAGCTTGGAGGCCTCCTACTCCCAAAAGTCAACATACAGAGATAGAAACTGGGGCCCCGAGAGGCAACTCAACCTTTCTAAGATCACAGAGCTTTTGAGGAGATCAACCAGAACAGGAGCTCAGGTGACATCTGTTGCCAGAGGTGACACTCTTTGGTGACAAAAATTCCCACTTAATGCTAAGACAACACAGTAACAACGTGCCACATAGGAATACTTGACAGTAGAACCCTTTCCCTCTCTCAGCTCATGTAGGTCACCTGTTTTCAACTTCCTGGCCACATGAGATCCAAGCAGAGACAGGCTTTGGCGCAGGGTTCTGGAGGGACAGAGACGTATCACTCTGTTCTGGGACGACAACAGGGTTTGCGGGTGAGCAGCATGGACCCCGGCCTTGGGGCCAGAAGTCCCTCCAGACTCTTCACCTTGCAGAAGCAGCAACAGAGAGGTTAAGGAAGTGGCCAGGTCATGCACCCCCAGCCCAGGCCCCCAGTGTTGTGCCCTCTATCCAGCCTGACTAGGGCCCTTGCTATAGATACCTGGCCTGATAGCCTCAAGGGCTCCTGTTCTCTCTCTTGTCCCTTCTTCTGTTCCTCCTCTGCCCTCATCCACCTGCTCAACAGGCTGAGAGTGGCCTAGAATCGGGACCTTGGGCTCCTAGAAGTCCAGCCCATGACATATAAGAGCCATGTCCCGAAGGCCTGGGCTGCTGGGAAGGGCTGGGTTAAGGCTTGCGCTGCCCTTGCTCTTCGTGTTTCATTTGCAGTTTCTAAAGCCCATCACAGCTCCACGGAGCAAACATTGTCTCTCCTAATGGCCCTGCAGCAGACTAGGGAAGGGCCCATCTCTCAGAGAATGTTACAAAGAGGCCATCTGTTATCAGGACAGCCCGTATTGGCAGCTGGGATAACTTTCCTGGGGACTGCCTGAGTGTGGGAAGCCTCCCTACCCCTGTCATCAGTAAATTCTGTGTTGTCTCCTCTGGCACCAGCCTGGGAAAACATTGAGATGGCCTGCTGCTCTACTCTGCCCAAGAGAGCCCCTGCCTGGTACCAGAGGACTGCAGTCAACAGCCATCTACCTCAGTGCAGTGTTTTTTCTTTTTTCCCATCCCTTCTCTATCTCCTCTCTATAGCCAATCATTGACCTATTTTCTGTCTCTATAGATTAATTTGCATTTGAAGAATTTTATATATTTACTTTGTGTTTGTTTGCAGAACCGGGAATTGAACTCAGGTCCTTGCACTTGCCAGGCAAGCACTTATTCAACTGAGCTATCTCCCTGGCCCCAATTTTATATATTTAAAATTATAAGCCTATACTTTTGTTTTCTTTCTTTTTCTTTTTTTGCATTTAGTATGGGTTCTACAGGGTCTCACTAGGTAGATTGGATTCATAGTGATTCTCCTGTTTTTCAGCCTGCAAGGTGCTGGGATTACAGGCGTTTGCCACCATGCCCAGTCTCAATCGCTGTCTCAGCGTGCCCCAGGGGCAGGGCCAGTACAGCAGGCCTGGGGATCAAATCCCCAGACCCTGCATCTGGCTAAGCAGGTGCTTTAGTACACTGAATTATCTGGCCGGCCCTCTTTCTTTTTTTTTTTTTTATTATCCTGATTATTTTTGTTTTGTGTCTCAGTACTTTGTTTCTTTTCATTTGCTGAGTACTAATGGATTGTGTGGATATATTGTAGTTTGTAAATCCATTCTCCTGGTGATGGACATTAGGTTATTTCAGATAAATAAAGCTTTAATCATTAAATAAAGCTTCCATGAACACTTGTGTACAAGTCTTTTGTTCACTTATGGATTGATTTTTCTAGGGAAAATATAGTGGAGTGGGTGAGCATAGGATCATTTGCAAGTTTAACATTTTACAGCAACTAAACTGATTTCCAAAGTGCCTGCATTGTTTCACATTTCCTTGGGCAGTATGTGAGACTGCAGTCTTCCCTCCTGCCCCCCAACACCTGCTCGTGGCTGTCTCTTTACTCCTAATTGTCCTCATAGGTGTGTAGTCATTTCGTGGAGGTTTCGTGTGAATTTCCTCATTAGCTGTGTTAGCTGTTCCACTGCTGGGTTAAAATAATAGACAACTTCAAGGAGGAGAGGTTCGTTTTGGCTCACGGTTTCAGAGGCTTCTATCCACAGTCAGCTGGCTCAGAGGCAGAAGCGCCATGGTGGAAAGATGTGGGGGTGGGAAGCTGCCCCAATCAGAAGAGCTGGGAAGCAGACAGAGAAAAAGAGTTACAAGAGAGGTCAAGGGAGAAGAAGGGGGCAAGAACACACCCTTCTGATAAGGCCCCCAGTGACCCACACCCTCCAACCTGGGCTCACCCCCTCATAGCACCTTCAGCCCTGAACTCACCCATGGATGAATCCAATGATAACTACAGTGCTCTGTGATCTCATTACTTTCTGAAAGCCCCTCCCTTTGAACACATGACACTTCTGGGGGACATTTTTGATTGAAATCATAACACTGAGAATAATACAAAGATGCAAAGATGTCACGTGCTGTTTCATGTATTCTTTCGCCATTCACCTCTGTGTGAATCTTTTGTCTATCTAAAAAGATGGGTTATATTATTTTTATTATATTTTGGAAACCATATATATTATATTTTATTGTATTTTTATTATACTCTAGAAACAAGTCTTTGGTCAGATATAGGATGTGCATATATTTTCTTCCAATCTGTGCTCTGTCTTTTTCATCTCCTACTGATTTTTTTTGAAGTTTAAAGGATGTTTAGTTTTAATGAGGCTGCCATTTCGACCTTGCTGCCCATGACAATAATCACAACACTTGCTTCTGATGGTTCTGGGACTCTGTCCCTGTCATCCTCACAGTTGCCTGGCAGCTTTGTTCTACAGCACTTCGTAAATGTCAGCTCTTGTGCGATTGCTAAGCTACCACTGAGCGGCTTCTCAATGTTGCTGATGCCGCAGGTATCGGAGTTTCCTGGGCCCGCTCGAGGGACACAGACAGCAGGTGGTGTCCTGGTCATGTTCGGTTCTCCCTTTCCAGTGCACTGTTCCTCTGAGCCTCATGACACTCTCCTTTTTCTGCAGTTGGCCAAGTGCTTCTTGCCTTGTAATTTTATTCTGTGTTGGGAGCTCTTTTCAGGACCTTAAGAGCTATTCCAGTGGCACAGAACAACCCACCCACAGGCCAGTCACGGAACGTTCAATCCATTGTCACAGGACAGTGCCTCTATTTGTATGTCATACCACCCAGCCTTATATTCTAGCCCACGCATCCAGCACCCTCCAAACCCACTTGTGGCTGACATTCCCAATTCCCTCTGCCCATGTCTCCCGGTCTTTAGCTTCTTGGTTCTATAGTCTCCCTTTCTCCTTGGTCTACCTGATCCTGTGATGGTTAGTTTATGATGAGATTTGAGCCTAGTTATGGGTCTGGCAGCCACATGGGGGTGTTGGTTGGGGCACATCCTGATGAAAGACAGCATTCTTTTGTAAGGCCCTGTTTCACCTGAAACCTCTGCATGGTCTAGCAAGGGGGATTTTATCTTCCAGTGAGGGCAGTGGCTGCTTCTGCAGGCTTAGGGGCTGCATGTGAATTTGGATCTCTAGTCCATCCATCCTGATACCCCAAGTTCTAGGCTTGTACTCTTTTCCTATCAGGAAACTGACCTCAGTACAGAGGACTTATCTAACAGAATCCATCCTTCTTTGAGGCTCTGCCCTGCCACCAAGAGTTCCTCTCCAGGTCCTGCCTGTGGTTACAGGTGTCTCTCCTGTGCTGCTAGGGAGGATCTCTGGTCACCCTGTGCTTCAGGCTGTGGATTAAGAACTGAGCCTATACTTTTATTTCCATGTACCAGTGGCACTTTATCCATTTCCTCAGCCATCTCCATAATTTTCAGTGCCAGGGACCTTGTCCCAGCCAGTTCTCCATCCTTTTTGTCCCCTCCCCATTCACTGGGGCAAAAGGTGTGAACAATGGCCCTGCTGTTCCATGCCAGGGGCCATCACTGCTCCCAGCATCAGGGGAGGGGGATCCATGCTCACAATTCCACCTTAGCACCTGTGTCTTGTGGCTGCTCCCTGGCCAGTTAGCCGAGCTGAGTTCCTTGGGAGCAGAGCCTGAGTGGAGGGTCCTTGGGGCAGTGATTTGTTAGGAGGAGGGTACCCTGGGATGTAGGATGAAAGCACTCAGCAAAGATGTGGACTCCAGCTGGTACAGATCTGGAGGCTGCGTGCTGATTCCCACAAGAGCCTAGGATGCCTGTCTGTTGGTCTGGGAAGGGTGTGAAGGTTCCAGAGAAACAAAGCCCATAGAATGTGTAAATATACATGTATTGAGGAGCCGGCTCAGGAATTAGGAAGAAGGGTGAGTCCCAAATCTGTAGCATGTGTAGGCAGAGACCTAGGAGAGCGGATGGTGCAGGTGGGGTCCGAAGGCATCCTAGTGGGAGAGCTCCTCTTCTGATTTTTGTTCTAGTCAGGTGTCATCAATTAGGTGGGGCCTATCCTTCTAGGGAGGGCAAACTGCTTACTCAAAATTCACTGCTGCAAATATTAAATATCTAAAAACATCCTTCAACTTGTTATATAAGTTTACACGGCAGGGTATGAGGGGCTGGAGCCTAAAACCTGGAGACAAGAGGGTCAGCTTAGGGCAGAGAAGAGAACTGCCAGGAGGGCCTGGTGTCTGGCTAAGGAGTGGGCAAGACAGGGCACAGCTGCCATGCAGACAGCCTTGCTCTGGCTGGCAGGGCTCACCAGGAAGCAAGCTGTGGGCCTGGGAGGTGGAGAAAATGAGGTGTAGAGGCCAAGAAGGGGCTCCAGTGACAGCAAGGGTGGACAGTGTGCCCTCCGGAGAAGGCAGTCGTCAAGTGCTTGGGGTGGTGGTAAGGTCACAGGGTACAGACACGCAGCCATGCCCAGTCCATTCCCAGGCCCTCTGCTGTGTCCTGGGGCAGCTATGCCACTCTGGTCACCAGGTGTTCACTAGCTCTGGACCAGGCTCTGAGGGAGCTGACCTGTCAGGACCATCTCAGGCCTTGGGCTCAGACACAGCTGGGCTGACAGGGTGGCTTTGGCCTGGCCAGCTGAGCGACCTTGGGAGGTCACTTCACTGTGTCATTTCAGTTTCTCCCAACAGATGGAGATCACCGTGGGTGTCATGGTGATGAAACAGAGCCACCACAGAGTTCTGCTGCAGCAGAATCATTAGGAGTTATGGCATTTGTCCAGAATCCTTAGACTGCAAGTGGAAGCAATCCAGACTGGCTTAAGGAGTTAAGCAAGAAAGAAACAAGCAAGAAAACTAAAAGGAATTCAGTTACTGGTGCATATAACTAAGATGATGAGGTTAGGTCTGGCTGCATCCAGGTTTCTCCAGGACTTTTTTTATGGTACCAGGATCAAACTCAGGACCTTGAGCTTTCCAGGCAGGTGCTTATGCTGTTGAGCTGTCTCCCTGTCCCTGGCTGCAGGTTCTTAAATCTTGTTTAAAGGTGTATCTTGCTACTGTTTGTAGGCTTGACTTTCCCTAATGGTCTCCCAACTCCAGGATTATGCTCTCCCAGTGTGGCAATTTTGCACTGCGAGAAGCCATATGATTCACCCACTTGAAAAGCAAAATTCAGTGATTTTTAGAAAATTAGAGAGTGGGAAACCATCACCGCAGTCAGTCTTAGGGCATTTTAGTCCTGCAAAGAGGTCTCTTGGTCCTGTTTGCATCTACTCCCTGTCCCCACCTCCAGCCCTAGGGAACTACTCATCTACTTTCTGGTTGTATGGATTTGCTTTTGGTGGATGCATCATATAAATGGAATGATGTATTATGGGACCTTCTGTGTCTGGCTTTTTAAAATACCTAGCATGTTTTTGAGATTTATCCATGTAGTAGCACATACCAGTACTTTGTTCATACTTTATTACTTTGGCATATTCCATTAGAGAGCTATGTAACTCAGCAGTCTTTTAGTCCACGGGTTGTTTTTATTTTCTTAGTGGTGACTTTTGAAAGCTGGGAGTTTTTAATTTTGATGAAGTTGAGTTCATTGATTTTCTTTTTAAAAAAATATTTGTTTAAAAAAAAATAAAAAAATATTTGTTTGGTACAGAGTCTTGCTAAGCAGCTCAGACTTCTTGTGATTCTCCTGTTTCTGCCTCCCCAGTGCTGGAATTGCAGAAATGAGCCACCACATCCTGTTTTGGTGGCCAGCATGGTGCTGCCCAGGGTTCTGGGGCTGGCATGGCATGCAGTACCAGGAATCAAACCCAGGTCCTTGTGCTTGCCAGGCAGGTGCTTAGACTGCCAGCTATCTCCCCAGCCTCAATTTTTTTCTTAGGAATTATGCTTTTGGCATATATCTGTGAAATATTTACCTAACCCAAGATTTTGCTTTATATTTTCTTCTAGAAGTTTTATAGTTTTCTTTATCATTTTCAAGTTTGCTGTCCAGTTTTTTTTTTTTTTTTTTTTTTGTTGTTGTTGTTGCATTTTAAGGAAGGGTCTACAGGGTGTTCAGGGTCTCACTACTAGATCAGACTCGTAGTGATCTGCCTGTTTACAACCTCCCAAGAGCTGGGATTACAGGTGAGCACCACCACACAAAGTCTCAATTGCTGTCTCAGTATGCCCTGGGGGTGGGGTTGGTACCAGGTCTGGGGATCGAACCTCTGGCCCCTGTGCCTGATTGCAGGTGCTTTAAAATGTTGATCTATTTGGCCTGCCCTGCTATCCAGTTTTGAGCTAACTGTTGTGTAGGGTGTAAGGCAATGGTCCCCCAAACCCACCGGATCAGACTTTTATCTCCACTTTCCCACCAAAACTACTTTCTCTTAGTATGTTAATATTCTGCTGTTGCAAACAAAATTATACAAACTAAGTTTCTTACCACAACATGCGTCTGTCACCCTACAGTCCTCATGGGTTGGGGTCAGGAGTTGGGACACAGGGGTGCTGTATCTTGGTGTAGAGCCTCAAAAGGCTCAGCCTTATCCTTGGCCTCAATGGTTTCCAGCTTCTCAGGTTGTTGGCAGAATTCATCTCCTTTTGGCGGTGTGACTCTGGCCCAAGAGTCCATGCTAGCTGTCAGCCAGGGACTGCTGTCAGCCATGGTGGTGGCTGCTGTCCACAGTTCTCTGCCACAAGGCCTTCTCCAAAGGCTTTCTCATATGTTGGGACACACACACACACACACACACACACACACACACACACACACACACACAGGTCATGGCAATGTCATTCTGTCACCATCATCTCTTGGCGAGAAGCACTCCCAGGTCCAGCCCATACTTTATGCAGATGGGTAGATAGGTCACAGGCATGGGCTCTCCTGCTTCGGGCAGAAACTCCTAAGAGGAGGATCACACATCCCCAAGGAAAAGCAAAAAGTGTGGGAGATGCCCTCACTAGATACCTTAAGCTAAGCAGCTGGGAGTCCGATCTGGACCCTTTCCTTTTCTCCCTCACTCTGTTCGCAGGCTCACCCCTTCCTCCCCTTAGCACCTCCCCAGCACTTCAGGAAAGGAAAGAAAACCCTTCCCTAAGCTGACCTTCTGCCTCCTCCCTGGTGGACACAGCTGTCCAGAGTGGGGGCATCACAACGTCGCCGCCCACCAAGTCAGTGACTCCCTACCTGGGGCCTGAGCCTGTTGGTGCAAGAAGTTCCCTCTGATTGTCTCTAGCACTGCAAAGTCAGTGAAGGGAGTGTGCAATGATGGCCACAGAAGGAGGAGCCATCTCCAGGGCCTTCCTCACACACTTTAGTCTTTAAAGAGAACCTCAGTCCTACCCTGTCTGAAAGTGGGATTCCTTGCACCACAACCACCATCGTCCAGAAAGAGTTTTGTTGTTATTTACATTCTCCTTGCCAGTGTCATCCCCATCTTCTTCACCATATCACCAACATGGTTATCAGCAGTGGCAGCCCGCTGTCACCCACCATTGTCACCAGGTCCTCTGGCCCCGACTTCACCACCACTTTCATCATCATCTTTGTTCTCACCACCACCATTTATCAAACACCTTCTGGTGTCTAATCTCTACACAGACCTGACACAGTGTTGGGTCCTTCCATGCTTTTTTACACCATCCAATGTGGTGGGGTTGGTTCTAATAACCTGAGGCCCTGGCCCTAGATATCACATATGATAAGCAGAAGCCGGCCAAATAGGTCAGTGGATTAAAGAGCCTTCAAGAAGGCACAGGGGGCAGGGGTTCGATCCCTGGGTCTGCTGTGCTGGCCTTGCCCCTGGGACGCACTGAGATGGCAATTGAGACTGGGTGTGGTGGTGCCTGCCTGTAATTCCAGTTCTTGGGAGACTGTAAATAGTGATCTAGTAGTGATACCCTGAACACCCTGTAGACCCTTCCCTAACAAATAAAAAAAAATGGTGAGCAGAAAGAGGGGCTTGAATTCACATTTTTCAGATTTCCAAAGCCCAGTTCTACCTGTGGTGAGCTGACCTTTGCACTGTACTTCCAGGTTAGGGAGGTCGATGCCCCCATCAGGGAGCAGCTCCATCTCTACACAGTACTGACAGCTTTCCTGCAGCACTCCTTTCCCCAGTCCTAGTTCTGCCTTTTGGTCTGACTTCTGGCTCATTTGATAGTTCTATTCAGGTCAAAAGTCAGCTCAGCTGTCCGCCTGAGCCTCATGGGTTTTGGAGTGAGCATTACAGTCCTTCCATGATTGCACATGTGACTGGACACTTCCTGCTCCTTCCTCAGTGACTTCTGTTCCTTCTGGACTTCTGTGACCCTGTCTTCTTTGTGTTCCTGCTTGCATTTCTACCCCATAGCTACAGAACATGTCACTGTGTTGCTCAGAACTTTGCAGTGGACCCTCTCAGCAATAAAAAAAAAATAAAAACTTTATCATGACCTATATGAATTATAGGATCTTTCCATGGACTCCTCATACCTTATCCCCTGCCTTCCTCCCTACTCCAGACATACCCATCTCTGTTGTCCTTGAGTACCTTGTGCATATTCCTACCTCAGGGCCTTTGCATCTGCCACAGCCTTTCGCAGTGAGGCACTCACTGGCCACTGTAGGCAAGCTTCTGTCCCTTAGTGTACTTAGGTCTCTGCTCAGACACCATCTCCTCAGGCACCTGCTTCTGTACGGCCCCTCAACTCCAGTCCTTTTCTTTATTTCAGGACTCACTGAATCCCGGTACATCATTACTTTACTATTATCTGCCTCTTCTACTGGAACACAAGCTTCAGGAGAGCCAGGGTTTTGTCCAGTTCTTCTGTCTCTGGTGTTTAGAAGATGGTTGAATACTTTGTACATAAGTTCTTTGCACATGAATAAATTAATCAGTGTGATCTCACTCCCATGTTTCTCTCAGGTCAGAAGTCCTGTCTTTAGCTAAGGATTAGCTTACCCATAACCCTCTTGAGGTGTGACCCCTCTCCCCAGTGGGCACCCCTGGGTTTGTGCCTTCCAGTTGAACCAGACTCACTTTCATTTTTCTAGATTCCATATCTTGGGGTGCATGACCAAAGAAGCAGCAAGTCCACCAGAAGTGGCAGGATCACTGGCGGGATCAGAAAGCATGCTGGCTATCTCTACCTTGCCAACTGATAGCTCTGTCTTATATAAAAATGGTGTCAGTAATGCCAACCACACAACTGGCAAGGACAGGAATTGTGAGTACATAGGGCAAAGGGAGCATTTTGGACTTGGTGGCTGGTGCCACTGCTGCTGTTGTGGCTGTCATGAAGCTACCTAGGTTTTAGAGCTATCCATCCCCTTTGGTGAGGACAGACTGGACCAGGGCTGGGATGCACAGTGAAGGGATGGATGACATGAGAGACCCATCTCTGTGGGTTTACACTGAGTCTCCTCTGGAGGTCTGGCTCCCTCCTATCTCTGAGCTGTTGATTTATGAGTTTAATCATTCTTTTTGCATCAAGTTTCAAGGTGTGAGTGTCATTTGGCAGCTTGGGCCTGTGGGATTCTTTCCCACCCTGGTCAGAAAACTTGTCTTCTTTTATAAGCTTGTCCTGGGCAAACATGAGGGGGCAGCCTGCCTGTGAGGTCACTGTTGGTGACATGGGGCCTTGGTCTCTATCCATGACTTTCTCTCCCTTCCTGTGTGTCTTCTGGTTTCAGCTTGGCCTCCCTGACTCCCTGTCCACCCTCTGGCTAAGGCTGGGCCTTTCATGGTCCTCCTTCTGGCCTTCTTGCTCTTTTCCTTTCCAGCACTTTCCTCAATTCTTACTGTCTCTTCGCTTCTTATTTCTTGTGTAATGCTGCTCTCCTTTTTGAAGGGAAGAAACATGAATTTTCCCCAACCATCTTCACTTCTGGTTGGGACAGACTCTTGTAACAAAAGACAGATTAATGAGAGAAAAAATAAGTTTATTAGTGTGTGCAATGCACAGGCCGTAGGAAAAACCTCACTAAAGAGAGACTTGGAGGCAGTGACTGGAGTCTGGTTTAGATATCATTCAACAGAGAATAATGCGCGGTAGAAAACTGCCATGACCAAGAAAGGTCGTCCTGAGCTTCCACAGGTGGGAGGAGCTTGGAAAATGAACTCAGAGTAAAGCCTTTTCTGGGTGCCTTTGGCTCCATCACTGGCCTGCTAAAATTTGTAAAGGGGAATTTATGTCCTGCCTTTAGGAGGGGAAAAACACCAGGGGAAAGACCTTTGTGATTGTAGATCATTGTCCTGCTCTTAGGCAAACAGGGAGGGTATCTTCATTATCTTTAGCATAAGAATCCTTTACATTTTGGGGAGAATTATTTGAGTTTCCTTCTTCTACTACTTACAAGCTACCCACGCAGGCTGTCTGCTGTTTCTCTATCCCTGGACACTTGGTACCCAGCATGTGCTTCCTGGGCTACTATGAGGATTGTCAGAGTATTGGGCGAGTTATCCAAGGACTAAATGACAGAATTTCCCATCTCTGACCCACAGATTCCTTCTCTGGAAAATACATTCTTTCCCATAAGGGCTGCTGTGAAATTCAATCAGTTAAGCAGGTCCACAGCAGACAGTCTGTGCATGAATGAATGTGGGCTCTGCAGAGCCCCAGTTCTACTGAGCTTGCTCTGGGCCACAGAGATTGGGAAACAGGACTGGTGGCATAGAACATCTGTGTAAGCAAAGCATGCAGACTTGAACCCAAGTGGTTGACTCTCGTCTGTGCTATGTCCTGTGTTCACTGAGCAGGTGCTAGATGCCTGGAACCCATGACCACAAATCCAGGACATCCCCCACTTCACAGAGTCATCAGCCTATGGCAAAAGGAACTATATCAAATGTGACAAATACCTAATTACAGGACCACAGGAGTTGGGGGCCCTGTCAAGAATGCTGGGAGCAGGTGACAAGGGGATCAGAAAACCTTCCTTCCATCACCTGGAATTATCCTGGGGAAATGGTCAAGGTCTCCAAATGCTCTAGGCTCTGAGTCCAGGAGTGTCTGTGACCAGGACTCCTTCAGCTGCCACAGCTCAGGAGCTGTGATGCTTGCTTTTGAGCTACATAATAGCAGACAAAGCTTAGAGAGGTCTGCAGAGACTGATCTTGGGCCCATCCCATGTAGGTCACCAGGCTTCTCTGAGCCCTGTTGTCCCTAACTTGTATTCCCTGCTCCTGACATTTGTGATTCTGTTTATTTGATCACTTTATTAACTGAGCTTTTGCTGCGAGCTTCTCCAAATCCTTGGTGGAACAGAGTCAAGAATAGATATGTGGATGCGGACAAGTTTAAGCATTTCTCACGATGGCGTCTAGCATGCCTCAGTGTGTGTCATCCTATATTGACAGCGTCTGCTCTGGGACCCAGCAGTGCTGCTTTCCTGTTCTCCAGCTGTTTCTTTCCAGCTTCCAAACTGCTGCAGACTCACTCAGGGATGTGGGATTTGGATCACACCGTGGGTTCCCCATCTCTGGCCCATCAGCAAGCACAAGTTTATCACAAGTTTCAGAAGATGTATCAAACCCAAAGCATTATTGGGTATCAGCAATGGGATGCTGGAGGCAGAACTTGAACCCAAATCTACCTAACCCTCATCACTAGCCTTGGTATGCTTAAGCCTCACTTTCTCCACCAATAAGTGGAAAGCACTGGAGGCGATAGTTCTTAGAGTTCTGGTGTTAAATGTCTTGCTTCCGTGAGTCCTAGCCCAGGTCCGGTGAGTGTGCGGAGAGCTTCCTGCTACCCTGCGCCAGCGGGACCAGTCCCAGCCCAGGCTCAGAGTGGGCCGGACCTTCTCCCAGCCCCTTGGGCCGCCCCCC
>NW_004524739.1:3414333-3443295 GCF_000260255.1 Octodon degus
GGTGGGTTTCTCAGCTTTTCTTCTTGACTCCCCCACCCCATAAAACTGGCACAGAATACAGCTGAGTTCTGCAATCTAAAATTGCCAACAGACTCACACTAATGAAACATCAAAGAAAACCCGTTGACCCAGGAAAGGGTAGCCTAACCACAGAAAACTTTTTCTTCTACTCGAGACATTAAAAGAAAAGTTGGAGCATCTTCCTACGTCTCTTACGGAGCATTTTGAGCACGAAGAGCAGGAGGCTGATCTTCCACCCCCCCTCACCTTGCCCTGGATGTAAGCATACAGGCACGAGTGCCAGATTCTCCTGCCAGGCTAGTGTTGGTGGATTCAGCATAAGCTCATCCTCAACCCATTCCCGCCCAGTGGAAGTGGGACATGATGAGGGGATGCATAGCAGGGGCACTTGGAGGGCCATTTACGTATAATACCTCTAGTTCCTATCTAGCTGGTGATCATCTGTGGGTCCAGAGAGAACCTACCTCTCCCCCAACTTGGTACCAGTAAAGCTGAATGAGATAGAGGGAAGCAGGCCAGCTGGTGCTCTGTTCCCTGCCTTTGTCTACCTGGAGAGCTTAGCTTCTGCCTGTACTCTGAGGACCAAAGGGGTATGAGCCAGTCCTTGCATTCTTCAACCCTGGGTCAGTGTGGAACAATGGAATCATGAGCTTAGTACGTATACTCAGAGATCGCAAGAGGGTAGAGTCCAAATCTCATCCTGGAAGGTAGACTGTAGGAAACACGTACACCATCTGCAACACATCCATCCATCTGGCTTTCTTGCTACAACTGGTGATGCAAAAAGAAAATAGAACTCAGAGTCTTATGATATTCACGAAGTTCAATAGAAAAATCAGTTATAATATCATGCCAACAATAGGAAAAGCACAACTCGAACAAGAAAAGATAATCAACAGATGCCATCATCAAATTAAACGGTGGAATGAATCTGACAAGGACTTTCAAGCAGGCAACATAAAAATGATTCAATAAGCAATTATGACTTCTTTTGAAATAAATGGAAAAATAAAACATCTCAGCAAAGAGATGGAAGCTATTAAAAAGAATAAAGAGGAAATTATAGTATTGGAGCACACAATGACCAAAATAAAAATTCGACATGTCGATCGACAGTGGAGATGATGAGATAGAATGAGTGAAGTTTAAGAGGGTCTCTAGAATTTACTCATTCTGGAGAGGAGAGAGAGACAGTAGAGAGAAAATAGATTGAAAAAGCAAGCAACATCAAAGTTTCTGAGACCACAGGGATAAGAGCAAAAGAGCTCATAGTTACATCATTGGAGCCTCAGAAGGAGAGGAGAGAGAGCCTGAAAAAATTATTTGAAAAAAATAATAGAGAAAAAAATTCCCCAATTCAGTGAAAGACATGTACCTACATATTCAAAAAGACGAACAAACCTCAAATAGCATAAACTCAGAGAAACTCATGTCAAACTACTTTTTAATTAAATTTCTAAAATCAACACTAATGAAGATACCTGGAAAAAAAAGCACGTGACTTATAAGATGTGACAGTTAAGCTTGATTGTGTCAACTAAATTCGATTGCCTTAGGAGCAGCCTAGAAGATCACTAGAACATACTTCTGGGTGTGTTCCACCCTCTGTGTGGGTCATAGAGGCCCAGCTTTGGGGTTTATATCTTTTTTTAAATGTATTTTAGTACAGGGACTTCAGGGTCTCATGACACAGATCAGACTCCCATTTTCAGCTTCCCAAGCACTGGGGTTACAAGTGCATGCCACCATGCCCACTCTCAGTCGCTGTCTCAGCGCGCCCTGGGGTGTCACTGCACACTGGAGATCGAAGCCCAGTCCCTGTGACTATCTAAGCAGGTGCTTTAGTCCACTGAGCTATTTGGCTGGCCCTGGGGTTCATGTCTTGCTCCCTTACCACGTTCTCTCTGACGTTTTACCCCTGCTTTATTTCCTGGCTTCTGTGAACTAAGCGTGTTTGCTCTGCCACTCTCCTCTGCCATGATGTGTCTGCCTTAGAGTCTGTGAACTCGAGACTGAATTCTTTAAAAGTGTGAGTCAAATTAAACCAAATTAAACTTGTGTGTGTTGGGCATTGTGTCCCAGCAATGGGAGAAGTTAACTAATAAAAGGTACAGCAATTTGAATGATAGCAGCTGCATTTTTTGAAATCAGGAAGCTCCAATCAAGTGGCACAACAGCTTTCAAGTACAAAAAAACCCCAAAGAACTGTTCACTACAAATTCTGTATTCAATAGAAATAGCCTTTAATAATTAAGGGGGGGAACCGGGGAGATAGCTCAGCGGCATAAGACCTTGCCTGGTAAGTGCCAAGTCCTGAGTTCAATCCCTGGTAAAAAAAAAAAAAAAGAAAAAAGAAAGAAAGAAAGAAAAAAAATTAAGAGGAGCCTAGTGTGGCAGTGCATATCTGTTATCTCAGCACTTGGGAGGCCGATGGAAGACCATCACCATGAATTCAAGGTCAGCCTGGGCCACATAGTGAAACCATGTCTAAAAAAATTAAGAGGAAAATAATGACTTTTGAAATGGAAAAAAAGCAAAGTATATACTTGCTAGCAAATCTGTTCTTAAGTAAGAGCCAAATTTCTAAACTAGAAAATGATGACAGAAGAAGTTTGGGACTTCAGAAAAGAATGAATATGATCAGGATAGGTAGAGGTAAAAAGACTAGACTGTTCTTGTTCTCACGTGTTTTTAGATAACACTTGGTGGCTGAAGCAAAAGCTGAAAGATATCTCATGTGGCACTCAATGTATGGAAGGAAGTAGTAGTTAGGACAGTTACAAGGCATGGAAGATAAAGGGACCAAGATAGAAACAAGAAGTGTGGCTTCACTTAAATGTCTGTCTGTCTGCCTGTCAAAATGCTTGGAGAAAACTGCAGACTATACACATTATGTTCTCAAAGATATAACACCTAAGTGGGTGTGGAATCTTCTTTCATATAGATGGTCATACTCATCCTCCTGTCTCAGCCTCCCCAGTGCTGGGATTACAGGCGTGCGCCATCACCTGTGATTCTGAGGCCGGTGCAGCATGCGGTACCAGGGATTGAACTTGGGTCCTTGCACTTGCCAGGCATGTGCTTATGCTGCTGAGCTATCTCCCCAGCCTCAGTGTGGAATCTTTAAGATGCTTAGATAGGAAAAGAGATGCAGAGACATGAGAAGCCCAATAAATTCCAAAAACAAAAAAATAAAATAGTAGACTTAAGTCCTAACATATATATCAGCAGTTAAATAGAATTTTCTAAATGCATCAGTTAAAAGACAGAAATTGACAGCGTGGAACCTCCCAAGCCCAAACAATCTAACAATATGCTGCATACAAGTAACTCATTTAAAATATAATGCAGGCAGATTGAAATTTTTCTTTTTCTGTTTTTTTTTTTTTTGTATTTAGTAAGGTCTTTTTCTGTTTTTTTTTTTTTTTTTTGGTATTTCATAAGGTCTACAGGGTCTCACTATGTAGATAGGACTCATAATGATCTTCCTGTTTACAGCCTCCCAAGTGCTGGGATTACAGGTGCATTCCTCCGTGCCCAGTCTCAATCACCATAGTGCACCCCAGGGGTGGGGCTGGCATGGCAGGCCAGGGGATCAACTCCCCTGGCCTCTGCATATGCCTAAGCAGACACTTTAATCTGCTGAGCTATTTGACCAGCCCTCAGATTGAAATTTGAAAAGCAGAAAAAGAAAAAGATACACCATGAAAGTTCTAATGATGGGCAGGGAAGATAGCTTGGCAGTCTAAACACCTGCTTGGAAAATACAAAGGCCTGGGTTCAATCCTCCATACCACATGCTGTGCAGACCCCAGAACCCTGAGCATGCTGTGCTGACCACCAAAACCAGGTGTGGTGGTGCAAGCACTGGGGAGGCTGAGACCTAAGAATCACTATGAGTCTGAGTTGCATAGCAAGATCTGGTACCAAATAAATAAATAAATATTAAAAAAAGAAAGTGCTAATGAAAAAGCAAGAGTAGCTGTGTTACTATCAGATAGAGCAAACACTATTACTAGAGAGAAAGAAGGACATCATGTAACAATAAAAGGATCAATCCATCAAGGAAGGACATGTAACAATATTAAATGCATATGCACTACATAATCAAAAAGTGCATGGAATAAAGATAAAGTTGAAAGTCCTAATAGGCAAATCCAAACTTACGGCAGTTGTCTTGGTCACTTATCTCATTACTGGAAGAAAATACACGCACAACTTAAAGAGGAGAGGTTTAGTTTTGACCTACATTTCAGTCTGTAGTCACCTGGCTCCAAGACAGGAAGGGCTGGAAGAGGAAAAGCTGCTCACCTTATGGGAGTTCAGAAGCCGAGAGTAAGCAGTGGAGCCGGATGAAGGATGAATCATTCCAGGCCACCCTCCCAGTGACCTGACTCCACAGCTGTCAGTTACAACTTCTCACAATCCGATCACTTTCCTAAAGTACTCATCCATGAGCACACGAGGCTTGTGGGGAACATCGACATGCATAAACCCACACAAAGGGTGGCTTCAAAATCAGATTCTCAGCAACTGATAAAAAATAGAAAATAGCAGAGATATAGAAGATCTGAACATGACGAAAATTGATATGCAGAACATTCTGCTCGAAATAGAACACCCACTGATTTTCAAATGCTCATGGAATGTTGAAGAAAATAGATCATCTCTTGTGTCACACGTAACAATAAGCAAGATGAAATGTCAACAAGGGGGTTGATAGGTAAATAGAGGTGACATGGAAAAGAGTCTGTCAACTTGAAGATTGAATAATGGAAATTGTTCAATCTGAACAACAGAAATACACTAGGGAGAATAGCAAAAACAGTGTAAGGACCTGTAAGGCTACAGTAAAAAGCTACCATGCCTGGCATCAGCATCTCAAAAGATAAAGGGAGTGCAGGCTGAAAACTACTTGAAGAAATAATCGCTTAGAAATTCCTCAGATTTGGCCAAACTATAGTATTTTTACATCATAGTAAAAATTCTGTAAATTAAAGGCAAAGAAATTATCTTGAGAGCAGAAAAAGAGAAACAACACTTTATCTTTAGGGGACAAATATTAGAATAACAAGAATTTTTCATCAGAAACCATGGAGACTAGAAGAAAGTGGCATGTATTTTTCAAGCGCTGGAAGAAAGGAACTTCCACCTGGAGTCCTATATTTAGTGATGATGTTTTTTGCAAGGAAAGAGGAAATCAAGCCACTGTCAAAAGAAAAAGAAAAAAAAACCTGATCAGGTTGTCAGAAATAGAGGAACCTTAAAAGAATGGCATAAAATGTGGTAGTTTTATACAGTAGAATATTACTCAACTATAAAGAGAAATAAAAATCTAGGCTCTTATAGGTAAGTGGATGCAACTACAGACCATACTCTTAAGTGAAATAAATCAGATTTGCATATGTAGACATCATGTTGTCTCCCTAGTACAAGAAACTGAAAGATTAAATAAAATCCGAAAGGTACAATAGATATTGTGAAAGGGAAAGAAACTGCTCACAAGGGAAGAACAACCGGCATGGGGGAAAGGACAAAAGAAGGAAAGGAAAAAATATATGTACACAAGATAGCTAAGATAATTGTACTACTATTTTCTATTAGTTTATTTATTCTTTTTTTTTTTTTTTTTGGTGGTAGCAGGGATTGAACTCAGGACCTTGTGACTTAAGCTACTGAGCTAACTCCCTGGCCAGAACAACTACTTTGAAGATAACAATATGGAGTATAGTAATCACTGTTAATTTCCTCTCATCTTGTTTTGAAATTCTGTATTGTTTTTATTGTTCTTTTCATTCTGTTTAAAATAAAAAAATGAAAACTTTATCTAAATGGAAAATATATTATGAAAGAAGGAATCCTGAAACACTGAGAACACAGGGATAACATAGCTACATCAAATTAGAGCTATTTTCTCAGCCTAAATTTTCTAAATCATGTTAAACAAAATTGGTGCTATCTGATGTACATATCAGTGTGTGCCTAAGAAATAGTTCAGATATTACTGTAATTGGGGGAAGGTAAAGATAAGTAAGGTTTCTACACTTCACTCAAAGTGGTAAGAGACACTAGCAGGTTGTGATATCTTGGGGACCATAGTGCTTTCTTACCGAAGATTCCAGTAGATTCTGAAACCCTTGGATAGTGCTGGACCCTACTACAAGTGCTGTGATGCTGAAAATACTGCCATTCTGACAACTGAAAGGGTTACTGAGTGACTGATGAATGGGTTCTGTATACAGTATGGACACTCTGGACAAAGTGATGAGTCACGTCTTGGATGGGATGGAGTGGGATGACCCAAGGCTTCACCACACTAAGCAGAATAGTATACAGCTGAAAACTTGTGAATTATATACATTTGAATTATAATTCATAATTCTGCATTTCTTCCATTTAATATTTTTGTTCAACAGCAGGCTTAAATTACCAAAATGATGCCCAAGATTTGTAGGCAGATTTATTTGACATCAGACAGACATTGACAGACAGGGAACCAATTGTCTCTCCAAATGTCAGGCCTCAAAAGGCCAGAGAAGGAAGTTGTTATGGGATTTCAAAAGGTGAGTGTGTGGGGATACAGAGGTAGAGTACTTGGCTGTCTTTGATTGATTCTTACAATGTGCGTCATAGTGTTTAGCTATACGTCGCAGTAACGACCATTTCTATGAGACAGAAACAATCAGAACTGCAGTAGGAACTATCCCCTGGGCAACTGAGGTGTACTTGCTGGGGGTGTGTGTGGCATTTTCTGCTACATCTCCTCCCCATCTTTCAGTTTCTCCAGAACATCTTTGTTGGGCATATTATATGTGATCTTCTGAGACAAGGCCCAATGAGAAATAGTAACATTAGGGTGATCAGCGATCCTAGGATAGGCCTTAGCTAAATTCCTCAAGATTGTCTTATTAGACAGTTTTATCTAAGTTGCTTTTAGGAGGAGACATAATTTAGGCCTGTCTGTGCTGCAGTATTACCCTGGCAAGGCAGTGAGGACATTCATTTGATCTCGGAGGGTGTCCAATGTGCCTTGGACGCTCATCAAATCTTGGTCAAGTGTTTGATGGATTGTTCTATTTTCTTGGGGCATCTATCCACAGAGTTTAAGGCAAAAACCATACCTAGAAGGGGGATGGGAAAGCAAGGACTGGACTAAGCGGGCTGAAAAGACAAAAATCAAGGAGAATAGGTATGGGGCAACCCTGTGAACAGTGTCCTCAGGCTTCAGCTGTGTATGGATTTGTCAGCATTCGGAGTTACCAGAGCAGAACTTGGGCCAAGACATCTCTTCAGAGTGAGCTGTCTGGTCCAGGTAAATTCTCTAGAGAATCTAAGGTTGGATTTCTGAAACTTGTAGAGGTAGTTAATAGGCACCTGGGTTATATGTGTGTGTAGGACTGTCTACAGGTATAGCTGGTAGCAGGACTGTATAAACTCCTGTTGTCTTTTCAGTGTGGGTAGGGGATGTCTTAGGCCACCCTGAATAGGTGTATATAAACACTAACAGATATTTGTAACCCCTCTAAGATTTTATTTCTGTGCTATCTATCTATCATCTATCTATCTATCTATCTATCTATCTATCTATCTATCTATCATCTATTTTTTTTTTTTTTGGTGGAACCGGGGATTGAACTCAGATCCTTTCGTTTGCCAGTCAAGCGCTTATCCTACTGAGCCATTTCCCCGGCCCTATCTATATATTTTTGAGTGAGGAGAGTCTACTATATTGTTTGAGGCCAGGACCAATGACACAGATGCTGAAGCTTGAGCTGGCTGCAGGAGTACAGGTGCCAGGGCTGTGGCTTCAGCTTGCAGAACAAACTGTGGAGGAAGGTTTGGTTCTGATCTTCTGGGAGTACCAGGTAAAGTTTTTCTGGCTGGGATTGATGTTTCAGTCAATCGGATCCCCCGGGGGTGGGGCGTGGGGGCTTAGGCCTCTGGAGTGAATTATTTTACATTGGTGATATTTCCAAACAGCAGCAGGAAGCAATAACCAGAGAGCTTTGGTCAAAATAGCTTTGTCCGAGGTGACCACAGCATATTTACCTTGTTGGGCTACATTCCTAACAGAGCTATTTTCATCCATAAGCAGGGTGTAGCCAGCATCTGTCAGGGGGTTTATTTCACAGTGACTTGGGAGGTCCAGTATGGCATGCAGCTCCTGGAGAGTTAGGTCTCTGTTCAAGGTGAGCTTGTCAGCTTTCTTGATCAGAAGGACAGCGGCTATCAGAGTGTGAAGGGAAAGCGGGCGGCAGCCCTTAGTGACTGGCTCCAAGTCTTTGTACAGGTAGGCAACTGGGCACTCCCAGGGGCTAACCATCTGAGTAAGCATCATTGTTTTTGTGAACTCAAGGATCCAAGTTCTACAGAAACAAGTAGCTCCAAACATTTTTGGAGTTTTTTTTCCCCTTATAACCAGTTTCTGCCAGTTATTACAGCAGAGCTGTTGTGCCTTTCCAGCAGGCAGCTTGGGTGTCATTAATCAGAAGTGCAGCGATTGTCTCTAAAGAGGGTAAACAAGTTTTGAACCTCTGGGGAGGCTGAGTCCAGAGGGGACTTTTGAGTCCAAAACTGGGGTCTTTCCACTTAAAAGGTGAAGAGGGATTTGCTGGCAGGAGCCAATTGCAGAAAGCATTCTTTAAGTCCAGGCAGGTGTACCAGCAGGCTGTGGGTGCAGAAGACTGAGCCAACATGTGGAAGGCAACCGTATTGGCAACTTGGAGATCTTGAACCTGGCTTTGTAGGGAAGAGGGGTGTCTATTTTGTGATTTTGAAGGGACAGAGAAACAGGCTGTCTCAGAGAAGCCAAGTCTAGAGTTGATAGAGCTTCCTCAAAAGAGTGTAAGGGTTTCCAAATTCTTATGGCAATTGAGTCCAAGTGAGCTGGCCTTTTCTTCCTGTCTTAGGATCTTTTTATGGGAGAAACCTGTAAGCAGAAGAACACATCTTTTAAATCTAGACATGTAAACCAGGTGGCATCTGGAGGTGGCTGAATATCTGTTTGTGTTTCCCATAACATCTGACAGAAATAGGGGTTCTGATGAGGTGGCATGGCCAGGCTGATGATCAGGCCAAGAGGCGAGTCTTCAGCTTATACTGCTGGCAGAAGAGTTTTCAGGCCTTCAGGATTGTGGTTACTTGTCTCAGGATGATATAGGCCTCATCTTCCTCTCAGGGTACAGTCAGAGTTGAAAGTACAGGGTTATATGAGAGGAAGGCTGCCTGGCTGGTGCTAAGGAGATGGTTGCTTCTAACTTGAAGAGGAAATCTCTTTCTAGAAGTGATGTGGGGACTGGCCTGCATAGGATATATCCCAGGCTGCAAATTTGAAGAGGTGAGAGGCAAGAATCCTAGTTGCCCTGACGATGGTACCATGGACTCTTGATTGCCCAGCTGCAGAAGGGAGCCTATCAAACTGATAAAAGGGCTTTCATCTGATCCAGCTTGAAGCTTTGGAGAGTTCTTATCTTTTTTTCTTTAACTTTTTATTTATTTATTTACTTATTTGATACAGGGTCTCACTATGCAGCTCAGACTCATAGTGATCCTCCTGTCTTAGTCTCCCCAGCATTGGGATTGCAGGCATGCACCACCATGCTCAGTTTCAGGGCCAGCATGGCACACTCAGGGATCTGGAACCAGCATGGTATATGGTACCAGAGATTGAACTTGGGTCCTTGCACTTGCCAGGCAGACACTTAGACGGCTGAGCTATCTTCCCAGCCAGATTCCTTATTTTTTAATCTGAATGAACATTTATTTTTTAGTGTCTGTAGTCCTTACATTACACTTCTAGGTCATAGTAGTAATTTTGACCTATTTTTGGGCTTTTTTTGCCCTCCTCTTTGATATCTTTGAGAAGTGCTCAAGTGGGTTGCTTCTAAGTGGTGCAGTCTTCAGGAAAAGCCATGGCAACTCATTTGTCAGGGCCGACAATAAATTTTTTTCTCAGTCAAAATATGAAACTCAGAAGGAGTTGCTGACCACCACTTGTTTAGGGAGGTGAGAGATGAAATCCTCTGACTGGGATAGGAAGCAGAAGCCTCTGGAGGTTGGGGGCTCTGTGGCCAAATGCAAGCAATGGCTGGTTGTAACCAGTTCAACTGGCTGGAAGCAGATAAGTCAGGAGCAGGAAGTGAAGCTGTAGGTACTGGTGGCAACTGCACAGCCCACGAGGGTGTCAGGGCAGAATTCTCCAGAAGAATGGGCCCATTTTTCCCTTTTCTTGAGTGGTTTGTTTTCATTTCTAACTCTAAAATCACAGGAAGACTTTTGTTCCTGTAGTCAGGGACTGTGGTTTTACCTAATTAGTTCTCATCTTTGGCTTCCTACATGTCCACTGTGCTGAATGATGGTGCAACAGACAAAGGGTGGGAGCCCCTCAGAGAGAGAGAGAGACCATCAGATGCCCATCTGGCCATGCTCCTCTCAGGGACGGAAGCACAACTTAGACAAGGATGATGCAAGGATGATGCCTCTGTTACTTCATATGTTGATCATCATGGAAACACAAGTGAGGGCCTAATCAACCACCTCAGCCAGTGCACCCCAGTCTTGGTGCACAGACGGAGCAGCCTATGGCTCACACTGCCCATTTCACTCACTCACTTAACAGGATGTCAAATGGAGGACTCACTTAACAGGCACTCAGACGTCAAACATTGCAACCTCTTCCCTCTGAGGGTGGTCTTGAGTAATGGGAACTGATCAGACTCTCTTTCTGCTTAAGCTGAAGAGCACTGACTAACTGTGGTACCCCGGGGGTCTTACCAGAATCAGGCAGGCAGGCAGACAAACATACAGACAAGCAGACAGACTTCATCACTCTCCCTCTGGGGTCCAGTATGAGTTGCTCAACCGGGGAGCTAAGAATCCTCCTCAAGACCTCGGAGGGAACTCAAGAAACCTTGAGGGTGCATCTTCTTTGCTCTGTCCATGAGGGCCATGACTGGTGAGATCAGCATGGTTGGTCTTCCCAGTCAATGCACCAGATGCAGCACAAGCAGAAACTGAAACAACACCCAGGATTTTGAGACAGATTTATTTACTCTCTGGGGGCATTGGCAGGGAATCAATTATCCCTCGAAATGTCAAGTCTCAAAGGGGGCTTTTATGAGGTTGAAAAATTTGGGTTACAGAGGGAGAATCCTTGGCTGTCTTTGATTGATTCTTATAATAGGCACTGTAGTGATCTGCTTTGCATCACAGTGACTAGTCATTTCTAAGAGACAGAAGCAACCAGGACTGCAACAGGAACTATCACTTGGGCAACAGAAGTGTACTGGCTGAGCGTGGGGCGGCATTTTCTGCTACATTTGGACAACAGTTTACCTTGGGAACTGAAATGGAGGACAACAAAACCACAGAAAAGGGACCACTACACATAAGGTAACACCTAGAATAACTGATCACATTGCTCTTCAGAGATTTACTCAAAAGCAGCAGTCATGAACGTTGAAGTCTGAAAAACACTAAGTAATGCCAGCTGAGCTGAACCTTTGCTTGCTGTGTGATACTTACGTCTTGCCTGTCTTTCTGAAGGTGCACCCCTTAAATTCTAAATTTCCCCACAAATCCCCATCTCAGTCTCAGCTTCTAGGGAGCCTGTGCCACCCCGAATACCTGTCTGGAGCAGCCTCCTGCACACACCTGCTGCCCTGTAGTCCATACTTTTCCTGTGCAGACTGGTTCTGGAGGTGTCTGTCCCCAGGCTCCGGGGAGGGCTGTCTCCTATGGGGTCTTTCCACCACAACACCCTGAGCTGACTCCTGATTCTTCCCACATCTGCTCCAGTCCTCACGAAACCCATCCTCTCTGTATAATTTCCATGTCTCAGTCTCTGCTCCAGGTTTGATTAGCAGAAGGTTATAAACAAATCCCAGGAAAAAGGAAGAACAGCATCTTCCTAGGGTGGCCGTGGTATATCGGCAGACGGCAAATTGCTTTGCAACCCATAGTTTTGTTTTCTTGATTGTTATATAGATAAATAATTAAGTCAATTAATATATACTTCTTTCTGTCTTCAGGTCTTAGGAACCTCTTTGCCCCACAGTGAATTGGTTACCATGTTTCAATAAAGGATCTTCTTTTGCAATTATAGTTCATTAATAGATTTACAAGGAAGGGAGGGTGATTAAGTTCCACTAAGAGGATTATTCTGCATTTCTCGTCTTTTAATTACACAGTTATCTCCTGGACCAAAGCTCTGTGAAAAATAGGGTGAAAGTCCCAACACCCCATCTGTTCCGGATGAGAATACAATTAATATGAGAGAAGACAGTCGCTGCACTGGGCATCCTGCTGACAGAGACCATGAGCCTTCTCTCCAGAGCTGTCTCATGGCGGGGAGCCTCAGCCACCAGAGCTGTGTTGGCGTCAGCATGCTGGCATGGGAAGGGATGCTCTGCTCGAGGGATGCCATATCTGGGGATTTGGGTCAGGACAGGCTTGGAGCTGTTTTAAGCTACCATTTCTCAGGCTCCTCACATGTCCTGGGGGATTTTCTAATTGAAAGTTCATAGTGGTCTGTTGGAAAGACCCATTTTATGTTAGAGAAACTGAAGGAGAAGGATATAGGCAGGGGCTGGGCTAGGCAGAGATGGTGTCTGATGAATGCTTCATGCTATAGACATTAAAGGTAACCCATGTATGCAGGACTTGCCTGGGGTTGGACCTGGAATTTGAAGTCTGACCTCTTGTCTCCAAAGTGTTTTTTTTTTTTTTTTTTCCTGAACCTGGTATTGAACTCAGGCCCTTGCGCTTGCCAGGGAAGCGCTTATACTATGGAGCCATCTCCCCGGCCCCTCCAAAGTTCTATTACTTCCACTCCCTTTCTACTGTGATTTGATGATGCTCCTTCTTGGTCTCAGCTTCCCCAACTGTGAAACGGGCTCCAGACTTCATACAAGATGAGCACAAAGGCCACCTGAGATGTGAGTGTGGCATGTTTTGAAAAGGATGGCCCTGGGATGCAAAGTGTGGGGTTGGTTGGAGGGGAATGACCTGTGGTTGGGTGGGCCTGTGTCTAGGAATGGGAGGCTCCAGTCTGCGGTACCAGGGTTCAGACTTACCAGAGTTCAGACACCATCTCTGCCTGGCTTTATCCCTGTCTGCACCTGCAGCACGTCAGGAGCATCTAGCCCCTGTGGCATCACATCCTCTCTCTTCAGCCTCTGAGGCAGTGGTGGGCTTTCCTGGATGCTCACCGCCTATTGTCTCTGAGAAGGCTCTTCCTGCTCCAGTGGGGCCACTCTGTTGCCCGGCTCTGAAGGTGTGTGTGTGTGTGTGTGTGTGCATCATTCCCTGGTGTCCAGGGATGCTTTGCCAGTCAGGGGCAGCAGCCCAGACCTGGCTGCTGAGCACCCCACGGACGTACCTTCCTTGTCCTATCTTTCTTTGCTTCTACTTGCGAATGGATGAGCTCTTTGTTCCCAGATTAGGATACAATTATCTGAGCCAAATTTATTGCAGTCTGGCAAGGAGAGGAGAGTGTTAGAGACACCTAACAGAGGTGCTGGCAGGACCCTAAAATAGGTGCCCTAGAGGACCACAGACTGCCACTCCCAGCCTTGGTGTAAGTAGGCTCTGTCTCTGGTATGTTGGGTCGCTGTGGCCTGTGAGCACAGTCTTGAGGGCTCATGCAGGACCAAGTGGAGCCTGCAAGGTGCAGAGCTTGGGAGAGTGCTGGGGGGTGGGCTGGGTGGCACCTTCCTGGGACTGGCTGGGCTGGGTCTGAGCTTGGGGTTGCAGCCGAGCGCAGGTCTGGCCAGGCTGCAAGGAGGACGCAGTGCTTCCACTCCATGACTCTGTCCTCCCTTCCTTGGTGCTCCTAGCACAGCATAACCTGCTTGGTGTCCTCCAGGGTTCCAGACACTTGCTGGCTCCTTTCTGTCCTCTCCTTCCAAGTAAAGCACAGGTGGCTGCAGGTGGATGGTCACGACAGCAGCTGGAGGTGGTCAGCTGGATGTGACATCGCCAGAGCAGGATCCCCAGAACAGCTGTTGGGGCAGTGACTACCTCTGAGGCCAGCAGGCCAGCAGGCCAGCAGGCCAGCCCATCCTCGGTGTCAGTCGCCTCGGATTGCCCCCTTTTCTTCCCACAACCTCTTCCTTCCTTGTCTTCCAGCTTCTTCCCACCTCCTCCCGCCTCTTCTCAACCACTCCCACAACCTCCCACCCCTTCTTGCCTCATCCCTCCTCCTCCCACTCCTTTCACCAAGCCCCTCCCTCCCCTTTCCACCTCCTCCTACTTCCTTCTCCCTCCTCCCAACTCCTCCCCGCTACCTCCACAAACCTTCCGGGCACATGGAGACTGCAATGCTCACTGGGACCCGAGAGTGGCCTTTGGTCAGGCAGAGACCAACATTTTCTGTTTCATATGTTGCCAGAGTGCTACTTACTTCAGCAGGTAATGGGAAAAACAAATCATAAGCAATGAACACACTGAGCCTTAATTTCACAGACAAGATTTCTCCAGGAAAGGAGAACTGAAAGGGAGCCCATTTCAGGTGGGGTTAGAGGGGTGATGGGTTTGTTGTGCAGGGACGCAGTCAGAGCAGCTGCTGGAGCCTGAGGACAAGGCAGAGGTCTATGGCCTCATATTCAGATGCCCAGGGTCCAGCCTGGCTCTGCTTGGGGCTGGGAGGCCTCGGGCAGGCCAGTGCGCCTCTGCAAGCCTCAGTTTCTCCGTCTCTCATATAAGGATGAGTGGCAGTGGCTCACAGGGATGAGGCAAAGGTCAGGTGAGGGAGGAGGGTGGAGTGCTGGTCGGAGGTTGGCACAGCTGTGGCAGCAGGCCTTGTGCTGTGCTATTGTTGCTATTAGTGCCACCCTCATCCTCAGTGGCTTTCTTCTGGGTGCAGAAGGGGCTGTAAACTCATCACCCCCATCCTCAGCAGAACCCCCCCCCCCAAGGACCATCCTGCTCAGCCTTGGCGAAGACAGCAGTGTGGCACCAGGAGTGCCCAGCTCAGGTCCAGGCAGGCAGGGTTCACAGGCAGCGGTAGCCCTTTAGTCACCAAGTCTTTGACTGGAGGCTGAGACCTGAGATCCATCTCACAGGACACGAGAGGGTGTAACTTGTCTTGTTACCCCAGTCAAGGGTTTCTGCTGCAGGATCCCAGCCTCCCTGCCAGGAGCTGCTGAGGTTGGGCTGGTGGGGAGGCTGCCCAGATGCCCTGTTTTGGAGAACCTGTGTGGATCCAGTCCCTCCAGAGTCCCACCCCTAGCCACCCTCAGGGACAACATTATTTTCCAGAGAAACCAGAAGTGGGCCTTGGGCAGCCTTGCTCAGAGCCTTGGAGAACACAGGTGAGGAGACAGGGAGGTGGGAGGGCACTGTGGTGGAGGAGGCCGGGCCCTCAGAGGGAAAGGCAGATGGGGAGGCACGGTGGGCTCCGGCTTGTCATCCTCAGGCTGCTTGTACAGAGGCAGGCACCCCAGAAATCCCAACTCAGCAGAAGCTGTGTCCTGTCAGCAACTCCTAATGAACACAGGAAGCGGCAGCATCGTGATAGCCTAGATCCAGCTGCCCTGGTCATGGCTCACGGGCTGTGTTACCTGGGGCTTCAGGGCCTGTGGAGTGCTGAGTGGGAGAGACTGGAGTGGGCCAGGTAAGGAGGGGCATGGAGACGGGGGCCCTGGGGACCTGTGCTGTGGTGCTCAGAGGGGTGTAAGATCCTGGGCCCACCCTCTTTCTTCGGTGAAGAAAGGAGGGTCTGGAACCTGCCTTCATCCCGGCAGAGGAGTTTCAGCTCTCCCTGTCCCTCCCATGGCATCTGTGCCACAAGGAATCTTGGAATTGGAACTTTTTTCATAGACTCAAGACACGTTTATAAAATCTTTTGGATCGCAGAATCTGTGCATCTGGTCCCTTTCACAGAATCCTAGAATTCTAGAATCACAGAATCATCTGTGGACTCGCAGACCCAGGAATCGCAGAATTAAGGAGGCTCCGGAGAAGACTTGGGCCCTCCCCCATGTCTTGTTAGATTCCCAAAGTCCTAGACTCAGCCTGAGAAATATGGGGTAGAATTGGACAGACATCCTGGAATGAGAATCTTAGCCCAGGAAGGTCTTAGTCAACTGCTTGCAGGGAGGTCACCACCTAGTAGGGCCACCTACTATACGGGTGGCAGCTCTGGGTGCTGAGGATGAGCCTAAATTTGCTGCGTGTGATGACTGCCCACCCTTCTGTGCTGGCCCCTCCCCAACCCAGAGGCTAAACCCAGTCAAGCACACTTTGACCTTTGCCCAAAGAGGTCTGAATCCCCAAGGGCTGGGTCAGCCACCAGGACCCAGCGCAGTGGGAACATCAGCGCCACTGGATTCCATTTGAGAAAGATTCAGTCTGCTCATATGCTAGAGAAGGGAGTGGTCAGGGAGAGAGAGATGAGAAGCACCTCAGGGGAAAGGGGCTGAGTTCTGAAACCAAGAAGGAGAGATGTTCTTTCTCAGGAAAGGAGAGAGTATCAAAGCCAGGTGTGGGCAAAAAAGGCAGGTCTGTGGACCCAGTGGCCAGTTATCCCAGCCCTGCTACTGAGCTCTGGGCATCTCTGGGCATGTTGCTCAATGTCTCAGAGCCTCAGTTTCTCCACCTGTTAAATAGGCAGGTAAAGCCCATGCTGTGATTGGTGCAGGGCTAGGTTAGGATTCAGTGATGGTGCCCCCCTCTAGCATGGCCCTTGGCAAAGGTCAGGATAGAGTAGGCTGCCCCCTGCTGTCCATCCTCAGGCCTTGGGGGGTGGCAGCGGGGTCTCTCTAGATGATGGAGATGTGGAAGGCATTCCAGGGGCAGACAGCAGCCTGTGCAAAGGCCCGGAAGCCAGAGGGAGTCAGGAGTACTTGGGAGGAGCACACAGCATCCCTGGGGTGTCACAGAGTGGTTGAGGCTGCTGGGAGCCATGGTGTGCAGAAGAAGAGCTACACCACTCTTTGTGGCACTTAGGTCAGTCTGGGGACAGAATGCCACTGCCCCCTGGAGCCCCTTCAGCCAGAAAGGAGCAGAAGAGCCAAACGAACCACAACAAACTTCATCAGAAGGACAAGAGCCATGCCCAGGCAAAGCCCAGCCCCCACTACATGGAGTAATTGGAGCTGCCACCAGCAGGAGAATGTCACAGGCCTTGAGAAGACCTGGTCAGGTTACATTCTGACCCAAAGAACTGGGTTTAATTAAGTTCCCTTCAACTGTCAGCTAGGGAGTAGAACAGCAAGTCTCCTGATGAGCCCAGGGCATGGCACCAGCCCAGGGCAGATCTGGGGAGCAGCTAGAGATGGCTTGTGGGGTCGCAGAGTCTGGTTGGGACCCTTAGTTCTGCCCTTGCGAGCTGTGTGATGTGGGACAAGTTTCCTAACCTCTCTGTGCCTCTCTCCCTATGCGATGAGACTGCACTCAGGCTCTATTATTCAGTCGGTGGGTGATTTTCCTGTCTAGTCTCATTCAGGATCTGCACCGTTCAGTGAAATGAGTTCACATCCCCACCTCCCACACCTCCCGCCTCCGCTGGCTTTCCTTATGACTTTAGCCATCCTCAGTCCAGGCCAGCCCCGCCCTGCTGTCACCATCTCCCAAGAGTATGGACTGAAGCCTATGCATGACCCTGGCCTCCCCTGTGGTCAGCCGCTGTTCCCCCAAGTGCTCATAAAGGGACAGGGCAGTTAAAGACCTTGGTACGATCTCCTTTGTGTCTTGTCCCTCATATCTCACCTGCTTCTTCCCTTGGGTCCCCTCATCTCTCCAGGTCACTCAGGGACTGGGCATTAGTGTGTGGCTCCTGGGATCAGGTGGGAACCTCCCTCTTGAAGGGTGCTGCTGACTCTCAGAGGTTGCTGGGTGACCCAGGCCAGGCCACCGGGAGTCCTGGGAGTCCCTTTACTGCCAGGAGAGTGTCTGAACACTGGTGTGGTTCTAGGCCTTTGCTCTCAGTGAGTTTTCAGAGAACAGGGGCTGGTCCTTCACCCCTCTCCTCAGAGCCCTACGTGCTTGTCTGTGTCCCTGTCTGCGAGGGTGTTCCACTAGGAAGTGCAGCACGGGAGGTCTTTGCTCAGCATCTCACTTCTGAGCAGGAGGCGTGGATGCAGGAGTCAAGCCTGACTTGGCATCAGTTCTACTGAACTGGAGGTGATGAACCGCATCCTACACTTTTTATCTGGGTGAAGTGTAGCCTGCAAACTAGCTGCTCATTGGTTGACTGCCTGAATTAATTGGTGTTATTGCCTCTACTTGAACCACTGGAGGTATAGCATGCAAATATATGCAGATGAGCAGAGGAATGGGTTGAACCCAAAGCTCAGGGTGAAATTGCCTGGATTGGGCTGGTTTCTTTGCTTGTCTTTTCTGGATTATTTTGCCCAAATTCCTACAGAACTGGGGGTAGGTGTGGGGCAGAAGAAGGGATATTAGAGCTAGAGGGAGCTGGGTCCAAACCCCAGCCTTGTCTCTTTCTGCCTGTGGGACCTGGGCCAACCCCATCAGCTCTCAGAACCTGAGGCACACCATCCCTGCAGTAAGGATGATAGCGCTCTCATTGGTGCTTGGCTGGGTGGAGCCAGGGGAGCTCAGTGAGTATGAACCACACCACTCTTGTGAGTGTTGCTGCAACGAGGAGCAGGACCCTCCAGTCCCTTGGTGAGAGGCGACTGTTCTTCAGCTGAGCCCTGGCCTCTCTGTCCAGCGCTGTGTGTTTCACGTGTGACCTTTGCCGGCTGCGGCTGCTCCTCTAGGAGACCTTTTTATTTGAAATTTAAACAGCCTGGAAGTTTCAGTCTATAGAATGGATGTAAAATGTAGCAGTGCAAAACCCACACAGATTAAGCAGGAGGAGGCTGAGGTGGGCTGGGGCCTGGCTGGGCCTCTGAGGGGCGGGTGCTGGGCCTGTAGACAGGAGGCAGCTTGGGTGCACGATTTGGCCACACGTGTCTTGGAGTGACTGCCTCTGAGTGGGTGCAGTTTACAGAGTTTGCTCAGTGTGGTCAGGGAGACGCAAGTGGGGTGCCACTGAGCACTGCTAGGTGCCAGGACTGCACCCTACTGTGCTTGTCAGTCCTGGCGCTGTCCCTGTGAGGACACTGCCTTCTTACTTTTCTAGAGGGGAACCTGAGACCTGTGGGACAGAGACAGTCTCTTCCCAGTTACTAGACTTGTTAAATTAGCAGGGGGATTTGAACCCATACTGGCTGACCCTAGCCTCTTACATTTTCCTGGAAGGAAGATCAGGGCTTGCAGATGTGTGTGTGAGACTTGATTTATCCAAATAATGTCTTATTCCACATTTAACTCAATGACAACTAGGCCTTTTCTTGTGACGCATGAAACCAGGCACTCTGAGGAGAGCCCAAGTCAGGTAGGTCTCCCGAACCACACTTCATCAGAGGGCTCAGCTCCAAGCAGGAGGCTTGAGAAAGAGGTGAGAAGGATTATCAGGGAGCCCATGCCCATGCAAACTTGGAGAGAGGCAGGCTGCACAGACTGCAGAGGCCCTGAGCAAAAGCTGGGGATGGGAATCAGTCGTGGGACACAGCTCTTGCCTTCCCAGTTCTGGAGATAGGGAAAGGGCTCAGGAAGGACACCCGCTGCAGTTGCTGTGACCTGGTGGAGAAGATGAGCTGAGGAAAGGCTAATTCCAGAGAGTGGGAAGGCAGGTGTCCATTACCTTTGCCTGTGAGGCCTCGGGCCAATTCCATCACGTCTCTGAACCTCAACCTCCTCATCTGGACAATAGGTAATAATGACCTTTGGCTCGCAGGTTGGGGTGAGGGGTAGGTGGCAGGAGAGGCTAAAGCTCCTTCCCTGATGTGTGCCTGAATGTGCTCCCTACCTGTTCTCTGCTGGAGATGGAAGAAGTGTGCAGGATATTAGTTCTGCCCTGAAGAGTCTTTCCTGGAATCTTCTGAGGCCAGGACCTTGTATAGCTGTGCAGGTCATGTACATGACAGCGGTCTTATGTCCTTGATGATATTTTAATACTGTTTTCATCCCTCAGCACTCAAGTTCTTCCCTGAATCTCAGTCATTTTACAGAGATTTTTTTTTTTTCATGTGGAATCCAGGGAGTGAATGACTCTATGCCCCAGCTGGAGGCTATGGAGCTATTAAATGTTAAAGCAAGAATTCAAACCTATTAACTAATTAGTTGATGTGACAAACATCGATAAAGGTCCTACTCTCCCGGCATCAGGGAACTCCCTCTAGTAGGTGTGAGCTTCCATTCTCAGAAGGGATCAGCAGCACTGACAGGAGCAGATGCTGACCCTCAGGGCCACTTCTACCTTGGCCCTGCTGCCTCTATATCCTTGCTACATCCCCATAGCGTGGGAGATGAGAGGGGCCATGAACGCAACTGGTAGAGAGGAAACTGAGGCAACCACTGAAGGAGGTTTTAATGGGTCCAAACCTGAGCTGCTGGGCTCTAAATCCAGTGCAGTTACCAAGGGGCCAGTGTCTCTGCTACTTGTCTCTCATTGCTGGGACAAAACACCCGATGCCAAAAATTAAGGAAGGAAAGGTTTATTTAGCTCACGGTTTGTGGAGGTTTCAATCCATACTCAGCTGGCTCCAAGGCAGAGTGGCACATGGCAGAGGGCAGCAGCTCTTGGGAGCGGAAAACAGAGAAACAGCAAGAGCAAATGGGAAGAGTAGTGGCAACAATGGCAGCAGAGAGCAAGTCTGTCTCCCTTATGTTGCATTCAGGCTATCCGCCCCAGACTGGGTGTAGCACTCATGCCAATAATCCCAACAACATTCACACCCATAATCCCAGCACTGTACCATGAATTAATTATAGACTCTAGACATCCATCCCATAACTTCATGAAGCTTTGGGGGAACAACTAGACATAAACTATAACAACCGGGGAGGTGTGGGTTGGCCATTACGATACAGGGCTATCATACTGGGTGGGAAAGAAGGTCCCAGCTAGAAGGTGCCAGGAACAGGAGTGAGGCAGGCAGTCTCTATCCCATCCCCTCCTCCTAGTAAATTCTACCTCCAGGGGATCACCCTCTGAGCTACTCTCAGTTTAATTGTGGGGCCTGCTTCCTGGTCAGGGTGACTTCATACACGGATCTCACATGTGTCAAGTGCCAGTTGGCCATGGTCACCAAGAGCTAAGGTTTGCATCTGTCCCCCCGAAGCCTTCAGTCTTAGATGGGGCTTTTTCAGAGGTGACTGAATCTACAGTGCATGATCCTGGGATCAAGGTTGCGTGATTAGTACATCAACCCATTAATTGGTTTGGCATAGTTTTGGCTGAGATTAAGAGTGTGAGTGCTACACCAGCCCTAGGGCAGGTAGCTTGCGCACAATGTAAGGGACAGAAAGGGGCTTGTCCCTCCTCATTGCTTTTGCTATCTTGTGGGCACCAGGAACTGTTTTCCTAGCCCTCTGCCTAGCTATCCTGCCTTGGAGCCAGCCCATTATGGACTGAAATATCTGCCAATGGTGAGCCAAATAAACCTTTACTCTATTAACATTGGGTGTCAGGTATTTTGTCGCAGCAATAAGAAAAGTAACAAAGACACCAAGTCTTCCTGATTCTACCTTCTGCTTTGAGATAGGCTCTGTCCTCTTCTCTCCCCTAGGCCACCCTGTTTTCAGCAGAGGATGGTAACTTCACAGTAGGTCTGCATAGCCCACCCAAATTTCCTGACTCTCCCCAAAAGTTCTCTTTGCTCCAGCCACAAAAGTCTTTGCTCATCACTTTCTGGGTTAGAGGATACTGTTTTCAGGGAACAAAACCTGATGGGGACTGAGTAGGGATGAGACACTAGGACTGATCTTGCAACCTTGGCAGAATTGGTTTGCAGGTGTCCCTCTGAGGCCTAGGGCACTGATCACCCTAGCAGAGGGGTCCAGGCTGGCTCCCACCCAGGTAGGTTCTCCCTGCTCCTGTCTGAAGGCTCAGTTTGGTGGCCCTCTTTTCCTTCAAATTTTCTGCCTTGCCTGGTGGGGTCTTTACTAATCCAGGGGTTAGACCTCCAATATTTCCCAAGCTACAACTCATTACAGAGATTAGACAGCCTACATTAGTCTATTTTCCAGAGAGCAGGGAGCATTACTTCCCACCAGCATCTTCGTTGTCTCCTTTGGCAGCTTCTATCTCTGAGTTCTATGATAAGGGAATCAGGCCCTGATTGAAGGAAGGTGACATCGTTCTGAGAGCCTGTTTCTCTGTTCCCAGAGATTACAGGAAACAGGGAAGATGAGGAATAAAAGGAGGAAAAAATAAAAGAGAAAAGAGATATTCATTGTCTGTATTAGGTCTGAAACACAGGACTTTGAGTGCTACCACCAGCGCCTGGGTGACCCCAGGAGTAGGGCAGTTGGTGACCTGGGGGCCCAATAAACCAGCATAATCACACTGTACTCCCATCATGTTCAGATCTTGCAAAAACATACTGGTTGTTTAGAAGAGAAAGATCAAGGCATGTCACAAGCTCTCCATGTGGGGGCGCAGAGGGGATTAGAATACACATCTCTCTATAGAAAGCTTGGGCCCCGATACCATCCCACCCATTGTAGACTCTAACAGCTCCATGGCTGGGATGGAATCGAGGCCCCCACAGACCTGACTCCAGGCCGCAAGTATTCTTGGGAGGGGACTAAGAAAAACCCATTTGGATAGGCCACACTTTACTGCAACTGAAGATGTCATTGACAGTAGGTCACAGGACCACCAGGGTTCCAGAAAGCCTAAAGTTCCTCCATGCAAGAAGACATTTGTCCCTTGCAAAGGGGGGGGCACTTTAGGGTGTCTCATGTGGGCTCATATACCAGCCTGCGATGGTCACCAAGGGGAGGCTGTGCCGTTCTCCTGGATGGCGCTGGTTTCTCTACTCAGGGAGCTTCTGGAATGTCCTGAAGTGTCCCTGTGGTCACAACCCAGAGGCTTAGGGAGGCTGTGCTAGGCCAAGGGGCGCTCTGCTTCCCCAATTCCCAGAGCAGGGCTGTTTCTGTACAATCAGAGGGTACATCGCTGCTTTCTAGCTCCATGATGTAATCTGTCCCTTGGCTCCTGAGCACCCACTAAGCGCCAAATTCCCACTGGCAACAAGGCTGCAGAGGTAAAAGGAGGTGGGGTTCTGACGTCTGTCCTTGGGGAGTGCTGCACTGTCTGGGAACGTGGGCTTCAAACTAAGAAGATAGTGCTTGAAGGGGATCCTTATGTGGCAGGAAAATTAGATCAGCTGAAGTATGAATTGACAGAAAAAATGAAAATCATAGCAAATGGTAATTTCACAGATAAATAATAAAACACTTTTTTCCTATTATTTGAATCTCATTAGAAGATAATTAGCTCATTACAAAGCAAAATGATGACAATGTATTTTGGGGTTTATAACATGTAGAAGTAAAATGCACCAGAAAAATAGCACAGATGCCAGGAAGAGGAAAGAAAAGGCACTGTTATAAGGCACTCATGCAGTATGTGGAGTTGTGTGATATTGCTTGAATAGACTGGGATAGATTAGTGAGACACGCTATACACCCTAAAGCAACCATTAACATGATAACAAGGAGGGATCTAATAAATCCATAAGGGAGAAGAGATTGCTAAAAAAAAAAAAGAAGAGATTGCTCACTTTCTAAAACACATACACACACACACACACACACACACACACACACAGAGACACTTCAATCTAAGAGAAGGCAGAAAAAGAAAGGGAACAAGAAACAGTTGTAAAAAAATAGAAAACCTCCTGACTAGAGATTTAAATCTAATCATATCAGTAATCATACTAAATACACATGGTGTAATCATCCCAATTAAAAGACAGAGATTGTCACATTGGACAAATATGCAAGATCCAACTGTATGCTGCCTATAAAAATATGCTTTAAATATAAATAAATAACTTTAAAATATAAAAGGATTAAAAAAGTCATACCATGTTGACACTAGCTGAAAAAGAAAAAAAAAAAAAGCTAGAATGGTCATTTCAACTCAGAAAATCATCTTGAGAGAATAAAATACAATGAGCGATAAAGGACATTTCATAATGATAACACAATCAGTTCATCAGAAAGACAAAACAATCCTATTTTAGCCTGAATTTTATGCATCTAACTACTTTATAGAGTTTTAGGACACATGAAACAAAAACTAATAGAACTGTAAGAAGTAGACAAAGCTATAGCCAGAGACTTCAATCCTGCTCTTTCAATAATTGATAAAAAAGCAGACAGAAAATGTGTAAGGCTGTAGAAGACTTGAATTACACTATTACTCAACCTGATCTAATTGATATTCATGGAACCCTCCACCCAACGATGACAGAGTATTCATTATTTTCAAGTGTATATTGACATGTGCCCAAATGAAACTTATTCTGGGCCATCAGATGGTCTTAATAAATTTAAAATGAATTAAGTTTAGCAAGACTTAAATCAAAAATATATTCTGACCAAAATGTAATTAAATTAGATAATAAAATAAGAATGTTCCCAGGGAAAACCACCCAACATTTAGAAACTAAAAGCATACTTCTAATTTACCTAGGGGTCAAAGACAAATATCAACAGGGAAATTAGACAGTACTTTAAATTGAATATAAATGAAAGTATAGTGTATCAATTTGTATGCTGTCCCTAAAGCAACACTTAAAAAGAACATTTATAATACCCAAACCCATAGTAGGAGAGAAGAAACATCTTAAAGTTTGTGGCTATAGGCTGTTACTTTAAGAAACTAGAAAAAGAAGAGCACATTAAGAATGTAGAGGGGCTGGTGAGATGGCTCAGTGGTCTAAAGCACCTACTTAGAACAAGCTTGGCAAAGCATAGCAAAGCACAGAGACCGCGGTTCAATCCCCCAGCACCACATGCCAGCCAGCCCCGCCCCCTGGTGGGCTGAGCTGGCCACACACACACACACACACACAAATAAATTAAAAAAAAAAAGGGCGTCGTGACACATGCCTGTAATCCCAGTGCTGAGGAGGCTGATACAAGAGGATCACTAGGAGTCTAAGCTATGTAGCGACAATCTGTATCAAATAAAATAAAAGATTAAAACAATTTAAAAATATAGGCTGAAGAAAGGAAGGAAAGACCAGGGAGGACATCAAAGTGACGCCAGGATTTGTGCTGGGCCTACTGGGGACCCCCCTGACCCCAGCATAAAGGTTACTAGATTCTCTTAGTGGAGGATGGGCTGTGGATGTAGCCAGATCAGAGATGGAGGGGAAAACCAGGTCCTGGGGAGATCACAGGGACCCCTGGGTAAGGCCCTGATCTGCAACTCAGCCTCTCCAAGGCTTTTTAGCTATTGCGTCTAATACATTTCCTTTTCCTTAAGTGAATTCTAGTTGGGTTTTCTATCAACGATGTGAGAAAATGTCCTTTGTTTCTGCATTGTCACTTTATCACTGCGGGGAGAGGCTGTAAACAGGGCGTAGTTTCTTCTAGAACTATTACTTTAGTCCGCTCCCCACTACCAAGGAAACCCTTCGAGTTCACTATCCCTTTTCTACAGATGAGGGCATCGAGGGTCAGGCACGATGCCTGATACCTTGGGTGTCGGACAACACGGTCACAGCCACAGGGGTGGGCTCTTGCAACATCACCACCTGCCCCAAGCAAGCCCCTCCCCTAACCCTGCTCCTGAGACCAGGGCTTCCGGGCCTGGCTGACGCGGATCCGTATGGGAGGGAGGGAGGGAGGGAAGGAAGGAGGCCAGGGCTCCAGGGGTGAAATCTGAATACAGCTTTAGTGCTACATACGGTTTTAGAAAAGTTAATTAGGAAAGCGCGTCTCGAGTTGATGAACTGGTGGAAATCACACAGCTTGTACGCGGGCAGGGGTTACTTAGCCAGTTGTGTAAGAGTTCATAGCTCACGCAGCACGATCTAGGGCACTTCTGGAGAAGGACTCGAGACAAAGAAGTCGGCGTTCCCACCCCAATGCTGCCTTTTACAAAGTACTTCAGTGTGCTTAACTTCTCTGAGCCTCAGTTTCCTTCTGTGTAAAATCCTATTTCAGACAGTGTCTGTGAGCCTGAAACGAAAAAGATAAAAGCACCGGAAGCATTTAGCACAGAGTGGCACACACCATAGGAGCCAAAGATGATGGTGATGGCGATGATGGTGGTGGCAGCGACGATGATGATATTTCAGAAGGGACAGGTGTCTTTCTGTCTTGGTTAGTGCTGTTCCCCTGGGGCCCGCCCTGGCCTGGCATACAGTCAGTGCTCAGAGATGGACTGGAACCCGCAGACCCCACCACATGGCTAAGCAGACTGATGCGTTCTGCTTTATAGAACTGGCCTGTGCCCAGCAGGTCCAGGACAGCTCCATAGCTGAGTGACTTTTTTCAGAGTTGTGTGAAACCCAGGCCTTGCTGGGGTAGGCTTGTCTCTTCTGCCATGGCTGGGGGAGGCTTTCTCTCCACAACTGGGTGCTGAACTGGCCTGTTGCTCCTCTGCCACAACAGATAGCTCCAGAAGCTGGTGACTTTCCAAGGACCCCATTCCACATGACTCCAGCGTTTTTCCTAATCCCAGCCCTTTACTTTTGTCCTTAAAGCACTTTGTGATTGACTCTAGTGATCTTCAGGATCTGGCTGAGGTGGTGGTAAAATGTCAGGGACCCAAGGTCTTGATATCCTTTGTTTTAATTTAAGCACAATTTTATGTGGCTGGAACCCTGATTTCCAATAGCTGGAGAAATCTGAAAACTATGTGGAATCACAGGGCTTGCATGAGCAAGGAGGAGAATATCCATCTCTGCCCCACCTCCACAGCTAAGCCCTTGGCTGGAAGAGGCCACCTTGGCCTACCTCGTAGGGCTCTGAAGCCCTGGCTCATTTCACGCACACTTCTCCATGATTGCTATCACAGCGCTGAGAGCGATTTTCCTGGGATGAGAGTGGAGGCGGTACAATATATTTTCCCCAGAAGCTGTTGAGAATGATGTTTGGTACAATGGCCCCAGGATCACCCCAGGATACAAGAATCCAGCAGAGCGGACCCATCATGGCCAGCTCCCTCTGCCATAGGAATTTTAATTTCTTTCTTTTGTAATTTTGAAAACACAATAAAAGTGCATATTAAACATTCATCAAGCGTAAAAGCATACAAAGCATAAGATGAGGGACTTGGCTTATGGTTGAGATGGACTAGATTTTTCCTGCCACCCCAAAAAAAAAAAAAAAAAATCCAAAATGGGCAAAATACATGAAACAACAGTTTGTGGGGTGGGGGAGTAACTCAGTGGTAGAGTCTGTTATGGGTATACACAGTGCTCTGCATTCAATTCCAAGAACTCTAGAAGAACAAGGAAACAAACCAATACAAGTATGCAACTATGGGGCACCAGGTGACAAGAGCAATAAGGCAGGATTCCCCAGCTTACTGCCCGAGGGGGTCTCCAGTGACATGGAGTATGGGCAAAGGGTCCACACAGAGCACAGTGGACTCCCTGCACTGAGGAGATGGAGCGGAGGCTCCGTGAGACCTACACGTCTGGAGCTCGAGGGACAGAGCAATGGAAAGGACAAAGCTGTGCAGCAAGAGACTTTCAGAGATCCACAGAGGGTCCTTTTCAGTGTTCCGCTGAGCAGAGACCAGGGCTTACATGTGAGGGATCTCACTGGGCTGATCCTTCTTCTGTGCCTGCCGAGCAAAGTTTAAGACAGACCTCAAAGGATCAAAGTGTTTTAAAGGAATTTAACAGAATCACAAAACAAAGCACAGGAATATGTATAAGAATACAGAAATAGGCAGAGCATAGCGATGCATGGCTGTATTCCCTTTACCCTGGGAGGACAAGACAGGAGGTTTGCAAGTTCAAGCCCATCCTGGGCACTTTAGTTGTTAGGAAGGTCCAGTCTCAAAATAAAATATAAACAAAGGGCTGGGAATTGTAGTCTAGTGTGAAGGCTGTGGGTTCAATCTCCAATACTAGAAAAAAATATATATATAGTGTTCAAGAAGGTGTAACTCACAATCTCTGATTTCCAATAAAAAATTATATGACACACAAACAAGCAGGAAAACAAGACCCATAAAAGGATGAAAAGCCAATCAACTGAAACTAAGCCATAACTGCTACAGATCAGTGAAGATACAGGAGATTCCAACACCATTATCAACTTAATCTACTCGACACTTATAGAATACTCCACCTGACAATAGCAGAATACATGTTCTTCTCAGGAACATGTTAGGATACTCTCACCAAGGCAGACTATGTCAAGGGCCATAAACCAAACCTTACACTTTTTTTTTTAGACGAGACTTGTTGCCCAGGCTGGTCTTGAACTGGATTCAAGCGATCCTTCTGCCCTGAATATATGGGACTACAGGCATGTGCCACAGCTTCTAGCTAAAACAAATTCTAACATTTTTTTTTAAAGAACTGATACAAAGAATGCTGTCTGATTTTGGTAGAATTAAATTAGAAATCAATAATAGAAATATATCTGAATTTCCCAAATATTTGTAGATTAATCAACACACTATTAAGTAGCCCATGGATCAAAAGGGGAAGTCTTAAAGAAAACAATAAATTATCTTGGGGCCGGGGAGATGACTCAGTAGACTAAGCGCTTGCCTGGCAAGTGCAAGGGCCTGAGTTCAAGTCCCAGTTCTGTCTCCCCCCCAAAAAAAAAATTATCTTGACCTGAATGAAAACAAAAATACAAAGTATCAAATTTTGTTGGCATTAGCTAAAGCAGTGTGTAGAGGGAAATTTATAGCCCGGAATGCACATAATAGAAAAGAAGAAAGATCTAAAAATCAATAGTCTCAAGAAATTAGAAAGACAAAACAAATTAAATCTAAGTCAAGCAGGGGGAAGGAAAGAATACAAACTAGGGCATTGAATAACAACTTTGAAAACAAGTAATTAGCAGAATTATTGAGTCCAATAGTTGGTTCTTGGTAAAGATAAATACAGTTGTTAAATTTTTCTTTAAATAATGAGAAGGAAGAGGAAGGGA
>NW_004524739.1:3443401-3446684 GCF_000260255.1 Octodon degus
GAGAGAGAGAGAGAGAGAGAGAGAGAGAGAGAGAGAGAGAGAACCAATGCAGCAGTGTGTCAGAAGTACTGAGCTCATAGATATTGCCAGTATCATAAGGAAAAGTTATGATGAGTCAGTCCTAATGCATGTAACACATGAACCCAGTACCTTAGAGGCGTAGGCCAACTCATAGAAATACAAAGACTATTAAAACTCATTCAAGAAGAAATAGAGGTATAATTTTTATGTTTTATGTATCAGTTAAGAAAGTATATTTGAGTTAAGAAAGAAATATATAACCTGAATAACTCTCTATACACTAAATAAGAATTAATATAATTCACCATACTAACCTATGTGAGAAAAAAAGATCATTCCAGTAGCGATGGGCAATCAGAAATTAAAAAAAAAAATCCCATTAACCATGGCATAAAACAAACTGAAATACATAGTGATAAATCTGACAAAAGATTTCTTAAATCTGATGGTAGAATAGTATTCAATATTAAAAAGGAATGAGCTGTTGGGTCACTTGAAACAGCCAAACAGTTACGCTGAGTGGAGGAGAGGGATGAAAGGCGAGCATGCTGGGAGTCCACTTATGCTAAATCCTAGGATGTACAAACTAATGCGAGCTGACAGGGAGCAGATCCTTGCCTGCCTGGGCAGGGAGCAATGGCAGGGATGACAAGGGGCTGAAGGAAACTATTGCTGGTGATGCAAGCGCTCATTATCTTGGTGGCAGTGGGTTCATGCGTGTGCACCCAGGCAGAGCCTCATCCCTTTCTGCACCTTAAATATGTTCCTTATTGCATTGCTATTACCCCTTAATAAGGTCCTTGAGTGAGATCATAAAAGTGCCACATTCCCTCCACTCCAAATTCCTGTCCTGGATGAACCACTGCAAATAACAACAATGATAACCATCATTTGCTCTTTCAGGCCTGCAGTTTGTATACCTTGGGTTAAGCCTTCCTCTGTGAATCTCAGGAAGTTAGTACTGCTGTTGTTGCTGTGCAAGAATGGTTGACTGATGGACTGGGGAGATAGCTCAGCAGTCTAAGTGCTGCCTGGCAAGTGCAAGGACCTGGGTTCGATCCCTGGTACTGCAGGCTGTGCTGGCCACTGAAACTGGGCTTGGTGGTGCATGACTATAACCCAGTGCTAGGGAGGCTGAGATTGGAGGATCACTACGAATCTGAGCTGTGTAGTGAGACTCTGTACCAAATAAATAAATAAATAAATAAATAAATAAATAAATAAAATGGGTGGATGAGGCTCAGAGGTGTGGTGTGACCCATCTGTGACCATGCAGTAGTAGCAGTCACCGCACAGACTAAAACCTAAGCCTGCGATTCCAAAGCAGTATGGCATATATCTTCACAGCTTTTTTTTTTTTTTTGGATTTAGGACAGGGCGTATAGGGTGTACAGGGTCTCACTGCGTAGATCAGACTCAGTGATCTTCCTGTTTACAGCCTCCCAAGTGCTGGGATTACAGGCTCATGCCACCACTCCCAGTCTCAGCGTGCCCTGGGGGGCGGGGCTGCCATGGCAGGCCCGGGGATCAACCCTCCCCTCCCAGCCCCTGTGTCTGCTTAAACAGGTGCTTTAATCTGCTCAGCTATTTGGCCAGCCCTTATATTTTCATATATATTCTAAATATTTTTCCTTGTACAAAAATGGGATCCTATAGTAGCCCCCCCCTTTTCTAGTTGCTTTTTCTTTCATCTCGTCGCATGGGTCTTCTTCACCCTTTCACAGGCCTCCTGGGATTCTGTTACCATAGGCACCACCATTTATTTAGTGAGTTCCCTATAGATGAGTATATAGGCTGTTTTTGTTTTCTTTCATGACAACATTGTTACAATCAACTTATCTTGCTATTTCCCTCATTCGTTTTAAATTATTTTTAATGACACAAGCGCAGCATGTGTATGTTCATGTTGCTTTACATTCAAGAATTTGGATAGAGGAAAAATGCCTCTGTTCTTTCTTTCTGCACAGTAGCCTCCAGGTTTAGGCTTGTTTTATGTCTGGCTTTATCATTTAAATTAATTTAAATGGCCTTATCATCTAAAATCACTGACATCTCTCTGTGAATTCCAGAGTCCCCACATTCTTGTTCACCAGTCATGTGTCACATTCATATACTTGGCTCTCCCACCTTCTCTCCCCATCTCTCTCCTTTCTTCTCCTACTCATGGATATTTAGGTCATTTTCATTTTTCCCTCTAGAAGAGCTACTGTAGTAAGACTCTTTGCGTACGCCTCATGCCTCTTTGCCCAGAAATGAAATGTCTGGGCTAAAGAATTTTCCAGGCTGGATCTTCTCTAGAGCCACAGGAAGTTGGAAAAGTTGTAGGTTGTGGGTTCTAGCTTGCACAAAAAACCAGCACAAGGTTTTTATCTCATAGTTGCTGTTTGTGGCCAGGGCTTTGGACAGCTCTGGGTGACACAGAGCTCTGGCCATATAGCTAGCTGTTGGGATAAATCATAAGAGGCCTGAGGGTTGCCTGATGGCCCAGCCTCCCACACCAATCTCCTTCCCTCCTCCCACCTTGTGCTAAGTGGTAATGACCAATGCACACTACCCGAAGCCCTAGGGAAAGCAGAGGGCAAGGTGCATAAACCAGTCTCCTTAGTGCCAGGGGGGAATGTACATCAGGCAGGGTTGTACAAGGCGACCATTGCTGTGACAGTGGCAGGTGAAGGATGTATCAGGATGCACAAGAGGGGCTTCTGACCATGGTCACAGAAAGTTCCAGGCAGCAGAAGAATCAGGGCTGAGTCTTACAGGATGGATGAGAATTAACCAGATGGAGCAGACTTAGAGGGTTGAGCACAAGGGTGCAGGGGTGCAAAATGTCTACTTCTTTTTATCCACCCCCCCTTTTTTTTTCTAGTAAAAGCGCGTCTTTCTCCGTGTGAGAACTTCCAGAGACCTTGAGGTTATTCTGAGACTCACCTGTGCCCAGCCCATGAGGAGCCTGTGACCCAGGTTCCAGCAATCACAGTGCTGTACTAAGCTCTGAGCTACAGGCATTGGTTCAGAGGTGGACCAATCAGAGCTTTCCCTGGGCCGTCCTGGTCTAGATGATGGAAGAGATTCATAGCTTTGGGAGCAGGGAGCAGGAAGCAGCTGCTTGAGGCTACCTTCTCCGTCTACAGGAGATCGGAGAGAACTGAAGCCACTTTCCAGAAGGAGACAGAGACTAGCAGAGTTGAAAGATAGATGGAGAAAAAAAAAAAAAAAAAAAAAAAAAAAAGGTAAAAAAATCGTGAGGGCGCTGAGAGCTTAG
>NW_004524739.1:3446784-3464951 GCF_000260255.1 Octodon degus
AAAAATAGGTAAAAAAATCGTGAGGGCGCTGAGAGCTTAGTTCCTGCAGCTTTATTCTGCTTGAGGGTGCCCCGTCTTTTTCCAGTTTGGGGGTCCTGTCACGGAAGGACTGTATCTCCCAGGAGAGGATAGGAGGGTCGATCCTGCTGCCTCTCTTGATTCCCCATGTAGACCTGACCTGGGACATGGGATCAAGGCAGCACACTATTCACACACAGCATTGGTCCCTTGCCCCAATCCCACAGAGCAGCCCCACAGAGCCAGTGGATCCCAGTGGAGGAATCCAGGCCTAGAGTGCTGTGCTTGTGAGTGAGCGGCAAACAAGGAGCAGGCACTAGAGTGGCCCGTTCCCTGCTCAACAGACTCTGCGGTTCTTTCTGGCACGCAGATGGAGCCCCATGTTTTGAGCCCGTTGGACCCTGGTGGCAGGGCTGCTGTGCCAGTCCGATGACGATCCCATTATGATGCTGGTCGCCTGTGCTGTCCAGGCTCATGAGAGTACGGCAAGCACAAGGGTTCATAATTGCCCCATGGACTGCGGGAATGGCTTTCCAGGGCTCAAAGCTTCCCAGAAGAGTGGCCTTAATGCCAGATTCTGGCGCTATTTAGGCAGTTCAAGAGTTAGAGAAAATGTAACATGCCTGGTCCTTAGGAGTAGTGTTCAAGGCAAAGATGACGGCTTTCAATCAGTCCTCAGAGGTTTATGATCTCCACCAGCTTCCGTAGCGGCCAGAGGCTGTTTTCTACCTAGAGAGTGGGGTAGGTGGCTTAGGGAGGGGAAGCACCCTAGCTCTAAGGAGCGCTTCCAGGCAGAGGCTGCCACGATCAGCAAAGGAGTCCAGGGGTTGACAGGGTCCCAGGGGTCCAAGGGGCCCAAGAGGGAGCTGCTGAACTTTCCCGCTTTGCTGCCTCTAGCTCCACCTGCTGGTCACTCTCTACTCCCCTGTGTTTTTAATAGATCTTGTCAGGGTCTAAATAAGAATCTGAGAACTGTATTGTCTTAAGTACCCAAACAGTCTAATAAAGTGCAGAACTGCTGAGCTCAATCCCTGGTTAAAAAAAAAAAAAAAAGCGCAGAACTGTCTTGTTATTTGGGGTGGGGCTGTGCGGCTGGGTGAGAATCTTCTTCCCAGTCTTGACAAGGATAACTTTTTAAGCCACAGCCCACCCACACTGCTCTCAAAATTTGACTTGGGTGGCAGGTCCCCATCATCCCATCCAACCCTTCTTTGTGCAGGAAGGGGAATTTTGTGCAGGTAAGGAACTGGGGACTCAAGAGATACAGATAGATCGATAGAGAGAGACAGACAGAGAGAGAGACAGAGAGACAGACAGACATAGAGAGACAGAGAGATAGACAGAGAGAGACCCAGAGAGAGACACAGACAGACAGACACACAGAAAGACATAGACAGAGACAGAGACAGAGAGAGACACAGAGACACACAGAGACACAGACAGACACACACACACACACACACAGAGACAGAGACACAGAGAGTGACAGACTCAGACAGACATATAGGCACACACACATAGACAGAGAGACATGGAGAGACACAAAGAGACACACACACAGAGATAGAGAGAGGGAGAGAGATACAGAGAGAGAGAGAGAGAGAGAGAGAGAGAGAGAGAGAGACAGACAGACAGACAGACAGACAGACAGACAGACAGACTTGCCCAGGATTGGGTTGCACAGCACATGACTGGCAAGGCTGGGATCTGGACCCAGGCCCAGGCTTTTCCCCTGCCCACATGGCTGTCGTCTTCCCCTGTTGGAGGACCTGTCCCTGTCCCAGGGCCATCTGTGTCCTTTTGTTCCATCTGTGGCCCTGTCTCCCTGACCTTGGCTGGGACGGGCATGTGGGAGGCTGCCAGGCCCCAGCTCTGCTCTTGCTTTCTACTGCTATTTATGCACGAACACTGACTGGGAAGGGCGCAGCGTGGGTCCTACGTGGGCTGGTTGCCAACTCTGGAATTCACTTCCTGGCCCGGCCCTGGGTACGCAGGAGCAAATGTCTACTCTTCTCTAGAACCCTCTTCCATCTCAGTTCCTCCTCAACCTAGCTAGCCTGGGGCCAGGTGCTACCGGAGCTCACCTGAACCACCGATATAGCCCTCCATCCTCCTCTTGTCCGTGTCCATTTTCAGTGGCTGGGCAGGCTGACCTACTCACAGCTCCAGGGTTCTGGGTGGCCACAGGCCAATGTGACTGGCTTGGTCAGGCAAGCAATTGAATCTGACCAATAAGATGAGAGTTATTACTCTACCTTCTAGGAGACTTGTTTCTTCCATCCATCCAGGTACCCAAAGACTCTCTCTCGCTCCCCAGTGGTGGGATATGGGAAAGGGAGAGTGTGGGTTTTACAGGGAGGTGATAGGTGTATGGGTGGGGAGAAGGAAGTGAGGAAGGGACAGCAGCAGCCTCAGGGGAGCCTGAGACACTGCCACGGTGGAGGAGAGAGGTGGAGAGAGCCTGTGCTTCTGTTGACATCATTGAGCCGGTGGCCAAGCTGCAAATGAACCTCATCGCTATAGCTTGGGTCTCCCTAGGAAGTGAGATGGGGTGATTTGAGGAGAGTTTAATGAAAAATTTATGTAGGTGAGAGCAGGATGAAGGGAACATAGGGGGTAGCTAGGTACCCCAGGCACACAGTAGAAGGGCCTCTGCTGCCCTTGGGCCATGTGCAGCGGGTAAGGCTATCTGCTGTGAGCAGGTGCCACAGCCCCTAGTGACCCCTGCAGAAGAGAGGTGGCAATCTCCTGGACACGTTTTCCTCTTTCCTCTGGTGCCCTGCGGGGCTCCATTTGGGCTATGTACAAAGAAGAGGGTCTGAGGGAATGCTCCACTGGGCCCACCCTTCTGGGGTGCAGGGCAGGCAGGAGGGGGGATGAGGTGTGAGGGAGAGGACTCCAGGACCACTCAGCCACCTAGACCCTGCATTCTTTTGACCATTCAGGCTGCAGTAAGTGGATCCTTTCCTTGCCACAGAGAGGACTGGTGAGGCAGGCCCCACCCAGGTGCCTTTGCTCCTGCTCTGTCCAGCTTGGGATGCCTTCCTCTGCTTCTGAACATTTTTCAACTCCTTGCTCCAATATTTAACTTGCTGTGAGTCCTTGGGTAAGTGACTTCCCCTCTCTGCATCTCAGTTTCTTCCATTTTTACCTGCCAGGAGCCCCCTGACCTCAACTCTGTACTTAGCCAAGAAGGCTGGGAACAGCCCTAACCTTTCTTGGCCTCTAGCCTGCTGTGTCATCTGGAAATGGAAGGGTTTCTAGTCAGTAATTTTTAGGGGCTCTCACCCGGATCCTCTCTGGTGCTGTTTGATTCTCTGACTCTCAGCTGCTCAGCTCCACAGATACAGCCCAGCAGTTTCTTGACACCCAGGGCAGTGCCCACTGCGGGAGCTGCTCGTTGGCCGCATCGTGAAGCCTGGCACGTCTACTGCTCGGGTTTAATTACTCTGGCAACTGTTTACCGCCTCCTCGATTTCCTGAGCAAACAGTCTCATTATCTGGAGTAATTTACTGGCACTGGCTTTGGTTGTGAGGAGGGGGAGCTTCCAGGTGCCCCCACTTCAGCCCCATCCCGGATGTGCTCAAGGTTGGGTCTTCTGGAGCACCGGCCTTCCCTGTGGCCCCTCTGATACCTGCAGCTTGCAGGCAGAGGCTCTGCTGCCCAGCGGCTAGAGCAGAGACTCAGCGCAGGAGACCAGGTTTATCCCAGTGCCTCCACAGGCGGGTTCCTCTGCTCTGGGAGCCTTCCTTGTGAAGTGGGAATTGCAACTTTCCCTCAGTTTTTCCTCTTCCTGTCTTCCTCCTTTCCATAGGATGGTAGTGGGGCCGCCATGGTCCTACTTGCCTTGCTCCTCTTCTTGTCCGTATTGTTAGTCAAAACTTGGGACCTGACTGCAGCTGGCCTGGTCCTGGGACCCCTGAGGGACAGAAGAGAATCTGTGGCCCGCATGCTGTCATGGTGGATGGAACGTGTGCAGCCCGGCCCTTGCCCTTGGCCAAAATTCTTCAAGTACACAGGCGGGTAGCTGAAGGGTGGGTCCTCCAAGAGGAGATTGGGCCACCATGAGGCTCCACCCTTATGAATGGTATTGGTGCCTTTTCAGGTGAGGTCTGTTTGTCCCTCTGTCACTTGATGACACAATGAGAGGCTGCCATCTTTGAGGAACTGCCACCAGCAGGCACTACATGTGCAGGTGCCTTGACCTTGGAATTCCTGGCCTCCAGAACCGTGAACACCAAAGCATTTGTGTGGTCTGCAAGTCAGCCAGTGTAAGCTGAGCCTGTGCCCAGTGGGCTGTGCCAAGGTGGAGGCAGGGCAGCAGAGTCTGCCTTAACTTACCTGAGCGCTTTCAGCAGAGCCTTGGTACCCCTTCCCTAACCCACTCTGGCTTTTGCCTCTTCCATTCTCTCTTGTCTCCTGCATTACCCTGGGAATTAGACTGCTGCCAGCTCTGCTCTCTAGGATGGACTTTCATTTAAATTCAGCCTGATGGCCAAACTCTGAGCCAGGCCCATTTTGCATCTGCATTTTACTGGGTGCCCAGCAAGACTGCCTTTTGTGTGTGTCCAAGGTGCCCCTTGGCACAGAAGGCTCTAGGTTTGGCCCTAGAGGGCAAATTGGAGTGGGGAGGGAGGTCCCAGACTCTGTTCCCTATGCCTGGGGCAATACTGGCTGGCAGTGCAGGGGCCAGAGTGGCTGATCAGCCGGAAACTTGCTTGTGGTGGCTGCCTTCTCCTGGTCACTCTCACGGTGTAGAGCACCCCTCCCCCCACCAGCTCGCTGAGTGCCTCTGCAGTGTGCTGGCCTTGAGCACGAGGCCACAGACTCTTCCTGTCCCGATGTGCAGGCTCTATGAAGTGAGACGGTGTCTACTTCCCTTCACCTTGAATTTGGGCCCTGCTTTCACCACAGAGTTCAGGGGAAGAGATTTTGTGGTTTTTTGAGAGTAGGCTTCAGTGCTCCGCGGCTTTCCTGCTGCTGAGTAAGGAACCCGGCCAAGTCTGCTGCAGGTCAGGGCTGTGTGAACAGCTTCTTTGGCTTCCTGGGCACCAGGAAACTGCTAGTGAGTGAATGAGGCCGGACTGAGCGCGCAAGTCCGTGCCTGGCGATCTGTAGTCCAGGAGCAGGTGCCGGTGAAATCAGCAGAGATCCGCCTAACGCAGAACATCGTTACTGTCTTTAAACTTCTCTGTTTTGGTTGATTTGTTAAGTAGCCAAGACTAACAGTGACCCACAGTATTGGAGATATTTCCCAAGATAAGAAAATAAACTTCTCGAGAACTTTAAAACGGAGCTTCAGCATCAAACCACGTTGAAAACTCTTTTGGCCTTAGGTTGATACTCTGACTATCCAAAACTACATTAAAAAACAATCCAGAATTTAATTTATATAAACAACAACTAGAGTCTATGGACAGAGTGGGGGATGCTTTGATTCCCATCCCATAGCGTCTGGGGCCTCAATTGGAAAGACGGGAATGGCTGGGAGTGATGTGAACAATGTAGGAAGCAGCCAGGGAATCCCCCACTGCCGTAGCTGAGCTGGGATGGGTTTCAAGGCTGGATTTGACTGAGAGCTTCCACCCTGAGCCGGGGCCTTTTTACATCACCTCACTTTCCTGACAGCACGGCCAGCTTTGGGCAGGTGGACTGTGCTTATTAATTGGGATGTATCAACTTGACTTGAACAGAAACTACCCGGCCGATTGGCAAAGTCAGGGTGTGTCTGTGGATGATGGCACCAACCAATAGGCCTGTAGTCTGGACAGACTAAGAGGGGAATGGAGAAGGGAGCCTCTGCTTTCTTTGGGAGGAGCTCTGGCCTTCACTGATGGAGACTGCTATGAAGCAGCTCTGAGCAAGACTTAATCATTCGGCTTTCCTTGTCTACTCGTGGGTCACTGGTCTCTACTGAGGTCTGAAATGGTGGGTAAAGCCATGAGGCCTCAAAGGACAAGACACTGCCACAGCTAAGGACACCTTTCTCCAAAGACAAAGGTGAATTAATATTATCCCCTAGTGGCTGAGGAGATAGCTCAGCATCTAATCATCTGTCTGGCAAGTGCAAAGTCCCAGATTTGATCCCTGGTGCTGCATGCCATGCCTGCCTCCCCATACCAGCAATAGAAACTGAACGTCATAGTGTTGAAACAATCAGATATACATGGACAAGTGAGTGCTTTCACTAGACTGACGCATTGGTGACCGTAGCAGTAAAGAGGAGAGAAGGAGTCTTTCTAATTCTAGCGTGCTCGTTACCTGAGTTCTTTCAGTGCCTACTGAATCAGAGCACCTGGCTCCAACCTCGGTCAGCTAGATATAGTCTGTAACTGCAGGCATCTCACTCCTGGGTGGCCACCTTCCTGGAGATAACACAGTCCTCCTAAATTCACATAATATCTTGCTTGGAGAAGCCCTTGAGTAGACTTCCAAGCTCCTTGAATGGCCCTGCCATTCAAGGAAGAGTCTCTCCTTTTTTTTTTTTTTTTTTTTTTACTATTTTCTGCCTTATTTTGATAACTACATCAATACAGGCTGCCTAGAGAAGTTCTTGGTCTTAAAGTCCTGAAAAATCTCAATGAGAGGGTTTTTGATCCTCCAGGAGCCCTGCAGTAATTCCATTTGTCTCTTAGGCCTTCACCATCCACCTGTTTGAGAGATTGCAGGCCTGATCAGTCTGCAGTAACTAGGGGATATTATTATTACTATTATTTGGATCACATTATTTTTAAAATTAAAAAAAATATTTATTTATTTGGCACAGGGTGTCACAATACAGATCAGACTCACAGCGATCCTCCTGTCTCAGCCTCCCCAGTGCTGGGGTTGCAGGCATGGGCCACCATATTCAGTTTCTATTTTATTTTTATTTTATTTTTTTCTGCTGGCTCAGTTGACTTCAGGGCAGGTGTGGTAAGGCTCGAGGAACAGGAGATTCGAACCACAGCATTCTGAGACTCAGTGCTCTGATTCTGTAGGCACTGAAAGAACTCAGGTAACGAGCACACTAAAATTAGAAAGACTCCTTCTCTCCTCTTTACTGCTACGGTCACCAATGCGCCAGTCTAGTGAAAGCACTCACTTGTCCATGTATATCTGATTGTTTCGACACTATGACGTTCAGTTTCTATTGCTGGTACAGGGAGGCAGGCATGGCATGCAGCACCAGGGATCAAATCTGGGACTTTGCACTTGCCAGGCAGATGCTTAGACTGCTGAGCTATCTCCTCAGCCACTACGGGATAATATTAATTCTCCTTTGTCTTTGGATGCTGGTCTCCAGCACAGATTCTTCAGTATTCTGACAGGGGCTCTTCAGCCTTCCAATGTAGACTCTTCAGGCATCCAACACAGACTTATACTACTGACTGCAAAGAGCCTCCACCTCTTTGTATTTCTGCTGCTACTGGACTGTCCAGCTAGTTGATGATCAGTTGGTCATTTTGGATTCCACAGATAACCATGGGGACTCTTCCCCTCTAATCCTGGTAGCCTACCTAACAAATCCCTTGTATGATTACAACTATATTTTACATTGATTCTGTGTTTCTAGTGGACTAATAGAGGGGCCTCTTGCATGACATTAGGACCCAGGCTTGGAAGTGTTATAGCTTCTGCTATGTACACAGCTCTGCCATGTTCAAGGAGAGGAGATGTAGGTGTAACCTCTCTACAGGAAGGAAATTTCTCAGCTAGCGTCTCACAGTTATGAGTATAGATGACGGCTAATCTTGCTGGTCAAATACTCTGCCTGAGTTCCAGGGGCCACATCTGGATCTGATCCAGTCCACTGTGTTCACCTCTTCCCTGGCCTTTGGTCCTCTGTCACAGAGGTAGGGATGGTAAGAAAAGAAAAGGCTGGAGTCCTACTGGCTTCCTGGATTATCATCTGATCTCAGTCTCTGTGAATCTAAGACCATCGCTGTCTAATGACACATAGACATGTCCTCAAAAGCAACAGGAGTGGCAGGTGTGGATTGAGCTTGTGGGCTGAAGGGTCCTGCTGAGTGCTGAGTTTGTTTGATCCTGTGAGACAGCCTCAGTTTCTACATTGAAGGCTGAACCAGACGCTGTCTGCTGTCCTGTCCTAGCGGGCTCACAGAGATCCCATGAGACCCTGTCCCTCAATAGAGGGCACCTCTGCTGGGCTGGGCTTCTAAGAAGGAGCAGTGCCACCCACAGAGCCCATCCAGGGGAGCTTCCACTGTTACCTGTTCTTTTTCTCCAGACTGTGTCTGGCCTTGGCAGGAATTCACTGTTCCTCAAAGCCTGAAAAAATTCAGTCTTAGGAGTCTGGGACACAAGGAGGTGTCTCCTAAATGCGTGGCCTTACGGGGCTCTATCTTGGCCCAGGAAAGATCTGTGGCTAAGAGCTCTTATATTCAGGTTGACTTGGCAATTGAGCTTCCAATTGCTTTCTGGGGGCTGTGGGGTGGCTTTGCAGCTACTAGAATGAGCGCGCAGCCTTGCCATGGATCAGGGCCAGGGGCACGGGGCTGGGAGTTATTGAAGTGACCTCAGACCTTGAGAGGAGAAGCTGAGCTGTGGTGATAAACCTGCCCTCACAGGGCTTGTCACCAGTTCCCTGGAGATGTGACCTAATACAGACCTACTGCTCTCCAGGGGCTTCAGAGAAGAGGAAGAGGAGGTACCGACTCTAGGAAATGGGTCTCGCCTACTGCCACCCCCTGGAGCTCTGGATATGCCTGAGCCTGTTACTAGAAATTAACAGAGGGAATTGCACAGCAGGACACCAGGACACGTCTCACCACCACCTCAGAGGCAGATGCCTGGCTTTGGTTACCTCATTGCTCTGGCCAGAGAGGAAAGCAGAAGAAAAGCATTTGAAACAAAGGGAACTGTGTGTGCTCAGGGTGGATGGCAAGGAGGGTGAGAGGTTCACAGGGGAGACAGCAGAAAGCAGTTTGCCTGGGAAAGAAGAAAGAAGAAGTTAGAAAGAAGGCAGAAGACAATTCATGTTCAGAAGGACATCTGAGCTCAGAAGGACATCTGAGCCCAGGGCTTAGCACGGAGCCTGGCCTGTGGCTGATGCTCAGTGAATGCTTGCTGGTGAGGGCGTCACATGAGGGAAGGTGGAGGAGTCTGGTCATCGCGGTGGCAGTCTATGGGACACCAGGGAGGGATCCATTCTCTGGATGAGAAGGAGCTGGTGTTTGTGGCACAGCTGCTGGCCACCTGGTGGTTGGGCCCAAGCTTCTCCTGGGTCAACTTGGTGAGGACCCCAGGAAGAGGGCACACAGCTGTTCCCAGAGAGGGCCCGATGTTGCTTACGTGGTACAACAGGCCTGCAGCAAAATGCTCTAGCTTAACGCTAGTTCGCATGAGACAAGCTTCTCATTAGAAAGTACATGGAGAAATATTTCTTCCTGGAAATCAATGGGAGCTCATGGAAAGAATTACTAGCTAAATAACGAGGAGGGACAAGTCGATGGAACTGAGCGGACGCTGGAGGAGCAAGCCACAACTCACCGCTGATTGCAGGCCCAAGACTCTGAATTGAGACTATGGTGACACTGACGTATGAGAAAACATGCAACTCTTAACAAAAGAGGCAAAAACCAGCTAATGTGACAGGGAACAAGCAGCCTCGTCGGAGCATTTACTAGCCAAACAAGTGATGCGATGCTGGGAAGCCCCACCCGTGCCCAGCAGTGAGCCCCGGGGCTGGGTCCCTGGCCAGACTGTGCCTTGGCTGCTCACACACACCCTCTCTGGTCCACAAGTCCGTCACACCTCCCACTCCGTACCCTGCAGGAAGTCTGTCCTGACTACTCGGGAGCCCAGGGGCCCAGGACTTTGGCTTCAGCTCCCTTCCGCTCAACAGCAGGAGGTCAGAGCAGAATGCGAGTCCTCATAGTTTACAGAGAGGAGCTGTATGTCTTAGGTCCACGGTCTCTTCTGTGGCAGGTGACCATGTATAGCATTTCTTTTGTACTTCACAGTTTGCAAAGCCTGTTCACCTGAGGGCCTCAGTTTTCCCTCACCCATAAAACAGGACGAAGGATACTATCTGCTTAGTAGGACTGCTGTGAGACTAATCGAGGGGAAGCACATGGAGCAGGCCTACATGTGGAAGCCTTCAGTCCTGAAGGAAGCCTTCAGTCTGGAAGCCTTCAGTCCGTCTGAGACCCTCATTGTCTTTCCCTTTACAGGTGAGGAAACTGAGGCTCAAGGAGAGGAAGTGGCCCTCCTGTGCTCTCACAGTGGGGGAGGGTGCAGGTCAGGATGCAGACTCCTTGGCTCTGTCTTTGTTCTCTTGGGGTAGTCAAGAGGCCGCTTCATCTCCAGAACCTGCGTGTGGAGGGTCTGGAACTCCTACTCCTGTCCATGTGGTGCAGGGCAAGGCCCCAGCATTTGCCCCACAGTGTCCATGGGAAGAAGACCTGTGGAGGGGTCCATGACAGCCAAGTACAGGCTCAGCATGGGGCTGAGCAAGTGGCCTGCATTGTCCATTCTGTCACGGTGGCAATCCTGTTTCCACTTCATGGAGGAGCAAGCTGAGGCCCAGGGAGCCTGAGTCCTGCCCTCACCCTCTCAGACTGTGCCACCAGTCAGTTTGTTACCGTGTGTCTGTTTCTGCCCCAGGCCCAGAGTCCCTGCCCCACAACAAGTGCTCCCCCAGGCCAGCTCCACACCGTCTTAGCCCCCAAGGCCCCCGGGGGAAATCTCATCCCCCAAAGTGGGCACAAAGTCGCCTGGGTCCCACAGACAGGTAGAAGAATTCCACAGAGCCTGGTCTACCAGGCTGCCTGTTCCAAACCCACAGGGCTCAGAGAGGTGGAGCAGTGTGCCTGAGGCTACCCAGCAGAGAGCTGTGGAAATGGAACCTGGGCTGAGTGGGAGAGGCGTCCCCTGAGCAGGCGAAACTTCTCTCTGGCCTGGCCTGGGCCGCTGGGTGCACGTGTGGGTGTGCCTTGCTGAGTCCTTCTGTATACCGTGTGCTGTGCTGTGTGTATGCTGTGCTATGTGCACAGTGTCATGGGTATATGGCATGCTTATGCTTGACATGCTGGATGTGGTACCTGGCATGATGTATGTGCTGTGTGTTCTACTGCGTGTGTGTGGGATGGTGTATGATGTGCTGTGCCTCAGTTTCCCTACCTACAAAACAGGACTAACAATACTATTGTCTTGTGAGGTGGTTGTGAGGCTTATGTAGGGGAAAATGCATGAAACAGGCCTATGGAGTAAACTCTCAGAACCCAGACTAAGGCTTTTCCAGTGAAGCCACTCATGCCAGGTATTTTATTTTATTTATCTATTTATTTATTTTGGGGTGTGTATGTGTGTGTGTGTGTTTGAGACAGGGTCTCACTATGCAGTTCGGGCTGACCCTGTGCTCCAAAATCTGTAGCCCATGGTGGTCTCAAACTCACAGTGATCCTCCTGCTTCAGCCTCCCAAGTGCTGGGATTACAGGCATGTGCCATCACACCCGGTTCCAGATATCACTCATACCAGGTTTTAAGAAGTGTGCCACAGCCAGGAGTAGTGGTGCGTGCCTGTTAACCCTGGGAGGCTGAGGCAAGAAGATCACAAGTTCCAGCTCAGCCTGGGTGACTTAGCAACTCAGTGAGACACTGCATCAAAAGAGAAAATTAAAAAATGGACTGAGGATGCAGCTCAGTGTGAAGGCCCTGGATTCAGTGCCCAGTAATGCAAAAACAAACAAACAAACAAACAAACAAAAAAACCCCCAAACACCTCAAATATGTCTGAGGCACATCATACACTGTGCCCTGACTCTGAGGCTCATGCCCATATACAAAGCAGCATCAAGCCTCTCCTCCAAGTGACAGCAGCAGCGGCGAGGAAGCTGAGGCCGCGGGGTTCCAGGACATTTATCCTTTTCTCCACAGCCTTCTCTAAAAATGGAAGACACTGCCCTGGACCTTACCCAGCCAAGCACCTGCCCTGAGTGGGATTTCCAGGGCCTTTCCTGAGGGCACATGGGCTGAGGGAGAAGGGAGGCGGTGGGTGGGTGAGGTGAGAAGCTGACGCAAGGAGGCTGCTGTCCTTTGCTTCTCGTTGACCTGAAGGCCTGCTGAGCATGACATCCAGGGGCGCTCAGCTTTCCCTCTGCCCCTCGTCCTCTTTCCATCCCTCACTAATCCTCCACTTGGGTGGTGTTGGGTGCAGCTCCAGGACCCTAATTTACCCCAGCCTAGCCCTGGAACTCCTCCTAATGTTCAGCCACCAGCACGGCAGGGCTGGCAGGTGGCGTGCGTTGGGCCCCGTGGCCATGGTGGCCACGACAGCGCTGGGAGGTCCTGGTGCCAGGCGGCCTCCTTTGTCTCAAGTCTGGCTTCTGTTTCTCTCTTAGTGATTCCAATTTCGGAAGCGTTTTTGTCCGCTTTTTAATTCCCTCGTCTCGCATTGTGCTCTCTCGGTGGGTAATCTGAGGCGTGCAGGCAGCTGAGTACGATTCATACATTCAAATGAAATGCAACAAAATATAATTGAACATATTTCTTTCATGTCTGAGCGGTGGATTAATTTCTCTGGCACATCCCTGCTCCTTCTTCTGCTTTTTTGTCTGAGGTTTTTTTCTCTGCTCCCAGAATCTCTGGGGTTTGAATAGTCCCTGACCTCTGCTCTTCGGAGATAGGAACATGAACTTAGACCCTGATACCATAGTCTATGTCTCCAGGGCTGAGGTGGGAGGCCTCACCACAGGTTCCAGGGAGGCGAGCCATGAGTGTGTCCTTCCGGCTCAGAGACCCTCGCGGTGGCGGGTCCTCTGGTAGCTCTGGAACTGTGCTGCTGTCTGTGGTTGTCACTGCCAACGGCAGCAGCAACCGTGGATTCCAGTGAGTGGCGGGATCGGCAGAGATGGCCTGAACTGGCCTGGAGCTTGGGCTCAGCTCCGGTGCGGGTGAGGAGCGTTGATGGAGGTGCACAGGAAGCTTGCATACCTCAGCTCGCTCACTGAGCAAGGGTGAGGGACCCAACGTCTGCAGTCTCAGTTTCTCTATCAGTACATAACAGGAAGGTTTGCAGCCAGGATTGAATGAAGTGATGCTTGTAAAGTGCTCAGCAGGTACCTGGGCTCCCACACTGGTTCTGGGAGGCTGTGACATTCATTCATTTATTCGCTCCTCCAGCCCACTTTGAGCTCCAGGCCTCAGGGAGGATAAACTCTCACTGCAGGGGCAGCTCGTGGTCTGCTGTCGAGGTTGAAGCCAGCTCAGCACATGAGATGTGGCTGTGTCTGCTGGTAGCCGGGAGGGACCCACCAAGTCGGCACTCATGGGGGTCAGAGGAGGCTGAGTGAAGGTGGCGGAGGTCCCCATCCTGGAGGGGACTTGAGGTGCAAGAGGCTGGAGGGGGAAGGGAACCCAGTGGGCCTCTGGTCCAGAGGATGAAGAGAGCTGTGGGTGGAGCCTGGTAAGGCTGTGCGGACCAATGGGGGAGGCCGGGCAGCGGACCTGAATTTGACCTTCACCAGGCCAGTGCTGGGGAGCCCAGAATGGCTGGGGAGGGGAAGGGGCACAGTCACAGAGGTGGGTCCTTACGCACAGGGCAGCTTTGGATGGAGATCATTATTTCTCCAGGGGGACAGAAGTGTCCCCAGTAACTCCCACCTGCAACCTGCACTTGGAGCTTCACAAGTAAGGGTCCTGCTCTGTTCCCCATGTGGCCTCAGAGCTCATAGCTGCAGATAGTGCCACTGGGCCCCCAAGGCAGTGGCTCAGAGCCCCCCCCATATCGTGGTGCTTGTGTCCTTAGTTCCCCTTCTTTGAACAGAGCTGACTCCGTGTGTTCTTTTCCCTCTCTCCCAACAGCATTTACCGAGCACCTACAGCCCACCAGATGCTCTTCTGGAGGCAAGCAGACATCCTTGGGCCGGTGCTCACAGTCCAGAAAGGGGTCAGATGACACCAGACAACTAGGGACCTTGGATCAGTGTGCCAGGGGCCAGGTGCCCAGGCCTGACCTTTTCAGGAAGGCTGGGAAGGCACTGGACAGTGGGGGACTCTGGCTCGGGGACCTGAGGGGTGGGAAACTCTGGAAAGAAGAGGAAGAAGTGTGGAGCAAATGTACAAAGGTCCTGGGGCATATGGCATGGGGGTGGATTCAGAGCCTAAGTGGTGTCCCTGAGACCAGCAGACACTGCAAAGGAATGGATTTGGTGGAAGGGGGAAAGGTTGAGGATGACCGTGAGGCTTCCCAGTACGAGATGATGGCTCCAGTACAATCAGGCCCCAGGAAGCCAGGCTTGGCAGGGAAGGTTGTGGACACGGAGGCTGTGTCACTTTGTCTTTCTCTTTCTTACCTTCCCAGGCAGATGAGATTTCTTCTTGACTTTTTTTGTACAGTGTCCTCTCTTCTCTCCCTGCTCCCCTGTTCATGCTCCTCAAAGGCTCAGAGAGGGAGCTCAATTTGTCAAGGACACACAGCAAGAGGGACGGAGCTCATGGAGAAAAGGTTTCCTGCTGTGCTTGCTGCCTGGCTGGGATGCACCCAGGATGGCTCTGATTGCCACTGGTTGGCAGCTGCCCTGCCTGGAATCAGCCAAAGGTCAATGGTGTTTATACTATGGATTTTTAAAAAAGATAGTTCAGAGAGGGGTTGATGGATGCATCCCCCCCTTTTCTTCTTTATAAATTCTGGGTTCTGCTCTTTTGTGTTTCCCAAGGTCACCAGTGGTCTGCCTCTGTCCAACGGGGGTACCTTCTGGGGTGGAAGCAGGGGTGGAGGCTGCACTGGGGCAGAGGTGGCAGCAGCCAAACCTGTCAGCCCTGCGCTTCCTGCTGCCCTGCCCGGGGGTGGTGAGCTCCCCAGCATTAGTGGGGTCCTCAGAGGCTGGGCAACCCTTAGTGGGAAACTTGAGGCATCGCCACTGCACTGGGGACAAGACAGGAATGTGGCTTTCTCTGTTGGTGTCCTGTTCATCTTCATTCTACCCCAGCAGGAGGTGGAGGATGATGGGGAGGGAGGAGACGCAGTCTGCTTTGCTGTTGGATGCTGCACGGGTGCTGGGGTCTGACCTCCCTCCAGCTTCAGCTCCTTCCCAGCCCTCCCAGCCTTCCCAAGGCCAACCTGTGCCCCACTTCACTGAGGCATCCAGAGGTTGGGTGAGGCAGGAGCCACAGAACCATGTCTTGAACCCAGGACTGGTGGCTCTTCCCAAAGAAGCACCCTGTCTGCAGGAGCACAGGCTGCTCTGGACTGGGCACGGAGCCACCTTCCTCCCACTTGGTATCTCATTGAACCCTGATGGGGCTTCTGTGGTAGGGACATGGTGACACCCCACCCAGTCTTTCAGATGAGGAATGGGTAGGCTCAGAGATGTTAAGTAACTTGGCTGTGGACACACAGCAGGAGAGTAGTGGCAGCTGTGATTCAGGCCTGTGGCCTCAGAATCTGTGCAAAACCCCTTGTGCTGTGATCTCTTTCTCCTGGCCCCACCTACCCTTGTCTGGAAGATCTTCCTGTGGCCTAACCCAATGCCACCACTGCCCTACTGCTGTGTTAGTATAAGAACAGGTGGCAAAACCCTGAAGGTGGGGAAGCTTCATTCATGCACCCATTCATGCATTGAGTCATTCATTCATTCATTCATTCATTCATTCGTTCGTTCATTCATTCATTTATGTATTTATTCAGGCATTCATGTATTCATGTATTCATTCATTCATTAACACATTCATTCATTCATTCATTCACTTACTCATTCATTCACCTGCATGTCTCTTGCTGATGAATGCATAAGCAAATGAGTATTCAGTGCATGGTCAACCTGCTGTGGGGAAGGGAGTGGCCAGGCTGGAGTGGGTGGATAGGAAGTGGAAGGAGACCAGGCAGAAGGAGGGGACCAGGCAGGGGGAGGATGCAGCCTTCAGATAATTGCTAGAGAGGATGCTGGAATGTCTGGAGGGGCAGGAACTGGTCACTGACAGCCTTGGTTGGGGAGACAAGGCATTTGATCTCCGTGTAGCAGATACAAATCTTCAGACAGCCTCCCTCTTCAGCTTCATGGTGGGCCTGCTGTGAGGGTGTAACACAGAGCTCTGGCCTGGTTTGGAAACACTGTGTGCAGTGGGGACACGAAAGTGAATGTACCCCTGGGGTGTTCATCTGAGTAGTCAGGCCTGGGGTTGGGGGGCAAAAGGCATTGTCCAGCCCCCAATATGTGCACTGATGGCCAGCCACCTCTCTCTCTCCCCTCACTCTGAGAGTAGGAGAGTGGGGCTTCCTCTTGCTCAGCCCGTTTGCCCTCTAATGGCCCTGGACAGGATCTTTTCCAGAAGCCACAAATGTGGCACATCATTCGGAAGAGAATGACAGATCCGTTTTGCCAAAAACCCAACTGTGGATGGAACACAATTATGTCAAGTGGTTAACAGCATTCTCCTGGCCGGGTGTGTTTTTCTTCATTCCTTGATCTTTTCTGCTTATAAAATAATTTCTGCCAAACTCTTTGAAGCAGACTGTCAAGAGCAAAGCATTTTGGTGGAGACAGATCTCTTACTCTGGTGGCAAAATTCATTTACAATGATCCTTAATCCAGTCTCCCCGAGGAGCCTGGCGCTGACATTTCACAGCCATTTGCCCTGAACGTCCTCTTTCCCCCTCCCCCATGGCTTACAAAATAAAAGAACCACTGCTGGTGAAACGACAATCATTTGGTCACTTGTGACAGTTTTTCAGAAGAAATGGGAAGGCAGGCACAGCCTTGTCTGTCAGTGTCTGTGTGGGGAAGGAGAAGGCTCCCTTGTTAGTGCCCAAGAGGGGTAGGAGTGGGCACACTGCGCTACCCTGAGTCTATGTGCAGAGGGACATCTTGAGGAAGAGATGCCCTGGTCTCTACTGAGCCAGCTGTGCCTGTCCCCTGTCTCTGCCCTTCACCCTTCGCCTCTCTCACCCTTCCCATCTGGGCTCTGCCACACTGAACTCTGCATCTGGGTCAGTTTTGCAAACTCCACGGCCACTCATTCCTATGCTCACGCATCATTTGTTTATTTGTTCATCCTCTGGTACACACCCGCTCATCATTTATTCATGTTACTCAGCATGCCGTGTCCCAGGTTAGAGCCCAGAGCAGGGCAAGGACAGAGATCTGCAGAATACAACATCTTCCCTCTAGGGTTCAGGGATTAGTGAGAAGCCCACTACCACAGACAACATCTGGGTGCCTGCAACTCAGATATTTAGAAGGAAAGTGAAATAAAACAAAAACTCCTTAACAGTGACACAAATAAAGCATGACTTGCTCTCACACGGTCAGAAGTCTGATGGCTCCAGCTTGGTCAGATGCTCAGGAGTGTTAATGAAGACCCAGGCATATGCTCTCCGTCTTCATCCTTGTAAAGCTGGTGTTTTGTCCTCATCTTGTTGCCTCATGGTTGCAGCATGGCTGCTGCAGCTCCAAGCATGCGTGTGTTGCACAGAAAACATTCAAGTTGAGAAGATTTTGTGTGATGAGGCAGAAAATAATGTGTTAGCGGTATTCCCTCCACTGGTAGATTTCCCTTCATGCCTGACTCAGACATAGTCAGGACCACTCATAAAATGATCTTTGGAGAAGACAGATAGGGTACCAGGCCTGGCTCCACCCACTCCAGGGCAAGTGCAGATCCTCTGTTTTGGAGTTGGTGCAGCAGAGCAAGTTCAGGCTCTGTGCATGAAGTGGGGATGGGGTGAGCGGGGGTGCTGGGGCGGTGGGTGGGGTGTGTGTGCATGAATGATACTGGAGGGGTCTATCCTGCTGGAAGGGGGGAGGGTGGGTGAGAGGGGGAAGGACAGAAGAGGCAACCTGGGTCCCTGGCCCCTCTCTGTGTGAAATTTCTGACCTTCACTTATGTTACAGCTTTGTGAAACTGCTTTGCATTTTGACCAGTGTCCTGTCATTATGGCTGCACTTCCGGTGGTCCAGGGGCACAGCAGTTTGGCTTTTAGCTCCTTTTTGACACCTATAGACTCAATGACTGTGCACTTGCTCACTCTGGGGTGGACCTCTGAGCCTCAAGGCTTGGAGCCCCAAGACTTGGGTCCCCAAGGCTTCAGGTTCCTTCTCCAATACTTCCCCTTCTTCTTCTTCTTCTTCTTCTTCTTCTTCTTCTTCTTCTTCTTCTTCTTCTTCTTCTTCTTCTTCTTCTTCTTCTTCTTCTTCTTCTTCTTCT
>NW_004524739.1:3465055-3470197 GCF_000260255.1 Octodon degus
GCTTATTCCACTGAGCCATCTCCCCGGCCCCCACTTCCCTTTCAAGTCAAGTCCAGGAAACCATCCAAGGCCTGCTCAGACCACATAATGTTATCATCTGTGACAGCGGCAGTGTAATTATATTGGGTGACAGACACTTGCTGGATCTGGGACCCATGTTGATGGGTGCAGTTGTAGTAGCTGGCTCTGGCCACAGCCTCCAAGTGACTCGGAGTGAGTTCCCATGGACACAGGGTGCTGCTGCTTGGAGCAGTGCTGGCTCATGGCACCTGACCCCTGGACCTTGGCCGTGTGGGTTCTAGGCCCCTGTCTTAGTGACTTTTCTCTCATTGCTGGGACAAAATACCTGACACCCAAAACTAAAGAAGGAAAGGTTTATTTAGCCCACAGTTTGTGCGAGGTTTTAATCCATACTCGGCTGGCTCCAAGGCAGAGTGGTACATGGCAGAGGGCAGCAGTTCATGGCGGTGGAAAACAGCAAAGAGCAAAGGGAGGAGCAGCAGCTGCAGCTGCTAGCAAGCGTTCTCTCCCCTTCCCATGTTGTATTCAAGCTCTCCACTCCAGGGTGGGTTTAACACTCACACGCATTATCCCAGCATTGAATCATGAATTAATCACGAATTACTGCATACGGTTTTGGGGGAACAACTAGACACAAACCATAGCAGCTCCCTCTCCCTACTCTCTGTGCCCCTGCTCTTTCCCTTAAACGTTCTTAGAGATGTACCTGGCCTTTTATTGCTGGGACCTCTCCTGGTTGATTTTATATTCTGATTCCAAATCCCAGCAGAGGAGACTCAGTTCTGATTCATCGTCTCTGAGGTACCATGGGGTGTGCTCCCCCGGCTCGTAAAACAGACACAGTGGTGCTGACCATGTGGGCCTCTTATGAGGATTTGATCAAGGTACAGCAAGGGTGTGACCCTCAGCAGAGCAAAAATGTCACAGACTTGAGAACAGTTGCCTGTGTCCACCACTTCTGAGCTGTGTGACCTTGATTCAGTTTATAAACCCCTCTGAATTTCTTCATCCATGAAGTAGAAGGAAGGGGCTGACAACCACAGTGCCTCCTACATAAGACTGTGGAGACAACTTGTTGAGCTAATGCAGCGGGACTGCCTGACATCCTGTCGGGCACACCATGAGCACCCAACCACTGCTGGCTTTTCTTATTCCTTGCCTTGAGGCAGCACTGCATCCAGAGGCTTCTAAAGTCCTCCCTTCTGCCACCACTGCACTCAAATATGAAGAAAGTGAGGCCAGAGACACTAAATTAGACGTTTGGGAACAAGGCACTATACAACAATACTAAATTATGCAGGGCAGACAATTAGAAAACAGAATGATCTGCAATAAAGAGCTAACTGGTTGGGACAGAAACTTAGTGTTCCAGGATCTGAGAGAGAAAATGCAGCTTGGATGAGGATGGCCTGGCCAGTTGTTCTTGTTAATAACAGCAGGATTTCTCTATAATGTGCATAATGCCGCCTTACTGTGAGGCAACATGGTAAGTATGAGACTGTGATCTACTGGGTATTTTACTCTTAGAGATAGTGGTTATTACAGTATGAATAGCTTTCTTCATTCTTTTGTCTATCCATGCACATCTTCATTTTTATACATGTTTTAGTCAGGGTTTTAGTAGAGAAACAGATATAACACAAGTCGTTCAAATGTATAAGAAATTATGAGACTGGCTTACTACAATGAGCCACAGAACTGGATGAGGAAGCCTGCAGAGGGTGTCTGTACATTGGGGGCTGAAGGATTCAGTCTAAGATCGGGAGCTGACTGCAGTGTTTTGTGCAAGTCTGTATCAGGAGGCCAATGGGCCTGTGATGGGAGGCTGAAGGGCCTAAGGCGGAGGCCAAAGAGTCTGCTCTAGAAGCCAGGAGACAAGGTCCAGGCAGACAAGAGCAGAGCTCCCTGGAGGAAATGAAATGCTCCATCATTCCTCAGTTCCCTTTTATATCCTTTAAGTGATGAGTCACTCTAGGATGGGACCTCCACACGCAGGGTTGTGAAATTGCTGAGTCCGTTTAGTTAAGCTTTTAACTTCTCAAGTTGACTCAGTGTATCAACCACTACAATACAACTGTCAGGATATAGTCAGATATGATGCAGCAACAAGAGTCCGTAAGAAACAATGTGAGCTGCTCCTCCCTCTTGCTTAGCACCTGCCTTGCTCATCAGGGAGAAAAAGACTGCCTCATCACAGACAGCCAGAGACCCTCGCTGATGGAGGTGCCCTCATCCTAGTGAGGTGCGATAGAAGAAATAAAGCTAAGTAGAAAGGAGATGAGGGAAGACTGTGATTTTAAAACTCTACTTTTAAGAAAACTGCAGTTTCAGAACACAATCAAAGTTACTGGTGGTTACGGTGACTCTTTTCCCTTTGCATCCTAGTTCCAAATTCCTAAGAGCTTAGAGAATACAATAGGCCCATAAACTGGGCTGTGCCTTTGTCCTCTAAATTGAGCCCTTGTTTTTTCTTCTGATACTATAGACTCACAAATCCCACTGACCCCCCACTCTCAGGAAGCAGCACTATTCAGGGCTCAGTGTCTCTCTACAACTTCAAATATGTGTGAATGGTTTGCATTCTAACATGGCCCATAAAGGCAGTACATATCCTAAACCGTCTGTCTTGAGGATGCTCCCAAGACCACACAAAAATGCCCAACCCAATGCCATCATGCATCTCAACCTTTGTGTGCGTCCATTCCTGAGTGTATACTTATTTGATCATCACTGACAATGTCCTGAATGCTTTTCTATAACAAATCAAGAACCTGGTCCATGAGTGGGGGTGAGTCGAGGTCCCCAACTCCTGTACAGTGAGATCTTCTTGGGTCTCATTGGTGATATTAGGGATGTCAACATCTCAGCCTGGAAACTTACAATCACAGTGGCAGGGAAGGAGGGACAGGACAATTGAACTCTGACCCTTTAGTGCTCTCATTTTAACTCCTCACCTTGTTGGTCAGCACAAGTATCCTGGCCTCCCCTGACATCAAGGCCAAGGGAACAGGCCCTGAAAAACATATGGATGCTGGGACTCTATGGTGTTTTTCCAAACAATTAGATACAAACACCTGACTTTCAGGCTCCGCACTGACCAGTTTCCATCTCCTGAGACAGGTCAAGAAATTGTCCATTTCATAGTGTATTTAATGAACCCACTATTTATATAATTTGGATGGCTTCGCTTTTTTTTTTTTTTTTACTGTCTAAAGAACACCCAAATTAGTGTTTTCTTTACTTGTCCTCTATTTTGTTAGAAAAATCTTCTATAAAAAGTGATAGGTGTTTTCAGGTAATCAGCACACAGAGAAACAGGCAAAAGGAAAAAGGGAGAGGGGTTTTATTTTCTTTGAGGACAGGGAGAGAATTTGGGGAAGGATGAAAAATTCTCTCAGTTGAAACAAAGGGAGACTGAGGCTTTTAGGGCCTTTTGCTAGGGGGGAAGTTTGGAGGGGATGTTTAGATGTACCTGAAGGAGCTGATTGGGGTTCTTCCCTGAAGCGGTAGGAAGGGTGAAAGGAAATTGTACCCTGGGCTGAGCTGGAGAAGAAGGGGAAGGTGGTCCTGGGGAAGATGGGCTTTTGTTTTAAGGGCATCGGCCATATTAGATGACTACCATAATGATTTTAGCAATTCGTACTAGGGCCAGAACCTATAAAAATGATGTCAGGCAAAATAGTGTAAAGTTTAAAAAAGCTACTAATTCTTAATGTTTGTGGGGTGAATAATCATGATTAATCAAGCCACTTGTCCTCTTTTCCCAGGATGGCCACAGAGCCACCAGGAATGTCTTCACAGAGGTATTGCTGGCCCAGGGGATGGTGCCTGTTTTCTGGGTCAGGTACCTCAGCCGTGTGCACCAGCCCTGACGTTGGCTTGGATGATCACTTTGAGGACCTGAGTCCCCAGCTATGTAACAAGGGCTCCCTGCCCAGACCCTTCCACAGGAAGCAGGATCAGTGAGGGCTTGGTAACACTGTGCATGCTGTCTGGATCATAAGTCACCAAGGTGACCTTCATCTAGGCAGCCTAGGCAAGAGGCTGTTACATGACAGCATTGCATGGCAGGCCAGAGGCAGGCACTGCCACCCAGGGCTCACCTTCCTCATATGGTGGCACCTCGCTGAATCTCAGGCATATGTGGCGAGAACCAGACACTTCCCAGGGGCACGGGAAATGATGTGTCAGATTCCTAGATGTCCATCAGATCACGATGGAAGTGGGAAAAGTCATACTATACTGATAATAAGAGCAGAAACAAGAAAAGCCATTGGTCCTCTGCACTGAGAAAGACTATGTGGGAATGGCCAGGTTCTGAGGGTAGGAAGGGGCAGCAAAGGCAGAGTCACTCTGACCTGCCCCAGCCCATGTACAGCCAAGAACTGAATCAGTGCCTTGGAAGGGTCCTCTGAACATCTGTGTTTATACCAGGCTGTCCCTGAGTTGGCTACTGATGTCAGCCCATGTTCCTGGCCAGCGACTTTGGGATTGAGGTCCTCAGGATGGATGGAGACAAGGAAATGAAGCATATCCTATCTGAGGGGGTCACGGGGCCGGTGCATCAGGAAGAGGCCGGACTCATCTTAGGTAGAGTACGGCTTGGTTAATGACTCATTCATGTCATCTGTGAAGTCACTCACGCTCCCCACAGCCTCTCTTGTCTCCATTTCCTTCCCCTTGTGATGGTTAGGATTTGTTGTCTCTTTTTGCTTTGTAACGTGACAGTGTTTTCTGTTGAGTCACTTTCATAAAGCTCCTTCAGGGAGATGCACAGAGCAGGCTCTGCAGCCTCTTCTTCTTCTTTTTTTTTGGTGGAACCAGGAATTGAACTTAGGCCCTTGTGCTTGCCAAGGAAGCGTGTATTCCACTAAGCCATCTCCCTGGCCCCCTAACATGCTTTTTTTTCAAATTCAGGAAGGGATTGGAGAGTATCAGTGGCTCCATGATTACTGTGGGGGTGGGGCTGAAGCACGGCGCTGTCCCTGGTCATGGGAAAGAGGTGAGGGTGAGGGGTGGAGGTCGGGCCTGGAGTCAGGGCTCTGCTGGGTCCTGGGCTTCAGGGATCCACTGCAGGCTCTACTGAGAACTCTCTGAGTGTGCACATAGTACGCAGATACA
>NW_004524739.1:3471212-3489045 GCF_000260255.1 Octodon degus
TGACCTTAGAAGGCTAGGGCCAAAATGTTGTAAGCCCAATTTAGAGACAGAGGTAACTTTGGAAGCCTGGTGTACAGGGGACAGTGAGACCTAGACAGAAGGGACCAGGAGACTGTTAGTGTCACCCTGCTCAGTTTTCCTTTGCAGGGGAGGATAAAAATGGTGGCCTGTACCTACCACTTGCTGCACATTTCAAAGAATCAGGAAAGAAGTCTGACCAGCTCCTCCCCTAGGTGCCTACCCCTGCCCTTCCCTGATGGCCCTGAGCTGACAGGCACCAGCAGCACCCTCTCTGGCTCCTCAGTCAAGAGTCAAGGGCTCTGCTCCTATGATTACACACAATGGGAGCCCAGTTGTGCAAAGGAGGGAGGACTTGGCCTTGGTGATGGGTTCAGAACCCTGTGGCTAAAGGTTCAACAGAACTCCAGCATGACCCAGCTGTCAGGCCAGTCTCTGCTGCCCTTGACATGAGGATGTGGGATTTCCAAGGGAGGAGAGATGGTCCTTGGGGCAGAGAGAGGAACGGAGCAGGGGAATGAGAGACATATGGGAGGAGGTGTATAGAAGCCTTGGTGTGGGGTGGGCGGGCAAATTTCTGTCTGGGGTCCCCTTGGGGGTCCTGGGCCTGGTGAGGCCAGGGCTTCTATAGTTCCACAGGACCCTTCTGCCCTAGCCTGGAGGAATACCCTTCTGCAAACTTCTGTTTGCTGAAGCTAGACAGAATGCCTTTCTGTTACTTGCAGAAATCTCTAACTCAAACACCAAGGAAACTTACTTATTTTTAAAACCACTTAAAAAAAACCCCTCTCCAACAGTGAGTGTCTCTTCCTCAGATGGGTCTTGTCAAATAAGAAGAATGAAGCATTTGCAAAGCCCCACGAAAATTAAACCACAATATGGGCACACACTTGTTTGACAAGTGATAATTAACTGCTGACGATATAATTTTAGTTTGGCTGCAAATACGTTTTTCATTAAGAAGTCATCAAAGGAGAAGATGTATGAATGGCCCATAAGTGCTGGAGAAGGTGCTCCACACCCATTAGTCATCAAGGAAATGCAGATGAAAGCCACTCTGAGATGCCACTGGGCACCTGCCAGACAGCCTAAAATTGGAAGGACTGAAAATAACAAGTGCTGGTGAGGATGTGGAAGAACAGAATTCTCATACCACGCTGCTGGGCAAAGAAAATATTACAACTCTGGAAACAGTCTGGTGGCTAACAGGGACACACATCTACCATCTGACCCAGCCATTCTACCCCTTAGATCTTCACCTAGGACTCTGGGATTGACTTGAGTACTTACTTAGCTTTTGTGCTAAAATGATTTTCAGGATAGAGGTTGAGTGTCTGTCAATCCCTAATGGGATGGGCTTGAGCCCTGAAAACATTGGGATTACAGGTTCCTGGGCTGTCCCCCATGAGCCAGGGGACCTCCCTCAGAAGATGGCCCAACCAATCTATCTTTTGTTAAAGGGCCAGTGTCCTTCTCTAGGTTGGCCCAGCTTTGAATATGCCTGGGGACAACAGGCCAGTTGTGTGGCACTAACCCAAGCTTTAAGGAAAGACATTGGCAGGTCATCTCTCTAGCTTCCACTTCTGCTCAGATACTGTAGGGGTCATATCTCAGTCTACATTTTAGAGAGGGAAACTGAAGCATGAGACATGGACTCATTTGTTCAAGGACACAGAGGGGAACAGGGTCACATGGAAAGAGAATGAACTCTAACCTCTGACTTCAGGTTCATGCATGAGCCCTGCCTACCTTCCCTTCCTCTGTCAACCCTGGGAAAGGGGTAGTATTGGAGATTGAACCTGGGGCCTTTACACTGAGTGTCATCCTCTGTCCTTTTTATTTACTTTTGAGACAAAGTCTTGCTAAGTTGCCCAAACTGTGGTCCAACTTGTTATTCTCTGCCTCAGCAGCTTACGATGCTGGGATTATAAGCATGAGCCACTTTTTTTTTAATCATTCTTCTTTTTTAATTCTTCCTTCTTAATCATTTCCACATCTGTCCTTGGACTCCGTCCCTGGAAGGACCCTGGCTCATCAACAACAGGGAGAGGATGTTTTATTTTCTGGCCCATAGAGGTCACCTCTGAGGGCAGACATCATGGGATCCAAGATGCAGGTTCCACAGAAATAGCCAGATCCCTCCAATCCCTTAACTACAGACCAGCCCCCCACACAGGGAAAAGTGCGCTGTGCCTGTCAGATGTGCAGAGAGCTCAGTCACTTCTCATAGAAGCCACTGTGATTTCTCCTTTCCTGTTAGAACTTCTTCCTGTAAGAGGAATTTGTGCGGATCAAGGTCATCAGAAGGACATAACTATTCAAGGAGGAGGAAACTCTGTTCTCTGCAGCTTGGCCTTCTCTGGCTCCTTCTCTTCTGGATGCAGGAGAAATTCTCAAATCACAGATGCACAGCGTTCACATGGTGCGATGCTGCATACAGAGCCAGACTCCACAGGCTGTATCTTTCGGCATCTGGCAGAAAGCAGAAAAAGGCTGAATCAGGCAGACACCCACTGAGGAAGTCAGAGCATCCAGTGGCCTAGGAGGTGGGGGCCAGCAGCTGCAAGGAGCAGACCAGGGAGTGCTTTGTGAATGATTATTTGTTTATCAAGCAGCCTTTTGTTTATAAAGGCAGTTTACAAAACATAATGTGGATCACTGAGGGTACAGAAGAATGAGATTCAGTCCTACTCTTAGCCTAGGGGGTGGGCTGGGACTAACACTGACTCTAGTCCAGTTCAACTAGGAATTTGGGGGACCATCCTAGCTTACTAGAGAAAGTAACTGAGGCCTGGGTTACGGATGATTTGCCTTGTATCCTGGGTCCTTAAATCTGACCTCAGTCCACAACAGGCCTCGTCCAGGTCTCCCAGGACCATCTCAGCTGTAGAGTCCACCCATTCCCAGGCCCCAGGCCACTCAGCAACCTTCCCATGCTGACATTAATTACATCTTGCAGAGGTTAATTTGTAAGGAGACAGTGAAAATGTGTTATTTAAATAGTGATTATTAAAATCATCCTGGGGTTTTGCTACATAATAGGTAATTATCTGTAACATAATTGGGAAAACAATGTAGTCAATTCTATTTAGCTCTTTCCACTGAATCTAGAGTTAATCCTGAGGTGCCAGCGGCATACTCAATGGCATTTGTGATATTTGTTTAATCGTATTCTTATTACATCTAAAGTCATTTTAGGAACTTTCAGAATGGAATGAGCTCATTTGTCAAGACGGAGCCTAGATATTAGAGTTGAGACATGTTCCTTCAAGTGGGGAGTTTTCTTCTCTGTAAATTATAACCTGTCATGTCCAGCCTGAGAACACCGAACCATTTATCCATTTACACACCGGCACAATTATTTGTTTGTGAATTAAAAAAAATAGCTTTGAATATACTCATTTGCTACTTTGGCCAGTTGCTTTTCATTTGCACCACCAACATGTGTTATACCAAGAGGCTTCACATGGCTGATGTCACACATGAACACGGGTAATGCTTACGTATAGGAAATACACAGTTGATTCCCCATTCCACACCTGGGATTTCCCCCTCCTATTTTTTATTTTTTATATTAATTTTATTGAGAAAGAAGTAGCAATGAGACAGTTTCAAAACAGGTTAATAGGACAGTTACAATAATTAATACATTGCATATTGTTTTTGTAGTAGTTATTAACAGTACAAGATGCAAACATGATATCTTGTCTAAACACTATTAGTTCAAAACTTTCTTCTCATTGAACTAAGAAAGTAGCTGTATATCTGTGCTAACTATTATAACTATTATATATATATATATATATTTCACTACAAAATGGTCCTTCATTTATATCACCTTTTTGTTTACTTTGTTAGAGATGAGTATTCCATTGCCATTCATATATTGTAGGTGCATGAATTCAGCAAAGTAACCCAGTAGTCCAGTAGTCTATAATAGTAGTGGATTATCCATGTGACTGGCAATGTCAGAAGTCCCCTCCTATTTTTTAAATTTAAACAAATGTATTATTGCACTACCTACTGGTTACATCAATTGTGGGGACTGGGTCCCTGGACATAAGACTTCTTCATTCTTTTTACTTCTTTCTTTTCTTCCTTCCACTGGCTGAGCTTTCCTCCATTGTTTTCTTCCCTTGTCTCTTTATATATTCAGCTGCCCAAGGGAGTAGTGATTTCTTTTCTTTACTCTTTCATCATTTAGTTCATTGATTCATTCATTCATTCATTCATGTAGGAATGTCCTTCGTTCATTCATTCATTGGTTCATTATGCTTTGGTTTGCTTATTTCTTTAATGGTTTGTGCAGTTGTCTATGTCTTTTGGTTCATCATTCAACAATAAATGATAGATTCATATCTGGTGTTGGGTGAATTTTCCTGGTGTGATTGGAGCCCAGCCTCTTGGCATATTTTGAGTATTTTATTTATTTATTTATTTTTTGGTGTGTGTTTTTAGGGGGAATCTTGCATGATACCACTACACCAGCTGCGCTGTTGTGTGTGTTTTTAGGGAAGGGTCTACAGGGTGTTCAGGGTCTCACTATTCGATCAGACTTGTAGTGATGTGCTTGTTTACAGCCTCCCAAAAGCTGGGATTGCAGGCATGTGCCACCACACCCAGTCTCAATTGCCATCTCAGTTCGCCTCTGGGGCGGGGCCAGCACGGCAGGCCAAGGGATCGAAACCCCAGCCCCTGCACCTGCTTGCAGGCACATTAATCTGCCGAACTATTTGGCTGGCCCCCCCTTTGGGTACTTTAGTAAAAAGAATCCTGGGGCTTATCTTTTTTAAAGCAAACTTAAAAAAATTACAACATAATATATGGTAAGTCTTACACAGAAGAAAGTACATAGTATAAGTGTTTGACCAGAAGAATACACAAAAACTGAAAAAAAAACTGAAATACACAAAACTCTGGAACTGGCACCAAGAATAAATAAGAACGAGAATGTTACCTATCCCAGAAATGCTCTTGTCCCCCTGCCTGCCACAGTCCCTCTAAATTGGGACAATCAGCTCTTGATTTCTACCATCCTGTTCAACCTGTATGTGCTCCAGAACTTCATGGCTAAGACATGTTATGCACATGTACTGATGACATGTAACCAAGTCTCCGTGATGAACATTATCATATACTGTACTTCAACGCACACACACACACACACACACAGACACATGCGTGCACTATCTTGTAGTCCTGCATGTCTTTTTCCCACGATATGTTTGGGTTACATGTTCAGGGTCTGTACCTTCTACAGAGTGCTCTATTTTTTTTTTTTTCTATTTGATGTGTGATGTTTGTACATTGTATACATGTGCAAAAATTTTATTTACCCACGTAAGTCTAGGTGAAATGTGAGTACTCGCCAGTGATAGCTTGTAAGGAACGATGCTGCTAGGAAATTCCTGCACATGCGTTTCGGTAGCACAAGGACACATTTCTGATTTGTGGCACTTGGGAGTGGAATTTCTGCATCACACGTCACACACAGGCTTGGCGTCGGTAGGCGCTGCTGGGTGGGTTCTGTGGTTTCTTTTCCAATTTGCACTCCTACCAGCAGTGCGAGGGGGCCTCTGAGCCACACTCCCTCCCCATGTCCTTGCGACTCCATCCCCATGTCCTTGTGGCTCCCTGGGCTCCACCAGGCTGTCTTGGTTGGGCTGCTGCTTGGTGCTCCCTGTGAGTCTTTGCCCCTTTCTGAGGCTTTGATCTCCCTGTCCCCGGGTACTGCAGTGAGCTGCTGCCAAGCCTGGCTCTGGAGACACATGTGCAAGCCACTCCGGGTGATGTTTTCTATTGTGGCACTGAGTGGCTGCCTTCCCCACTCTGAGACTTCTTTGGGGCAAGGACCTTCCGGGAACCTGACCTCTGTCCTGGGGGAAGTGGCCTATGGTAAGGCCCTCTGCTGAGCACTGGGGAATCTTTGGCAAACCAAGTTTGGACTCCAAGTTTGGATCATAGACTAGTGTTGGAGGCAGGGAATGATTTTTTTCTCCTGGGGATCAAAGATGGACAGTTGGACCTAGGAGGAAGAGATGGACAAAGGAAACTTCACATAGAGAAAGCACATAGCACCTCATATTTGGTTGATGGGGAGGGGTGAGATCATGGGACAGATGGTAGCCCAAATTCAGATTCCAGCTTTACCACATCCAACAGTGTGCCTGGAACATACAAGCCCAAGTCTTGGCAGTTCGGCTGCATCGAGACACTGGCTGTGTAGCCAGATGTTCAGCAGGCTGTTGAAATCTACAGCCTGCTGAGCAGGACCCTGGAGGTGGAATGTGCAGAACTGGGGGTGACCTTGCTCTGTGATGGCCTTTGGTGGGGCTAATTGCACTGTTCAAGCTCTTCTCTTGCCTTGGCTCACATTGTGACATTGGGCGGGATCACTCACCTCGGAGTCTCAGGAGGCACGGTCACGAAATGAGGATAATGGCACCCCTCTCCCGGGACTGAGATAAAGGAGGTGAAGGTGTCTAAGCTCTGCTGTGCGCCCCTCCAGAGCTGGTCACTGTGTTCTCACAGGGATGGGGATGGTACTTTTCTTTAATTTGGTTCTTTGCATTCTTCTCCTACGTTACAATTTTCTTTGCCTTCCCACTCTGGTCTTTTGCCATCTCTCTTCTTAGTTTCACTTCCATCTATTATAATTTTAGACTCAGAAGAATCGCACAGCCAGCTGTGGCTCCCCTCTTGCCTCTGCTCAGGAGCTCCAACCCCAGCGGCCTTGCCTGGATCTGCTTTGCACTACCTGAGCTCCAGGGAGAGGCTCAGTCTTGCCTGGAAATTTTTTTTTTTTTGTATCTTAGGGGAGGGTCTACAAGGTGTTCAGGGTCTTACTACTAGATCAGACTCGCAGTGATCTGCCTGTTTACAGCCTCCCAAGAGCTGGAATTACAGGCGTGCGCCACCACGCCCAGTCTCCATCGATGTCTCATGAGAGCAAAACCCAACAAACATGAACTCTTCCTTCAGAAAGCTGCAAGTTAGCCTACCCTGGGGCTGTTGTTATTTTTTAGACCTCACCTCAGGCTACACTTTGTGATCCAAATGGGTTTTCAGGTTGACCTCAAATGAAACGCTTGATTTATCACTCGTGGAAATGTGTGTTTTTGATGTAATTATCTCCTGTTTAAATGTTCATTAGAGAAAAAGGCACTGAATTCGGGAAATTCTGTGTGTGCCTTCTAATTCTTTATTTATTTTTTTTAAAACAAGAAAGAGGGATGATTTTAAAGGTTACTTTCACCTTAAAAACATTGAGATATGTATTGCTCTGGCAGGTGCCAAGCCTGTGAGATGTAGGGGCTTAATGCTTACCTAAGCCTTGCTCTGCTGCAAGGGACCCCTCCCTCTCCCACCCCAAACTGCACCATCAGCAATCTTTCCCAAGAATTTGTTTTGTTCTATTTTTCTTTCCAACCCCTTCTGAGAGTCTGGATAGCCCTACTGAGCTCAGAGAAGAGACGGGGCAGCTGCATGGCTGATTTCAGGCTTACCAGCATTCTCCATGAGCTGATGATAATAATAGCTGCTATATCCTGAGGGCCTGCTCTGTGCCGTATACTGCTGGGGCCTTTTCAGTTTGTTCAGTTGTGATTCATTATCCATATCCCTTACCACAACCTTGGGACATGGGTGTTTATTTTAGGTGCCAGATCATAGCTCCCATTGCCTGAGTTCTTGCAGGAGTGTCCAACCATGTCCTTGACTCCACTCCGGTCTCTGGAATCTCTCTATTGAGTAGCAAGACAGAGCCTCTACAAATGTCAGGGCTACTGCTTCTTACCTTGGCCCATAACATCCAAGACTCCCATCTTCCCCAGACTAAAGCCCATCTCCTTCATTGGCCCCCAGTCCCATGACTTCTGACCTCACTTTCCCAGAGCTCATCTCTGCCCCTGTTACCCTTGAGGACATTGGCCACACTCCCACTTGCAGGCCATTATATTGTGGTTATGTTACCGGGTTTTTGGGTGTTACTGTCTCCTTCTAGGAAGAGGTTTCTAGATTCTTGTTGTTCTTAGCAAAGAATTAGTCAAGAGAGGCACCAATGGTAATAGGGTTTGACATTTATTAAAGACAGGAAAAGAAAGGGGCTCTGCAGAAAGAATATGGGTGAAGTAGAAGTAGGGAAGGAAGCACCCTCTATAGCAGAGAGTGGGCTACAGTGAGAGCACAATAGCAAAAACTTGCTGCGACTGTCTTTTTTGTATCTCCTACTCTTCAGGCCAGTATCAGGTCTAGGCTGTGCTATCAGAATCCTGGCAAGTGCAAGGTCCTGGGTTCAATTCCTGGTACCGCAAAAAAAAAAAAAAGAAAGAAAGAAAGAAAGAAAGAAAGAAAGAAAGAAAGAAACCTGCTCAAATTCTCACAAGAAGTTCACATGCAGGGCTTTAGGAGCAGTTTTGCTTGTATGTCCTGGGTTTCTGTAATTAAGGAGGCATGCCTTCTTCCCCAGCCAGCTTTGCCATGCTCTAATCTCCTGCCCCAGTTTCTGTGCCCCAGATGCCCTCTTCAGATGTCCCCTTATGACCTCTTGGGGTTAGAATTACCTAGGCTTGGATGATCTACTGTTAACAGAAGGATAATATGCTATGGTTCAAATCTAAAACGTCCCCCCCAAAGGCTCATTGATGTTGCAGGTTTGATCACCAGCTGCTGGGCTTTGAGGATGTGATTTAATCATGAGGGCACTCATCTCTTCAATGGATTAACCTAGGGATTCATTATAGCTGAATAAGCTATTAGGAGGCAGGGTCTACTTGAAACGAGTGGGTCTCTGAGGACATGAGCTTGGGAACTGTGCCTCATGCTTAGCACCTTCCTCTGCAACTCTCACCATCTGCTTCCTGCCTACCATGAGGTGAGCAGTTGTCCTCTGCCATCCTCTTCTGCCATAATGTTTCTACTTTGCCATAAGCCTAATTCTTTTTTTTTTTTTTTTTTTCAGAATCAGGGATTGAACTCAGACCCTCGTGCTTGCCAGGGAAGCGCTTATCCTACTGAGCCATCTCCCCGGCCCTGCCACAAGCCTAAAAGTGGTGAAGGCAGCTCACCATGAGCTGAAACCTCCAAAATGGTGAATCACAATAAACCTTTCTTCCTTTAAATTGTCATCCTCAGGTAGTTTGTTATAGTAATGAAAAACTGAAAAACACACAATATGTGCTTGGGGGAAATGTTCTCCCAAAGCAGCCTTAATGTAGGAGGCAGTGAGTGCTGTCTGCGGGCCTGAGGGCATTAGTATAAACGAACCAAACATTGTGAGGACTGATCCAATATCCTTAAAAGAGTCATGCTAGTTTTTCTTCTGTTTCACAATGCATTTGTATTTGTTTTTTTGGATTAAAAACAAACAACTCCTATTTGAGATAGGAGACAGAGCAAGGGCAAATAAACAGGAGGAAGCTGTGGGACAAGATGGAAAAACCAGACAGAGCAAATTCAACTACATCAAAACATCAGCAAGCCAACAGATAAAGGTCATTCTGTTCCTTCGATGCTCTCAGACATGCACAAAACCAAAAATACTGGCTCCTGGCCTGTGTCCAGTCTCATTTCCTTGCAGTTTTGACCCATCTTCTCTGTGGGCTTGGGATGTCACATGAGCTTCCTTTAAAACCTTTTGTTGTCAAAAACTCTCCCCTTTGGTGAATGGGGTGACTCAGAGACCCTGTTGGGCAATGATTTTTGTCAATTCCCAGTTCTAGATCTTCCCATAATCCCAGGACCTAAAGAGAAACCCAGTGCCTGCCCCTCTAGGGCCACGAGCTCTTCCCATTGGCCTGCTCTCACCTTGGGGGATGTACTTTCATTTTTAATAAATCTTACTCTTGCTACCCCTTAGCATATTGTTTAGTTCTTTGTTGTGGATATGAAGAACCTGGGAACAACTCCTCTAAGACTTTGCATCCAATAATACCATCAAATCTTTAAGCAATATGGATGGTCTAGGAAGGCTGGTTTATAGTTCAAAAAGGGGCTGCTCCCAGGACTTTATCCATTGGAAAATCAGACATTTGGGAGCAGGTGGAGTGGGGAGAGGTCTCAGGGTAGATGCAGGCTGAGGCTCAATTGGGCTGAAAGCACATTTGAGAGACCACATGTAGAGTGGTTACAAGCACTAACTGTGGTGCAAACAAGAGCCTAGCATGTATCTCATATTCCACAGCAACAAGCCAAGAGGATTCTAGGGTTACTTTCCTCATGCTTAAAACATAGCTAACATGGAGACTACCTCATGGCGTTGTCGTGAAGAGTCAGTAAAATAATGAGTGCAGGATGATACTTATACAGTGGCTCTTAATGAATAGCAGCATCATTGTGGATGTTTCCTGTTAGCATGGAAGGTCTAACTTCTTAAGCTTTGGGGATATCAAGCTGACGGAGTGTAGTTTTGGGATCTTCTTTGCTGGACAGCCCAAGTGTACAACAAAGTCTCAGCATCTCCACAATAAAAAACAAACTATCAACTCACCACCTACCAAGCTGTCTCTTCCCCAAGGCCCCTATTACATGTAGTTTCTAAGGCATGGGTAGAGGTACAAGGAATTGGCACTTAAGTAAGTAACTGTACCATGTAATAGTGATTCCAGAGTGGGTGGAGTCAGCTTCAGTGTGTGTCCAACCCTTGCAGTGGAGGCTTGGTGGCAGGAATGGACCCTTCCTCCTCCCTGGGATTTTGGACAACAGTTTCCATTGCCCTGGGTTCCAATCTCAGCTTCAGAGTCTGTCTTTCAGGATTCACAGGATTGTAATTTAATGTAGTAGAAAACAACCTCAGTGAACATCTTACTTTAACAGCCTCTCTCCTCATTTTACAGGTGAAGAAATGTCAAGAGAGTTGAACTGAATAGTGACATAGCTTAATAAAAATGGTCACTAGAGTAAAAAGCCTGTCCTAGAGTAGTTGTGTCAATTGGATAAAATATTTCCCCTCTGTGGACCAAAATCCTTCTAAATCCGATGATTTGAAAATGCCTTGAAGTAAAACTCAAGTGATATCTTTGAATTCCACATCCCTAATTCTGTTCTCACGTAAAGGAAGGAACCATAGGCTGTGAGTCTGCCCACTGCCCACCAGTCTTTGCCTTCCAAATATTTATTCCCCTTCTGTCCTCGTAGGTGGGAAACTCTTCATGAATAGCTAATTATTCTAGCCATCTTTGCTGGCACTACACTCATTTAAAAAGTTTGTTACAAATGTCTTCACCAGAAACCTCATGAAACATGGAGATGGTGTTCAGGTCAAGACCCAAATTCAAAGACTGTTACAGCAGTAAGTGCTTTGGCAATTGTCCCATCCAAGCCTCTTCACTTAACAGATGAGGAGACTGAGGTCCAGGGAGAGAAAGGGATGTGTTCAGCATTCAACTGTCAGTGGCAGAGTTGTAACCAGAATCAGACCCATCACTGACCCCCAGTAGACAGTTAGCTGGGACAACTGACCCAAGACATTTCAACTCTACCCTGTGAGTCAGAGTAGCAGCCAGGGAGGCTCTTGGGAGAGTGGAGGCAGCATTGATGAGTTGTGATCAGGCTTTCACCCAAGGCCTTTAAAGAATGGCTATCAGGACCATCTTGAGCAGATATAGCCTACAGGGTAGAGATCAGGAGCATAGATGGGCTGGGTCAGGAAGGGCCGAGAACCTATGGTTCAAATATACAACTTGGGACTACTGGCTCTGGAGAGCAGATCAGCAGCAGGAAAGACAGATTTGAAGAAGCTGGAAGATAAGATCCCGAGTGATGCCAGCCCCTCCATTTGATTCAATACTGCACAGCCTCAGAACATTCATTGTGTTATCCTGTTTACATACGCTGTGTCGATTCAGCATTATTGTCATGTTGTACAAAAGCAGATGTAGTCTCAGAGTGGCAGGGCATTTTATCTTGCCTTGACTCTGTCAGGTGGTGAGCAGCAGCAATGGGGTTGGAAGCAAATCATTTGCCTGCAGCACTGCCCCATGACTCACAGCAAGCGCCCCTCCCTCAGCTCTGAATGTGATGGGAACAAGGCTGGGCTTGTCCAGAGTGACCTTTGGTCATTAGTACAGAGACCAGGTCCCAAAGGACACTGAGTTGCTTGCTCCTACGTTTGGCAAAGAGAAGGCCCTGTGTCGGGGTGGATGGAGCCCAATCCTGGGAGGAAATGTAGCATATGCCGGTGTGGCTCGTCACTGGCAGTGGCTCTAGTGCCCCTGGGGAGTGGGAACTGGAAGGATCCACTTGCCAAGACATTAAAGAAAATCAGCCTTTGGGATGTAGTTATTCCTGGGCTTAGGGGTTGAAGACCTGTGGCTCATCCTTAGGCGTGTCTGGGATAAAAGAAATCCTCTCCTTCTGGACTTGGGGGATTGCACAAACAGCAGTGACAGTCGCCATTGCTGAGCTTCTGCTTTGTTCATTCAGCAGGTGCCCGTGAGCGCTCCCTGGGTGCCAGCATGTGGGCAGCAATAGCGAACCCACAGGGTGGAGATGAGGAGCCGGCCATGCACCTGCTCTGTCCGCTGTGGCTGTGGGCTTGCACTCTTGTCCATCCTCTTGCTCGGATCCGGGCCTCTTTGGTCCTGTATCATCCGCCACTCTTTTCTTATCCATGGAGCTGAGGTTCTATACGGGGACTGGCAACCAAACAAGCAAGTAGAGGACAAAAATCCAGATCCAGTAGGGATCTTCTTCCCATTCCTTCCTCTAAGAGACGACAATTTTAACTCAAATTAATTCAAACTCAGCCCATAACTGAAGAAGAAAAAGGAGCCGGTTACATTCATTTTCTCGCCGGCTTTTCAAGACTCGTATTAATCTATTCATCAGCTCAGCCCATCAGTAGAAAACATGCTTCTTCAGGAGTTTTCTAACTGAAAATAAATGCCTCATTAAGTCAAACATATTAACCTGAGAGCAGTATCGATGTCAGGCAGACTAATGAACGTTGTTAGAGGGAGCACACAATAGTCCTCAGAGGGACCCGACTGCCATCGGGAGCTCCGTAAATGGCTCAGCTGTTGTAGGATGGAAGCAGAATCACCAGAGAGGGAGGGGAGGAGGAGGGAGGAAAGGGAAGAGGGCTGTGGCTGGAGCTTTGGTTCCTCTCAGCCCTGCTAAGGGTGCTCTGATCAATTTCAGCACCTGTGAATGTTTGTGAAAGGCATGTGGTCGAGAGAGGAGGTGTGTGACATGCTCATGCTGAGCAAGGGAAGTGGGGTTTAACCTCTGAAATGGTGGGGAGGTCAGGAGGGTCTGGCATCAGAACCAGGTTCAGGTTTTGGCTCTCCCCACAGCCCTCCTCACTGAGCTGTGCACCATGCTGCTTACCTTCTGGGGTACTTCACTCATCAACCTTCACAGAAGCTCAGGCCAATGGTGTTTTTGGCCTAGGCTTACTCATGAGGAAATGGAGGCTCAAGGGAGGTAAGTGACTTGCCTGAGGTCACCAGGCTTGTGGGGAGAGTGGAGACTGCTCACTGCCTCTGCTTCCTGGGGCTCCCTCTTCAGCACCCTGCTGAGCCTGCTCCTTTGGCTCCCTGAGATTTCTACTAGTGCTGTGGGAAAGGCTCTCTTCACCTCACAGAGCGGCCGCTAGGGGCGAGGCAGGTCATAGCCACAGATCTTGTCTTAAATACAGCTCGAGACTTGCATGGCCAGGAGCCAGGTTACTGCCAAGTCTCAGTTGCTTCGCCAAAATCTTGGCATGCCTCCGGCTCACGTGAGGATCAGATGAACTCAAGAAGTCCCCATAGCAGGTGCTGGGGAAACTCTAGACCTCTTACTGTGTGCAGCTTCTTGATTCACCTAGGTGGACTTGGGCCTTGAGCAGAGGCTGAGCTGGGCCAGGCGGCATGCAGAGGAGCAGACCACCCTTCTGAGGTCCAGCCCCACAGGCGGGGCGGTTCCGAATCCCACAGGCCATGGACTCATTAAGGACCAAGCCTGTTTCAGGTGCAATAGGCTAGAGGTGGCTGAAACAGGGTGCCTCAAAGCAGGAGTTCACACAAAGCCAGGGAAACAAGCCCTTGCATTGGAGATAGTCTGGGGCAGAGGGCCTAGAAAGGTGAGAGGGCTCTGAGACAGGGGCAGAGACACTGGGATGGCCCAAGAGGGACCCCAGCATGGGTGAAATGTTTTTTACATGCATGTTGGGCAGCCTGCCCTGTCCTGGAACAGATCAAAGGACTCCATATAAAGATCTGGGCATCTAGAGGCCTGTTCCAAAGTCTACAAGGAGGGCCAGCCAAATAGCTCAGCGGACTAAAGCTCCTGCAAGCAAGCTCAGGGGCCAGGGGTTCAATCCCTGGGCCTGCTGTGGCAGCCCCACTCCCAGGGTACGTTGAGACAAGTAGACTCTTCCCTAAAATACAAAAAAAAAAAAAAAAAGAAAAGAGTTTTGGGGTCGGGGAGCTGGCTCAGTGGAATAAGCGTTTCCCTGGCAAGCGTAAGGGCCTAAGTTCTATCCCCGGTTCTGCCAAAAAGAAAAAGAAAAGAAAGAAACAAAGTTTATGAGGAAAAATATAAGGAAACTCATATTTACAGGACCACCCTGACGGTTCAGTATTGGCGACTCCATTTTCTAACAAGGGAATGGGCATTCCTGGTCATAATCCCAGTGGTTTTTAACAAACAATCCCATGTGTCAGGTGAAGAAACTGAGGCTCAGCGCTGCAGAGTGATCAGCCGGGGTCATGCAGCTCCGAAAACACAGGGTCCATGCTACATCTGTCATACCCTCTTATAGTTCATACCTAGGTTCCCCATAAATCCTAGTGCAGTCACAGGTGGGGCTCTTGGGAGGTGACGGGATCATGGGGATGTGATGCTGGTACTGCATTAGTCCAGCGTTAAAGTTGTAGTTGAATGCGACAGTGGGAGGCATAGCTTGCTTGGAGGAGGCCGGAAACTGGGGGCGTGGCTTGGAAAGGGTGTGTCTCCCTCCCTCGCGGCTCCTCCCTTCACCCTCCCTCTGCCTCCTGGATGCCAATGCTAGCAGCTATTCCTCTGCCAGGACCCTGTGCGCCCCATCCCACCTAGGTTAGGGTCCAGTCAACAATGGACTGAAATCTTTCCAATCTGTGAGCCAGAATAAACCTCTCCTTCTTTCAGTTGTGGGTGTTGAGTATCATGTCCCAGCAAGCAGAAAGTGACTAAGACGCCAAGGCCAGGACTGCCCCACGGGCTATGGTGTCTGCACATCACAGGTTCCAATGGACAGTGTATTCCCTGCAAGCTGCAGGCATCTGGAATTATCCATTGCTGGCTACTGGCCACTTTGCCGGTCTCACACTCAGGCAAGATGTGTCTGATGGGTGGGAAGCGTGGAAACCCATGAGCTTTTCTGACCCTCGCCTGTAGAGAGGCAAACCCTGCCTCTGCTTATCAGCACAAGCCCCAGGGACCTGGTCCATCCTTGTGGTGACTCCTGTGACTTGGAGCTGGTGTCCCCACCAGCTGCACGTTTCTGACTGCAAAGTACCATATGATTATCATTGACAGAGTGGGCTCCGAGCATCCCAGCTACTTCCAGGCTGCCACTGAACTGCAGGCCGGAATACTCTCCATGCTGGATAGTGCGGTGCTGCGTTTAGTTTCGCTGCAATGTTTATTTTTCCACATTTCTTGTAAGTTCTTTGGTGGCAGGTCCTGTGTCTCTATAACAGGGAAACTAGATATCTGAGTTTTAAAAAAGGATGCTCTGACAGAGGGAAGTGGGTTCTAGCAACTCAATTATAGTTCCTCTAGGCATGGGAGAAATACCTGAGGAACGTTAGCACTAAAGATGGAGCTCAAGGTGCCTGATAAGATACAGCAAGGTGGATGAGTCTAGAAGCCCTGTGCAGAGAGAGGTCCCGTCTATCAGGGAACAACTACTGCACAACAAGCCATCTGCAAACTGGCCTAAAATCATAAATATTTGTTTAGCTGGGAAGTCAGCTGAGTGCTGCTGATCTGGGGTGGGGTCTGGTTGATCTTGGCTGGGGGATCCTCATGCGTCTGCAGCCCACTTGTGGGCTGCGTAGGACTGGCTTTGAGTGGCCTCAAGTGACCTGCCCTTTTCTTTTTCATGTGGTGCCCCTGACAGCAGGCCAGTTCAGACAAACCCTCATGGCAAAGATAAAGGGCTGAGAGAGTGGCCAAAGGCACACAAAGTGCTTTGTGGGACAGAGAGAGACTTTGAAGACTCTTATTTTCTGTCATTTTCTTTGTGTGTGTGTTTTTTTTTTGGGGGGGGTTAGGGAAGCAGGTAGTGGGGATTAAACACAGAACCTTTGCAAAGAGCTATGTCCCCAGCCCCTTTTAATTTTTTTTTTTTTAATTTTGAGTCAGGGTCTCACTTAGTTGCCCAGGCTAGGCCTGAGTTTGTGTTCCTCCTGCTTTCAGCCTCCCAGAGTACTGGGAGTACAAGTGTGCACCACCATGTCTAACTTATTTTTTGTATTCTTGATATCTTGACATTTGAGGCCTTGATCTTGGATAGACTGCTTTTCCCAGGGCTAGCTAATACTTAGGGATAGCAAATAACTCACTGCAAACTAATTTTTGATACATAAAACCATAATGCACACCTCTGATGATCTTATTTATCAAGTTCCCACATACCATTATTACCAATGTCCCAAATCACCCCAGTCCCAGCCACCAGCTATCTAGGGACTATGCCACTGCTTAGCATCTCCAGAAATGATCATACTACAGAATCCTGGGCTTGCTCAGGATTGCTTCAAATCCTTGCCTGTGAAAACCCCATGGAAGTCTCTGGTCCATGCTCCCCCCCTCCTCCTCTTGATCCCTGACCTGGTGTTTCCATGTGGCTCTGCACAGTGGGCTACATCTGTTTCCAGCTTCTATGGGCATGAACCTCCTTCTTCACAACAACCATCCCTGTTTCTGTGTCTCACCACATCTGATGAGGCAAATCCTGGTATGTTTTAGCACACCTGTCACGGTGGGCAGGCTGGTTTGGCACTAGATGAAGATGCTCTATGCTTAAACTGTTTTTGGCTTACTGACTGGACCCAAAGGCAGTGCTTGGCCACTGCAATGGCTGCTGGGGTGCTGCTGCTTGTGCTCTATGATCTCCTGACCTGAAGCCCCTCTGAACCCCTGTGTACGCTAGCATGCCAAGCTTGGAGCTGAGCACCTGGGGTCCAGGACAGTGTGCCGGGAGTCTCCAATGGACAAGTGACTATTCTACTGGTGCTGTGTGACAAGCCTGGGCTGCTGGAGGGCAATGGAGCCATCTGAGTTGCTTAGCTGGAGCGTCTGGGGCACTTGATAGTTCCTTTCTCCCTTCCCTCTGAGCTTTGCTGTGCTGAGTTCAGCCTGTCCGGGGGAGCAGAGGAAGAGTGCTCTGTCTAGTGTTCTTGGTGGGAAGCCATTTGTGAAGTGGGTGTGAGGGCCTTCTCTTCAGGTAACCATGGCTCCCACAGACCTTGTTAAAGTCACAGACTCCTCTGCTGTTGTGTACCTGCCGCTGTCACATTCATCTGACCTGGTGGGATATAAGGTCTGTATCCCTGGAGAGCAGCAGCTCAATGTTTAATAAAAAAGAGGAAAAGAAATGTTTCTGGGTTTCTTCAAAAACCCTAAGGAATGCCAGGCATGGTGGTTTCCAGCACTTGGGAGGCTGAGATGAGAGGACTTCTGTGAGTTTAAGGCAAGCCTGGGGTACCTAAGTGAGTTCAAGGCTAGCCTGCACTACATAGTGAGACCCTGTCTCAATGAAACAAAACAAAAAACAAAACAAAACAAAATCCTCCAAAAAGAAAAATCCTGAGAGAGCAGGCGTGGTCATGTGTGCGTGTAATCCCAG
>NW_004524739.1:3491335-3510700 GCF_000260255.1 Octodon degus
GGGAGTTCTGCTGAAGGGTTCCGTGCTGGGCCAGGATCCGGATGACCCCAGGTCGTCTCACTCACTCGCAGGGCCTGCGCTCTGGGTCTGTTCAGGATCCCGCGGCCTGGGTCGTCTCACTCACTCTCCGGGCCTGCGCTCTGGGTCTGTTCAGGATCCCGCGGCCTGGGTCGTCTCACTCACTCGCTTGGCCTGCGCTCTGGGTCTCTCAAGTAACAAATTTATAAAACATCTCATCAGTGTGTGTGGTCTCCCTTAGGCCTGCTACATTGAGTCATATACTCAGATTTTACTGAAGAGAGAAAAACACAAGATTTTGTTTGAGACAGGAAAACATAGTGTGGGGAGGTGACGGATTATACCACAACCTCCCGGTGGCAGAGCAGCAAGCCTCATCTTTTCACCCATTCTCTCCATAGAAGCCAGAGACAGAAGCTAACAAGCACAGATTCAGGTAGAAAAAAATCTAACACAGAAAAAAAAAAGTATGAAAAACAAGGGGAAAATAGTAAGAAAATAAACATATGGTATGTATTAAATAAAAAGGTTTAAAAATAAAAATAAATGCAATGAGAGCAAAGATCCATTAGACCCAATAAAATTTAAAATTATCCAACAAATTATCTCTACATAATTATGTACAAAATGAAGACATAAATGATGCTTATGTTCCAAAATAATTTGTAGGACAAAATGTTAAAAAGGACGCTCATTGGCTTTCATGCCTGTGTAACTTAGGTCTTAAATGAACTTCAGAATTTCCTAAAATGTACCAAATAACAACATTTCATGGATTCAGTCAATACTGGGCACAAATTATATTTATGCATGAGGAGCCCTCTAAATATAAACTTTGTGTTCCTTTATGTTGTTAGGCAAGTAGCTACTTTAAAATAAACAAAACTAGGGTGCCTCACGGTGCCATATGACCAGTACCCATGGTCTTGGAGTACTAGGCATAGATATTCTAACACAGTGAGTAAGGAATTGAAATTAACAATAAGACTTAGGCATTTTCACATCAGTGTGGTGAAATGCTAGCCCATGAATCTCTTCCCTTGGTTAAAATGGCTCAAGATAAATTAACACAGGGTATTCAAGGATTAAATTTTTTTTTTTTTTCCAGAACCAGGGATTGAACTCAGGCCCTTGCACTTGCCAGAGAAGCGCTTATTCCACTGAGCCATCTCCCCAGCCCCTAAATTTTATTATATAAAGCTTATGTTAGAAGTCAGTGATTATCTCCATTGCTTCTTCATTCAACAGCCCAATTTCCTTGTTTTTAACCTAGACAAAATACAGAATGGCTCAGAGTTGACTATTACAACCTTATTTTAATTTTAGTTTAGTTTTGGAGACAGGTCCTCACTCTACAGTCCAGGCTGGCCTTGAACTCACTGTGTAGCCTAGGCTGGCCTCAAATTTGTGGCAATCCCTCCTGAGTGCTGGGATTACAGGTGTGTACAACCAGCCTGGCTACAATCTTAAAGCTGTAGTCTATCTATTAGGTCCTCAATACCCAATATCATTAAAATTATTTACTCTATATAATCAACACTCGGTGAATAGACAGGTCTCACAGATTTGGCTGCTAGGTTCTGTGTATTGCTTCTGCCCACAGCCTTTTGGCTATAATTTGCCTTCACCCCCAAGGGACACAATAGCCTTCTCCACACCACCTGTGAGGACCTCAGTGGCTCTGTCACCGCCGACAGTCTTTGTAGATAAGTTCTTCACTGCATCTGCCTTTCTCAGAGGTATAGACCTAACATTACATCGATGACACCCTCCTTCCAGGAGACTGCTAGAAAGACACATGAGTCCAACAATTTTTAGTCCTTTGGAGATTCAGGTGGCAGCATGTTCCTCATTTACAAATTGTACTGCTAAATTAAAGCCCACAGGGATTCTCCTGGGTGCCTTGAAAGCCTCCTCCACTAGAGATTTGGGTGACCTCTTCCCAAGCCTCTGGAGTCTCCAGAGGACTTACAATGGCCATGGCTGCTGTCCAAGGCCTTCTCACGCAGAGAACTGCCTCTCTCAACCTTGGGCTGTGCATCATCAAAACAACAGATTTCTGGCTCCTGAGGGACTCTCTGGAGAGCAGAAGTCCTCAGATATGCTTTGGGCTATGTGCCATGGGTGTGGCACATCTACTGAGCCCTGCTTAAAATAGGGGACCTCAAATTTGAGTCCTTCTGGAATCTTCCATCAGCAGAAGGAGAGGCTTTCTGCTGCTCCTTCCCTTGCCAGATGATAGACACCTTCCTCAGACTGCTTGGTTACCTGGAAAATCTCTTGAGATTAACCAAGTGGGTGGCAGAGGGTGTTCATAGATTATGCCAGTGCTGCTGCTGACTGTTATGACTGATGGAGCTCTGTAGAATGTTGCTGTTTTTTCAGTTCTTAAAATGCATGTGGTCCACTTCCAGATGCTCATTTTAGCACTGGGTATCCTGGCCCATAAGGGGTCCCACCTAAAATTTATTATAAATTGTAGTATCAGACCTTAATATTCCTTACTTCCTCAGGAGTTAGACATTACTTACAGTAAACAAGACTCACATTTTACTTTCTAAAATACAAAGTAGTAGACTCTTGGAAAGGCATTTAATAGAATTTTCATGCTCCTGGTGGGAGCATAAAAGTTGTTTCATTGAAAGGCATAATATTTTCCTCAGGTAACTCCTTTTATTTGTCCAGATCAACCTGGGGATCTCTACATGAGCCTCTGTCATGTCCTAGGCCTTAACCTAACTTCATAATTTTTTTCATCTTGCCCCATCTGATAAAGTCTGAGAGACTGCACAGTTTATCCTAGAATCCATTAACCATAGATAGTGCCAAAACTCTGTTGACTGTTGGTCTTGGTATAATTGCTCTGGGTATTTTCATTCATTTATAATCTGGAGACTCAAACCTCTTATATAAGTCATTGTTTCAACCAACCATAGCAGATTCAGAGACTTATTTCAACTCGGGACTTCTCCCAAATCTCACAGATTTTTGGTATATGTTAAAACTGCTGAAAATGGGCAAATCACTTCTGGTATATTCTATGGGCTGAAGCAAGTCACAGGGCCACTCCTTTTCATGGGAAAGCAACACAGTCATATTTCAAGGTGCAGAACACCAACAAGTTTTGGATTTAATAGTGGAAACTTAGAAGTTCATATTAAAAACTCATATGGAAATGCAAAAAACCTAGAATAGTCAGACGACTTTGAAAAAGAAGAATGTAGCTAGCATAATCAAAACAGTATGGTACTGACCTAAATGTAGACAAAGAGATTCATACGACCAGATTAGAGTGTGTCAGAAACAGACTCATACATATATAGACAACTGATTTTTGACAAAGACACAACTGCAACTCAGTAGAGAAAGTGGGTTTTCATAAAATGGTGCCTGCACAATTAGATGCCTGTTTGTAAAATGTAGGACTTTATTCCATAACTTCCACTTTATAAAAACTTAACTCAAAATGGATCACAGACTTAGAGATCCCAAAATTGCAAAATTTACATGATAAAACTGAGAAGAAAAGTCCTTGTTACTTTCTAGCAGGTGAGTTCTTTTCAGTATAACGCCAATGTATGATTCATAAAAGAAAACACTGATAAATTGGGCTGCATAAAACTTAAAGGCTTCCCTTTGAAAGATACTGTAAAGAGAATTAAAAAAGTTGCAAGGCAAATATCTGATAAGACATTTAAATCTAGAGTATATGGAGAATTATAAAAAAAACAAGCCACCAGTAAAAAAATAGGCAAAGGATTTGAACACCTCATCAAAGAAGATTTTTATAAATGGCGAATAAGGACGTACAGGAGATGATGCCGAGCACCATTAGTCACTAGGGAACCACAAAGTGCAAACACAAGCTACCTTTATGAACACTTAAGGTATTACAATGGCTAAAATTAAAGGATAGATCATCCTAACTTTTGTTCAGGGTGCGTAGGAGGTAACATATGCTATTAGTGGGAATGTCAAATAGTTCAGGTACTTTGGAGGACACGGTGACCTTTCATAAAAAGTTGTATTTTCTTTTTCTTTTTGTTTTTCGATTTTAAAGAGAGAAAAGATAAACAACAGTGAAACCAAGTTTCAAAACAGGTTTGTGGGATGTAGCAATGATAGCCGATACATAGCACTTTGTTGTCTTTGGAGTAGATATGTAGAGTACTAGATATATACATGCTGTCTTATCCAAACAATACTTTCTTTTCAATGAACTAAGAGAAACTAGCTATAACTATCTTAACTATATTGTTTTTTTTCAAAGTTTTATTGATAAACAGCAATGAGACAGTTTCAAATCAAATCGGAAGTACAGTTTCAACAAATAATACACTGCGTATATTCTTCTTAGTGGTTAATTGCTGTACAAGATGCGGACTTGAGATCCTATTTACAAACACCATTAGAACAAATCATTCTATTCATTAAGAGAATGCAACTATATATCTATCCCAACCACTTTGAATACACAGATAAAAATGGACATTCATCGGTATACCCCATTTTTTCTAAGTTCCATTATTGAATATTATAGGTGTGTATCTTAACTATATTGTGTATACATTTTTTTTGTCTTTCTTCCATTCCCCGATCTATCACAATTTGTCTTTTCTTTTGAATAGTTTCTTACCGATTAACAACTATTGTACATTTTGGATCTTATCTTATTCTTTCAGCTTCTCACCCTAGGGAGTCAATATAATATCTACATATATTGGTCTGATTTATTTCACTTATCAGTATGGTCTTTTTTTTTTTCAGAACCGGGAATTGAACACAGTAGGCCTTTGTGCTTGCAGTCAAGGGCTTATTCTACTGAGCCATCTTCCCGGCCCTTCAGAGTGGTCTTGAATTGCATCCATTTACCTATAAGAGTCTTGTGTTTGTCTTTCTTTATAGCTGAGTAGTATTCCATTATATAAAAAACCACAACTTTTTATCCATACCTCAGTTGATGCACATTCGGGATTTTCTCCTAAGATTTAGCTATTACAACTTGTGCTGCTATAAACATGGGTACACATACATTGCTATGTGTCTTAGTTACTTTTTACTCGTTGCTGGGACAAATACCCAACACTGAAAATGAAGGAAGGAAAGGTTTATTTAGCTCACAGTTTGTGGAGGTTTCGGTTCATACTCTGCTGGCTCCAAGACAAATGACAGCAGTTCATGGCAGCAGAAAACAATGAAAAGCAGAGCAAGAGTCGCTGCTGCGGCGTACATCAAGCCTCTCTGTTCCTTCTATGCTGACTGCAAAGCCCAGCGCAGATTGTAGCTCCTCCCAAGTGGCCAGCTGTGAAGATCCGAAGACTGGGACTTCTCCAAGGAAGCGGGGCAGGGCGGCAGGAAGCCTTCCTCAACTCCTTTATATACACTTTTTGTGCTGAGTCACTCTGGGGTGACCCATGGCCCTAGGGTGGAATTAATTGCCCCCCAGGGGTCCCAATAGTACTCTAGGGAGGAACCAGTCACACCCCAGATTGGGCCCAGCCCACTTGCAGGGTGGAGGGGAGACCTGGAACTGCTGGAGCCAAGCCGATTCAGCCAAGTTGACACAGGTATCAACCATTACACTATGCTATGAAATTTTCAATTCTTCTGGGAAGATACCCAGAAGGGGAATAGTTGGGTCAAATGGGACCTCTAATCCTAGCTTTTTAAGGAATTTCCATACTGATTTCCACAGTGGTTGCACCAGTCTACATTGCCACCAACAGTGGAGAAGAGTTCCTTTTTCTTCAGAGGCCCTCCAGCATATGTTATCATTTGATTTCTTGGTGATAGCCATTCTTTCTGGAGTGAAATGGAGTCTCAGTGTTGTTTTAATCTGCATTTCTCAAATGACTAATGATGTTGAACATTTTTCATGTATTTATTTGCCATTGGTATTTGTTTATCTTGGAAGTATTTATTCATTTCAAATGCCCATTTGAATTTGGGGAGTCTGATTTTTTTCAGTTCTTTGTATGTTCTAGATATATGTCCTTTGTCTGTGGGACAAGTGGTTTTTTCACACTCTATGGGTTGTCTTTTCACTCTGTTGGTCATTTCTTTTGTTGTGCAAAAGCTTTTTAATAAGATGAGATCCTATTTATTGATTGTTTGTAGTATTTCCCTTGCAGTTTAGGTTTTGTTCATGAAGTCTCTGCTTATACTTATGTCTTCACAGTTTCTTTTCCAGTAAATTTAGTATTTGTATTTTAATATTTGATTTTTGATCCATTTTGACTTTAGTTTAGTGCATGGTGATAGACACAGGCCTAGTTTTAGTATTTTGGCTTGTCAAAATCCAATTTTCATGCAGGGGATAGGGGTTCCATCCCTGGGCCTGCCATGCTGGCCCGGCCCCCAGAGCTCACTGAGGCAGCAATTGAGATTAGGCATGGTGGTGCAGGCCTGTAATCCCAGCTCTTGGGAGACTGCAAACAGGTGGATCAGTATTAGTCCAATCTAGTAGTAAGACCCTGAGCACCCTGTAGACCCTTCCCTTAAAAAAAATCAATTTTTTCCAGTACCATTTATTAAAGAGATTGTCTTTTTCCAGTTAACATGCTTGACTCCTTTGTTAAAGATAAGTTTGCTGAGATCCAATAGGCTGAGCAGTATGCTCCTCCCCTACAACAAGTTCACACTAACTCCACAAGGAAAAAAAAAATGAACCTTGGCATTGTTTCCTCTCAGTAGACCAAAAAAACCTAATTACAATGCAATGAAATAGAGCCGGCCTTCCAAGGGATTTTTTAATTCATTGTATTGGAGTTTTTAGGCCAATTAGGTATGTTGACTAAATTTATAAATAAAATTTGTTTACTCAAACAAAAAAAGAGATAAGGTTGCTGAGTGTGTTTGAGGTTGTGTCTGCTTCTTCTTTTTTTTTTTTTCCTGGGTTCCTGTGGCATGGAGAATTGTTTTCCATCCTTTGACTTTTAGTCTGTGGATTTCTTTTTGGGCTAAATGTTTATAGAATGCAGCATATTGTTGAATCTTGCTTCCTGATCAGTTCTGCCAGTCTGCTTCTTTTGATTGGTGAGCTGAGACCATTTACATTGATGGTTATAACTGATATGTACTGGCCTTTATTTTTTATGTTTTTCCCCTGTTATTTGTTTCCTGTCTTCCTGCTGTGTTTAATTCCTTGCCCTGCCTGGTGGCTTCTTTCTACTGCTATTTCATCATCTCTTTCTAATATGTCTTTCAGAGCATCTTGTAGAGTTAGTTTTTCAGTCATGAATTTCTTCAGTTGTTCTTTGTCATGGAAATATCTTATTTCTTCATCAATTTTAAAAGATTGTTTTGTGGGGTACATAATTCTGGGTTGAAGAGTGTTTTCTTTTAGGGCTTGAAATACTTCACTCCAAGCTCTTCTTGATTTGAAGGTTCGTATTGAGGAGTCTGCTCTAATTCTGACTGGCTTTCCTTTACAGGTGATTTGTTTATTTTCTCTAGTTGTTTTTAATATGTTGTTCTTGTGTGGAGTTTCTAGAATCCTGATTATTATATGCCTCGGTATAGATTTATTTTGGCCATGGCTATTTGGATTTCTATATGCTTCATTTATTTGTATGTCAAATTCTTTATCCATGTTTGGGATATTTTCTGACATTATTTTTTGAAGTTTTTAATGGCTTTTCTGCTTTCTCTGCCTTTCTAGTTGATTCCAGTCAGTCTTATGTTGTTCTTCTTTGCTTCACCTTTTAGTTGCTGGATTGATTTTTTTACAGTCTGTTGCTATTTTTAAGATAGCTTTCTTTTCCTGGTCACTGGTCACATTCCTGTCTTCCAGATATGACATGTTATCATTGCCTTCAATCAATCTGCTGCATATACTTTCAGTGAAGTTTCTAATATCCTGGATTTCTGTTTGTATTTGTTTCACTGATTCTATTTCTTGTCTATGTTGGGAATTCATGATTTCCATCATTTTCCTGAGCTCCTCTACTTGTTTATCTGTATATGCTTTGCTGTCTTTTGTTTTGGTACTCATTTCTTTTTGTCCTTAGAGATTATTTTTTTATGGCCTTTTCCATTTTTTTTTCACTTCTGCTGCTGTCCAGAGTTCCACTTGTAGTCTTCCAATTTTCTCTATCTCTTTGTCTTCTGGACTTGTTCTGTGTGGGCTGGAGTTTGGGGTAGCATTCTGCTTCTTCATCTTGTCATCTTCTATTTTCTAGTTTATTTTGATTTCTGTGTTGATGCTTTTAGATTTCCAATGCTAGCTAGTCTTTTGCTGATGTCGATGCTCTCCTAGGAGGTGTCTATCCCTCTGGACATCTCTTCTTGCTAGTACTGTCATCCTGGAGCAACACTGGCAGCGCAGTGCATGAATTTCTACTCCTCTCACCAGCACCACTGTCCTGTTCTGGGGCAACGGGAGAAGGAAAAAGCCTGGATTCACACTCCTCTCTCTGACACTGCCACAGCCATCCTGGGATAGTGGAGGAAGAGTGGAGCATGAACTCAGATTTCTCTCACTGGCACTACTGTCCTGGAGCCATGGAGGGAGGCAGAGAGCGAACTTACACTCCCCTCCCCTGCTCTCACTGGTACTGCCTTCTTGAGGCAACGGAGGACTAAAGGAGCTCGGACTTAGACTCCTGTCACAGGCACTGCTGCCTCTATTTTTTCTTTTTTGAGATAGCATCGTACTATGTAGCCCAGGCTGACCTCCAACTCACAGAGAACCTCAGCTTCCCAGATACTCAATTTCATAAAAAGGTTAGACAAATATTCTACCGTATGAGCTAGCTTTTCCACTCATTTTTTTACTCAAGCAGACACAACTGCTCAGAGCAATGTCAACTCTAAAGAAGATCCAAGTTGAAACAACCCAAATGTTCATCAGCCGCTACATGGATGACACTTTTTGTATGTACATCTAACAGGGTATTATTCAGTAATAAAATAGTGAGAAAAGCAACACCATGGATGTATCTCAAAAGAAATGCACTGAAATCAGATACAAAAGACAACATATTGGTATGATTCCAATTCCATATAATTCTAAAAAAATTGCAAACTTTCCTATAATGTCAGAATGCACATCTATGATGGTCTGGGGCTGGGGCTGGGGAAGTCATGAAAGGATAAAAGAGAGGAATTACCAAGGAGCAGGGCAGGGAAATTCTCGGGAATGAGGCATACATTCATGATCTTGATTGTGGTGATGGTTTCATTGTATGCTTATGTCAAAATGAGTCAAAATGTATCATGTATATAAAAAAGTACATTGTAAATATAGGTGCTTTCTTTATGTCAATTATAAATCAGTGAAGAGGTTTTAAAGTGATAATACCACTCAGATGTCCAGCTGCAGGTCAGATTTCTGACCAAAATCAAATGGTCAGGGTAGAATGTAGAGAATTTACTCCATTGTCCATGGCCAACTCCATGGTTGGGCGGATTGCTCCACATTCTGAAGGGGTCAGCAAAAATGTGAGACAAGTGGCATAGTACACTGCTGGATCTTTGGGACAGACAGAGGTCTCAGCTTGACCCTGCCCTGAGGAACTGCACTGGACAGTGCAAAAGAGAGAGGGGAGAGTCCATGCTTCGCTGGAGGAGCTGTTTAAGGAGGACTACTGAAGAGGGGTGAGGCTGGCTGTAGAACCGTGGAAGCAAAGTTGCTGCAGAGATGAGTTATATGCAAATGCAGAAAGGACTTCCATGAAGCAGAGAATGTGGATTCTGTCCTGTGGCCCAGGCACTTTCCAACAGTCCACATTGCCCAGACATGGAAAAGACTACCTTGAGAGATACTGAGCTCCCCATCAAGGGGAGTGTGCAAGCAAGTATCAGAGGGAGGTACACTAGGGAAGGACTCAGGCTTTGGCATCAGACAGACCTCTGAATATTTGAATGTTTCAGGGCTCACTTCTTATCCTCTCAGTCTCAGTTTTCTCATCTGAGAAGTAGGTCATTGTCCACCTAATGTATTAGGCTATTATGAGGCTTAAATCAAGTAACACATATGAATTGCTGACATGCAGGGTGGGGCACAGATCAGATCCCAGCGACTGGGAGCCACTGTAATTATTTTTTTATTTTTATTGTAAGGTTTCTCTTATTAGATAAAGCCTTAGATGTCATGTCTTGCCAGTGTTCTGAGTCTGTGGGCCTATCCCTGTCATTTATCTCCATCTCTCTTCTGTTGTCCCCCCTCTTCCTCCAGTGATGATCTAGGCTGAGTCACAGTCCCCTTCTATTCTGCTTGTATCCAAGAGCTGTAGCACTGAGGTGACCTCCTACGTGTCCTTGCTTATGCCGCTCAAGTGTCTCCTCCATGGACCACATGGGGCTGGCTGACCATGTTCCACGAACTCCAGAATAAACTCAATTTCAGGCAGAGTAAAAAAAAAAAAAAAGGCTCATAATCCATGTTGTAAATGTGGTTCCAGGGCTCCCCATGGAGTACCCGGGCAGAGTTATATCATTTGTGGGTCTTTGGCAAAGGCCCCTTGGTGAGCGATGGGCCACTTAGCACTTGTTAATGGATCTAAGTTCCACAGACTTTAAGTGTTTTCTTGGAATTGATCTTCCCTGTGAAAAGTATGCTTTGGAGACATGAAATAACCATCAGAGAGCCTTAAATAAATTACACTTTATCAAGTAGAGGAAAACAACATGCTTGGAACCTGTGCCAGGAGGAAACCAAGGCTGTCTCACGCCAAGACGGGAGGGTGTGTACACCACTGTCTCTGACCCGCATTTGGTCACAGTGTCTGCATATGCACTCTCCAGGGCTGTATTATGTCTGGGATCACTGTTTCTCTGTGTGATGTGCCATTTCCTGCTCTTGTCCTGACCCCAGCTCTGCCCCTGTCTGGGAGAAGCAGCGTCTGGGTCACTCTCCTCCCTGCTAGGAGTGATGGCTCTGCCTGGAGAAAGGGATTGGGAGGGATCCTCCTTCGGGATTGGGAGGGATCCTCCTTCTTCATCTCCCCCTGGGCCCATCTGCAAAGGAATGAAGCCAGAAAGATGGTGCTGCGCAAAAGGGGGAACAGGGCTCCAATCCCCCAGGAATGTAGCCATAGAAATATCTCATCAAGGATAGGAAAATGTAGACAAAGTCTTCGTGTCCATAAAGACCCCGAGGAGGGGGCTTACTTCATTCAGCTCCTCAGTCAGCCAGTGTTTGCTAGGGCTCCTCTGCACCCTGTTTGGAGTCAGGCAGGAGATTTGGGAAGAATAAACCCTTGTCCTGGCCCCCACACCATAAATAGCAAGGACAGAGGCAGCCGTAGCAGGCCAAGGTCACAGGTCCTGGAGCACCAGAGCTGGATGCGCCTCACTTATGGAGCTCAGCAGGAGCTCCATAGGCAGGGCCCACATGGGCTCCATCAGCTCCCTGCTGGACATCAGCCAGTGAGCCGTGTGGGGGGGGGTGAGGGGAGGGTCAGCTGCTACCACGCAGGGGGAGCAGGGCCAGCCTGAGTGAGGGTGGGGAGAGTGCTGTCCCATGGGAAAGGATGAGCAAGGAGAGGCACACAGAGATCCCTGGGTAGCCTACAGGCTTTTTGGAAAGGGCTGTAGTGCCAGGCAGAAAAAGAGGAAGGTGGACAGCAGTTGTGTGCCAGGGGGAGGAGCTAGAGAAGGTGATAGTGATACTGGACCCAAGGCCCTCTACAGTTTGACAGGGGCACTCACAGCTGGCTCACAGTGAATTCCAGAGCCTGCCAATGGCAAGGAACTAGCTGCTCACAGACATTCCTCAATGGCCTGGGTTTGGACTGGGAGAGAGAAGAGACAGAGCCCTGTTTACTGGTCATCTCCTGGGGCTGGTGCACTGGGTCCACAATCTCATTTAACCTTACCACCAATCCTCAAAGAAAAGGGCATGACTGTGTGTGAGAAAGTGGGGGCTTGAGGCATCCCCGGGGTAAAGGAGGCTGGGGGAGGTGGGAGAGACTACAGAGCTTGTGGGAGCAGGTATATCTGCCAGGGAGTTTTGGGCAGGTACAGGAGATCATCAGGAGACTGAGGTGGGGGGCAAGATGTTGGACTCCTAGCAGAGTCCCAAGACATGCTGCTGCTGGTGTAATGACCACACATTTGCAAGCAAGGGCCGGCAGAGGTCACCTACCCCATGGGTTTATATAACCAGTATTTCCTGAGGTCTTGCTGTTTGGGTTCTGGGCAGCAGGCAGAGAAGAAGACAGCCTCAGCTCTGCCTTATAGAGCACCCATTCCAGCCAAGAACACAGACACAGCTAGAGAGAGAGAGAGAGAGAGAGAGAGAGAGAGAGAGAGAGAGAGTGTGTGTGTGTATGTGTTGCAGTTCATCAGTAAAAAACTGAATTCCATAGAGGGAAGGGAGACCCCTCCTTTTATTAGCAATAATTTTGGGATTCAGAGGAGACAAGACTTTCCTGAATGGGCCAGAAGTGGGTGGCAGTGCAGGCTGCAAACCTCAGTTTTTCTGGGCACCCCTGAGTTCTGTTACTATGAAGACCTGTTCGCCTGTCTCTCAGGCGAAGGTCTAGGGTAGACGTGGGAGACCTGAGGTGCTCTTCTCCATGTTAGAACTCTTCTTTAGGGCATAGGGGAGTGGTGGGGAGAGGCAACTGGAGGGAGGGACCATGTGGATGTTAGGGCCCGGATGTTAGGGTTCATCTTGCAAGGCCACTGCCAGAGGCTGGTTCCATGAGGGCTGGTGGTGAGGGCTGTTCCACAGAGATGCCCAAGAGCTGTGCACTCCAGTTCCACGAAGGCTGAATCCCACAGCTAGGGCACAGGGAGCGTGCCCTTGGGAGAGTTGCTTAACCTCTGGGTCTCTGTTGCTTTGTCTCTAAGCAAGAGGGTGTGGTGTGTGTGTGAGTCCTCTCAACTCTGAAATAGAGGCTTCTAGAGGCCAATAGGAGCAGCAATGCTACTTTTTTCTGGGCTAAGGGTGGCCGGGTGCCACCTGTCCCTGTACCCTGGAGCTGCTTGGGCTGTGGCTGACTCATTTGCCCCAATCTGTTCTGTTTTCTGCTGTTAGCTCCAGACCCCTGGTTCTATGTGGCTCCTCTGTAGACAGCAACTTTCTGTAGAGCGCCACTTCTTCCCTCCCTCACCACAAAGGCTCAGTCCCTGTGGAGCCTGGAAGCGTGGGATTTGCTGTTCACCCTGCTGGGGGCCACTGATACTCTTGAGGGGCTTGAGGCTTCCATGCTCCAGGAAGAGAAGATGCTTGCATCAGACGCAGGGCTCTGTGCTCACTTGAGAACGGGGCTCTCTCTGAAGGTGACAAGAAGAAGAGCGGGAAGGGTGTAGACTAACAGGAGGCCCAGCCACTGGGTGAGAGGCTAAGCCCAGAGCTCCCCTCTGCTGGTGAAGGGCTCCAGTCTATACTTTCCTCTGCAGCTCTGGAGTATAGAGCCCTGCAGGAGGAGCCTGGCTCCACCTCTTCCTACTGTGTGACTTTGGGTACGATGCCTCCCCTCTCTGGGCCTGTTTCCTCCTTTATAGATGGGGGTTCATGATTCAGTCAGGTGCTGCTTCCCAAGTAGTTGTGAAGCCCTAGATGGGGCACAAGTGGACACCAAGAGGTGGGAAAGTGAGCGAAGTGGTTGGCATGAGGGCTGGGGTAGTCATGGTCTGTGATTTATATCAAGCTTGGAGCTTGTTCAGCAGGTTCCTTAATTTCTCAAGATCTCAGTAAAATGGGTTTATAACAGTCCTTTCTTCCGGTTGTGAGAGTTGCTGAGATGGTGCTTGGGGAGCCCAGCCAACAGTGGGCAGCCATCTCCCTGGTGTCTAACGGACACTAATGCAGGGTGTGTTTCTGCTCCGGTCCTCCCCTGGCTTACACCATGCCCTGGCCATCGATGTCTGCAGAGCCTGGCCCACCCTGCTTTGCTCATTTTGCACCAAAAGAATCATCTCTCTTTCTTGGGAGTGGGCTGTGGAAGGGAGGAGGTCTATGTGTTCCTGAAGCTGGGACAGATGTTCTCCAAGGCACAGTATTGTTCATGTGAAGAGTGCCACAGGCACTAGTGCTTCTCAGTGGACTGATGCAGCTTTACAACTGTTTGTGAGAAAATAGGTTCCAAAATGCAAATATCTTAGGTGTGGGCTCAAGTCCTTGCCCAAGTGCACTTGCTTTCCGTAATGACACTGTGAGATCCATGGTGAGCCCAAAGCTTAGTTACTTCTTTTCTGGCATATGTTTATCTTATTATTTAAACTACCCCAAAGGCTGTACCCATCACTCGGGCACCCTGTGACCAGAGTAGAAACCAATCTGTGTACTTTTCTAGCCAGAGTCCTTGGCTCAGAGAGGGCAGGGCGGCCCATGGAATTAGGGAGGTGCAACGGGCTCAGAATGGGGCTTCTGCGCAGGAGGCTCCCACTCGCTGTCACCGTGAGTTCATAGACTTCAGCTGTTGCCCCAGGTCAGGTGGAGCCTGTGAATGAAGACGGGGAAGATGTGGGAGAAAGGAAGATGAGCCTAGTCTTGGCAACATCCCTAGAAGACCCTTCAGGCCTCAGAAGCCAATCTTGTTCCAGAAATTTCCTTTGGGCGGATCAGCAGATTTCTTTTTGCTTAAGCAGATTTTGACTGAAATTTCTGACATGTGCAAGAGAGAAAACTAACAAAGTCACAGACCCAAGTAAGAACTGGCAAGGTAGGAGAGAGTTTGTCAGAAGCTCACTGGGCTTCCTCAAACCCCAAGTGGAGAAACAATAGTCAAGTGTCCTGAGACCTAAAAATTACAGGAAAGAGGTCCTGCTTATCTCTCTCAGAATCCACCTCTGACCCCCACTGCACAGGCAGGGGGGGCTCATTCTCTTTTCCTTTCATCTTCTCACTGTACACTGGCTTTTCTACTCATAGCTGACTCACCAAAGCCACCCCAAAATGGTGACATCTGTCTCTGAACCACATGCTGTCCTCGCGAGCTCTCATTGCCTCAAGGACTCTTGGCGTTCTAATCTGAGATTCCCTGGCCACAAGTCAGATGGTTTGGCTGGTATGGGTCAGGAGGGACGGACCATGAGAAAATATTCCTTTCTAAAGGGATGGAAACTATAGGTCGTAGTTTTGAATAAGGAAAGCGGCGTTCAAAGGATTGTTCAAAGTCCTCAGCCAATGAGCTATAGATGGGTGATGTATGTGCGAGGGCTGGCTGGACTCCAAACCCCAACTCTAATCCTCATTGCTTTCCTGTCTCTTGTTTTCTCCCTTCACCTGCCACTTCCTCCTGGGGCAACTGCGATGGAAAACGAGAAGAGAATTTCCCTCGAGGCAAGATCATGGAGCACCCCTGAGGTCTCACTGGTGAGGCTTGCTTCTGCCAGTGGGGAGCGGGGCCTGAGCAGACCTGCTAAACCTTGCACCTGGAGAAGGGCTGCTCTGGGGAAGCTGTGCTTTGGATTTTATGAGCAATTAAACTTCCGCTACAGTTACCGTGTTACCAAAATGACTACCTAGTGGCCCTGGGTGTTTGTCTCCACCTAGCAATCCCACCATGGAGATCTTCATCTAAAACCTTTCCACCTCCATAAATCAGTTGCCATCGCAAGCCATCTTGTAATTGCTGCAGAGCCTGAAGTGGAGTAGGGCCTCTCTGCAGACACTGTGCACTGGGGCTGTCACCACACAAGCCATTGGGAACAGGCCTGGGGTTCCACACAGGGTCTGCTAGCCAGAGGGCCACAGCCTCTGGATCCAGGAGACAGTTTCTGACCCTCACTAGGCAGGATCGATGAGATGGTTCCTGTAAATAATGACCAGGAGGAGTTTATAGGGGTCACAGCTGTGAGTATACCTGGAGGTCACAGAAAACTATGTCTCCACACTCTGGGGCAGTGTAGGGAGTGGATATGTGTGTGTCATTAGGGGGCCTCTTAGGGTTCTTTGGGGTCACAATGAAGGACATGGGGTCACACGTGGGGGAATGGCTTCATCTCCCAGCTCCTCAGTTTCCTCACTAGAGCTGATGGACCCTGCAGGACAGGGTGACTAGGAGGTCCCAACTGGGTCCTCAGTTAGCCTGCAGCAGCAACCCAGCTCGTGGTCCAGTACAGAAGAAACCACAGAGCCTGTCCGTGTTCTCTCTTCATCTACACAGCAGGACTTGCTAAGGGGGAGGAGCTGAGAAGACCCAGCTGGGACCTGGGGGAGTTCACTGTGCTAGTGACTCTGGGAGCTGGCAAGGATCCTTCAGGAGGGGCTGGCTTAGCCTTGACTCTGGAGAGCCATGAGGGAAGGAAGGTGAGAGACATGGAGACCCCAGGGGAAGAGAGCCTAATCCTTGGAGGATGAGACCACGGAGCATAGACTAGCTCAGCACCGGGAGGTCTGAGGCCAACACTGACCCATAAGCCACTGTGATACTTCAGCCAGATAACTTGCCTTCGCTGGGCTTAGTTTTCCAATCTTCAGACCAATGTCATTTCATAAACCCCTCCCCAGTTGGGCCCTTGCTGTGTAGGGTTCCGCCAGCCACACCACCCCCTGTCCTGTCCCCTTTAAATCTATCCAGTGGTTTCCCAGCTCCAGCTGCCCTCTGCCAGTGGAAGGCAAGTCAGCACCAGGAACTCACAGTGCTGGCTCAGCAGCTCTCCAGGTCATGGCGTGATGCTGGCGCTGGTGGTGCAGGGCTGTTCAGTCCATTACAGTCTGGGGCTAATGCGCCTTCGCCCTTGGAGAGGCCATTACAGGGTGGTTTCACCAGCTTCCTCTGTGGGAAGAAAGACAGTGGCAGAAGGGTCAGCAGGAGCCCAAGGAGAGGCTGAGCCAGCAGAGTTTTGTGCTGGGCTCAGCTTGGGATTGCAGTACAGGGGGAGGCAGCCAGCAGGCGTGTGTACTTCCTGCCCTAGGAAGCTCAGCACATTCTTGCTGGCACTTGGAGGCCCTGATTGGTTTTAGGCCACAGAAAAGCGCAGGAGCAAATGGAGAGTCCTTGCATTAGACCTTGTTGCAGGGGCTCAAATGGTGCTCATGAAGCCTAGCCCCATCTTTTAGCATCTCTCCCTCATGCAAGGCCATGCTCAGGTCCTACCCCACCCCACAACGGATGGCCAGATGGTGTCCTCTGGATTGGAGTCCAGCAGAGAACAGAGGGCTTCTCTTCCCCAAAAGGTGATCAAAAGTCCTGCAACGACTACCATTGGTCACATCCCCTATTGCTGAGCCAGTTGAATGGCTACGGCAAGGGACTTCTTAATGCATTAATCAAACCCAGACCACTCTGGTGGTAAGGGAGGGGTTTAACTCACACTGAACTGGAATTGGGCTCAATTAGGCACATTTTGGGCACAGCTTTACCAGCGCAAGGGTATTGGGTGGGGGAAAAAAAACAAAGCAAAACAAATGTTTTTAGTCAAACAATTTTTAGTCATCTTCCCTTCTCCCATGAAGAAAGGGAGAAATTCCTATTATTTCTGGAGCTTCCTCATTTGATCTTCCTAATAACCTAGCAAGACAGCGACTATTATTAGCTTAACTCTAGGATCCTGTATTTTAATGTCAGAAGAACCTCATGAGAACCTAGTTGAATGCTTTCATGCTTATACAGAAAGCAACAGAGACACAGATGTTAAGTGACCACCCTGAGGTGATACAACACATTAGGAGAAGAACCAGATTTTCCCAGGGACAAGTCCCTCCCTCTGGCAGGTATCTATCTGCTGGGGGTTGTAGACTACAGCGATCTTTCAACAAGGGGAGCCTCTCTTTCTCGATTGAGACAGGCAGAGGGGCTCAAGTGATCCAGAGTCCACCCTGCTCTGGGAGAGGGGAAAAGGGGTCTCTGACATCCTCCCTGACCCCTTCCACCCACTTCCCTGCGTGAGGCTCTGCTGCCTCCATGCTGAGTCCAGAGGAGCCCAGCTGGAGATGTCGAGCCGAGGATCCTGGGGTCCTTCACACTTCACACTCTTGATTACAGAGCCCACTCTGAGCTAGGCCATCCCTACCTCATCTACTTGTGGGCCTGTGAGTGCAAAGAAAGTCAGCTCCAAGAGTGCTCAGAGAGCTGGGGGGGGGGGTGTCCCTCATGCTCACCCAGCAAAGCTTCACATTTTACAGAGGGGAGGACCGAGGTCTGGGGAAGGGGCGGGCAGAGATATCTGGGTGGAAGGGCTCCTGGCTTCCAGTCTAATGCTCTCTGCCACACCACTGGCTGCATGACCTCTGAGCTGCCACCCCTGTGGCCCTGGGTGGTAACCAATTGTGCTGGAGCCTGAATACTTACCCACCACTGACCTGTGTCCCATGACCAGCAAGCCCTTTGTAAGGTGCATCCATGTCTTATCGAAACACAAGACAACCCCTGGGTGGGGGGAAGCAGGCAGCGTTTCAGTCCTATTACTGGCTGCCGGAGATCAGCACCGCCTGCTTCTCCCAGCCCAGACAGATGTTTCTGAAGAGTTCACGTCATTTTTCTTCTTTTGATCCCCGCAAGGCTGGTGTCAGTAAGACTGCTGCCCTAGTTATATACGAGGGAAGGAGGCTCAGAGAGGCCCAGCCATCTGAGCTCCAGCACACAGCTGGCCAGTGGAGAGGAGGGAGTGGCCTGGTCTCCTGGAGACCAATCTGGTGCCTGACATCCCTCAGCCAGTGTCCCTTGTGTGCTCAGGAAGGAAAGGCCACCATTAGTAACAGAAATCGGATGCATAGAGGCGTGAACAAGTTAGAAGTTTTTCTCACCTAAAGGAACATCCGGTAGTGGCCTGTGGTAACGGCTCAGTAGCTGCACTCTGCCATCGTGGCACCCTCCTGTGTCCCCTTGGTGTTCTAGGCCCACGTGAACACTCTCGAGGTCACCGTGTGGCTGCTCCTTCTTCAGGCAGTTTCCCAGGTCACGAAGGGCAGTGGCTGCTCTATCAAGAGTCCAGCAGGCTCCAGCCCAGCCATCGGTCGGTGCTTTATCACGTGATCCACAGAGGGGCGGGGAAATCTGATCATTCCCATCCCATTGGCTGCAGCGTATTGCGCGCTTGCCTACACAGGAGGCAGAGAAGTTAGGCTTGAAAGTAGAGAAAATTGTTTGCCCCAGCAAAATAGGGGTTCTGTTGGATCAAAAACAGAGGAAGACAGCTGTTGGTGGGCAGCCCATCATCTATGCCCCAGTGTTTTCTGTGTCATTTTCATCATTCCCCTCGATGTGAGCGGAGGCACATTTGCTGTTGTGACCAGACTCTGAGAGGCTGAGCCCAGGATCCCACAGGGCGATACTGGAGCCAGGCTCACATCTGCTACCTGGACCCGGCACCTCCCTGAAATCCGTACACCTGCCCCTTCGTCTGCCTCTTTCTCTTTAAACTTTTCTCTTCTCTTCTCTTCTCTTCTCTTCTCTTCTCTTCTCTTCTCTTCTCTTCTCTTCTCTTCTCTTCTCTTCTCTTCTCTTCTCT